>NC_053164.1:23305570-23905570 GCF_016835505.1 Polypterus senegalus
ATTCTTCTTTTGAGCTGTGTCTTTAAATGTTCCTTCATTCATTGTGTTTTGTGCAGGGCTGTGGAGTCGGTAGATAAATTCTTCGACTCCGACTCCTCTGTATTTAATATGCTAATGTGTTTTCCATGTTGATTGAAGGAAGGCAACATACACCTCATTTAACCACAGAACAACTGGCTAGGAAGCTGAGTCTCTACCGTATTGGCCAGTTAAGCAATAAACAAAAAAATGAAAACAAAAAGGTTTTATTTATTGTTTTTTATCAAGTGGCTATAAAGTAGCAGCATGCATAAAAATCAGGAATAAGAACTTTACCAGTTCAAAAGATATAAACCTCATTCTTCAGTAGTTTTAAAACAAAAACAAAGCTTAAGTACATGAACAAAAAACAATTTATATATTAAACTTGAAATACAGTTGTTGAGTAGAATAGATGTTAAATCCAAAATTAACTCAATGCAGTGTTCAAAGAAACAGAATGGCTTCTGCCAGATCCTCTTTCATAGAAGCTCTTAAATCTGACTTGATTATTTTTAGAGATGAAAATAGTCTTTTAACACTGACATGGTTGGGTGGCATTGCTGTTACAGTTCTAGTCACATCACTAATAATCTCTGGATCAACAAGGATGACTTCTTCTACAGTCAGTTTTGATGAGTGATCATACTTTTCAACTTCTTTTAATTCTTTAAAAAACTCCTGCTGGAATCTCTTTATGTGGACATTTACTTGTTGTTTATCTTTCACACATAGACAACTTCATTTTGCTTTTGAAACTTCCATTTTGTCCAAGTGGGAATTAAAGTCTAATTCTTCATTTGAAGAGGATGATCCTGAGTTACCAGTGCTTATAGCTTCATCCAGTGGTGGTGTTTCAGGTAGTAATCCCTTCATATGAACTGCCTTTTTTCCATTAGCAATCTGGCCACTGCTCATTGGATCAACATAAATAGCACCTAACAAGATTTGATTATCCAGTAATAGACCTTCTCTTTTCTTCATTGAAGCTACGATGCCATCCGCTAGGGCTGTGCGATATGACCAAAATCTTATATCCCGATATTTCATTTCATATCCCGATATCACGATATAGTACATTTTCTTTGTATTCAGTGAATAGTTTATATAATCACCACTCCTTTTTTTTTCATTTAAATTAAAAAAATCAAAAATGAGAAGTACTCAACTTGTAATTATTTCTGTTCTTTTATTTAGAACATTTGAGCAAAAGTTTGACTTAGAATGTAAACATAAAATGTTAATGTATCAAATATAAAACACTTTTCAAAAACAAATTACTAAAGGCCCAATATAAAATACTGCTATATAAAATGCCTGACATAAACAAAATGTGAACTGTAGCAGCAATAACTCTCACAACATATATTAAATATAAAAGGATCAAAGCACTAACAACTAAACTATATAAGGCCAATAAACCCTTTAAACAAAATAAATACAAGTCTAACATTAACTGTCAAAACCAAATGTAAACATTGTACTTCAAACTGTAGCAGCAATAAGGCTTACGACAAAAATATATTAAATATATAATATTAAATATAATATTTTTAGGCTACATTCTAGTAAAATGTTAATTTGCACATCGTAGTGTGGCAAATCTCCGTTAATGAGTTACAGCTGATCGCCCCGTGCGTGGGACTGGACGGCGCTAACGTGTTGATGCCGCCCAGCCCCAAGCACGGGGCGATCCGCGGTAACTCGCTAACGGAGATTTGCCGAGATAATGCAGTTGTGGCGTAACGTAATTTTAAGATTAACGCTGACAGCAAACGCTGCAGGAAAATTATGCCTTAAGCAAATTGTTTTGGTAGCAATTAATCTTCCAAGCTTTTAACATGCTCGTTTAAATAGTACCTTTACAACTGTAATATCCTACGTGGCCTGCCTCTCAGTTGTAAACTCTCTGCATGCTCGCTCACGTGCTTTTTGCGGAGGTGGTAGAAGAGGTCTGTCGTGTTGGAGTCTGTGGTAGCGATCGGTTTGCAGCATAATTTGCACAGTACCGCTTTCTGGTCCGTGTCAGACTCTTCAAATCCAAACCATCTCCATACTACAGAGGTAGCCCCTCGTTTAGGAACAAGGTCCTTCTGTGTGGAGCTACCTGGTGTTGCCTCGTCTTCATCAGCCATGCTAGTGTGTCTGCATCCACGTGGTGGCCATCAAAACAATGAAAAAAATATTGCCGTAAACAGTTCATTTTGCAACACCACGAAACAAACAATAGCGTAATGTGCAGCGATAGACGTTTTCATATTGTCATCCGATATATATCGTTATATCGAACAGCCCTACCATCCGCTATTGACCCTCCACTTTTGTTCAGGCAATATATCAAGCTGTTCCATTTCAAGAAAAAAATTACTGGGTGTTAAATCTTCATATTGCAACCTCTTGGTGACAGTAGACTTTCCAGTTTTTTACTTGTTTCCACTGGCTTTCAGTTAATAAAACATTTTCATTGTCCAGTTCTTCAAGAAAGTCTTTTAGTTCAAGCAAACGCTTTACCATCAAATAAGTGCTTCCACAGCGTGTTTTTTGATCCAAAATGGCTCCTTTTTCAGCACGTCATTTCAAAATGGCATCTGTTTTAGGGGCCATGGCTGCAACAGTTACTTGCCTCAATTTGCCAATTAGAGAAACTGCATGACGATCTTTCAATCCATTCTCTTACTGCAAGTTGCAGAGTATGAACAGCTCAATACATTTGTTGAATAGCAATAAGCTTAGATACTTCTTCAGCAATGTTATCCAAAATTTCACTCTTCTCTTCAGTTTCACTTACTCCAATACTTGCAGAACTGTTTTCTTCTAATATCTGTTTGTCACTTTCTTCATCTACTTTATTCATTTTCTCAATTGTGCTTATCATATTAGAAGCATTATCTAGAGAGAGATACAGGATGGTCCAGATCTAATTATGCAGATCCAGATCGTCTGGATGACTTTGATTTTTGCGGGGACGATTCCAGTTCGCTGCGAAGATGATTCTTCATGTCGTCAGTTCGCACACTTCTCGATGGTCCGGGATTTTTCGGGTTATTTTCTATGTAATAAACTTAATAAGTTATAGCGTAATGAAAATTGCATAATTAGATCTGGACCACCCTGTAGATAGATACTTTATTAATCCCCAAGGGTAAATTCACAATCTCTGTTTATCGTATTTTCTGTCACAATATATAGAATCTGTTCCTTTTTAATTTCAAAATGTTCTAGAACAGGTGGTGTGCAAAGTTATGCTAAAGTTCAGCCCTGAGTGGGAGCATATGTGGAGAGTGCAGACAGAACCCCTGAACACACATCAGGCCATAGCACACACCTCCACCTACATCATTACACTTGTTTACACTCAAATTAACTTGTTAAACACATTATATCTGAAATAAAATGAAAACACTTTTTGTAATACACCATAATCCAGATTACAATATGTGAACATCAGGTTGTATAATAGCTCAGCTGAACTTCACACTAGTAGTAATACAACTATGCACTGGGCTTTATTCTTACATCAGAGAAGTACTTAATTATGACTATTGTTTGTGAAATGGAACATTTGAATTTGCTGTACTTTTTTTTTTTTTTGCAATTTAAATTTATTAGGAGTCGGTATATTTTTGCCTACTAAGACTCCAGGTACCCAAAATTGTCTCCAGCTCCGACTCCACAGCCCTGGTTTTGTGGGTGGAAACCCAGGAGTTGGGCTCACCTTGACGTCACTGCTGGGCCCATCGTCTGCTTTTATATTGAGTTTGGGACACAGAAGTGTATCATTGAGTGTTGCTCGAGTTGTTTTGAGAGAATTTTTTTTCCTTTTATTTATTAATTTTTTTATGTTTTTCTCGATTACTCGTTCTGGGTTATACTTTGGGACTACTTCAGCTTTGATTTTCATTTTGACAAAACCTTTTTGACCTTGTTTAATTTTTCTTACTAATTTTGTGCATTCTTTAAAGTAACTTCTTTACTTTATAACAATTCATTGTTTGGACTTATTTAATCAAGACAGATGTTATATATATGAGTTCTCTCTAGGTATGTTTTGGAACATTTAGAAGTATATTATTGAACTTTTAACCCTAGGCCCCTTTTCTAGGCCTGTGCAGGCCAAAGTCTGTCTGTGGTAATTGGGGTCTGGCTGTCATGGACAAGGCCATACTTGGGCATCTTGAGGATCCTAGCCTGCTTTGTGAGACTTTTAGTAAGCTTTTCATACTGTCTCCATGTTCATATATCTCCATTACATAACAAATGTGAGTCTGTTTTATAGCCATTTCTAGACGCTCCTGCTGCTTCTCTTGTGGGTCACACACTATATGTTACTTGCTCAGATCAGTGTAAACTAAAATTCACAGCTGTGTTTTGAAATAATAATACATGGATAGTAATGGTAAACACAGCTAGTAGTCCTAAAATTTAAGGCACAGGGTCAGTCCAGTCACAGGATCAAAATAGGTAGATACAGTGGGTTAGAAAAGAATCACTTCCTTCAAAATATTCACATTTTGCTGATGTGCAGCCTGAAATGAAGACGCATACACACAAAAATGTTTTTCCAGCTGTTTTTACTCAATGCAATTTAAAACAGTCAAGTGAAAGATACAATAGTAACAGTTAAGGAAAAAAAAATAAACATAATTACTGAGATAGTTAAAGGGTCGCCCCCTCCTAAACAATACTTGTAAACTCAGTCAGGTGTAGCTAATCACCTTCTCCATTGCACACTAAGTTATTTGGCTTCCACCTGTGATCAGTTGTAATCATTCTGATTTGTTCACCTATTCCTGGAGCATTTCAGTGCTTTGAAGTGCAGCTGGAAGCAAACAATCAACTGTGGGTGGCAAGGCACTGTCAGAAGATCTCAGGGATAAAGTAGTGGGCAGGCAAAAGTCAGGAGATGGAGACAAAAAAAACTTCAAAGCATTTATTAATCTGTAGGTGCAGAGTGAAGTCCATAATCAAGAACTGGAATGTGTTTGGTACAATAGGACCTTTCCCAGATTAGGCTGTTCCTCCAAACTGGATGGAAGAGCAAGGAGGAAACTAGACAGAGAGGCTAACAAGAGGCCTCTGGCAACTTTGAAGCAGTCATACCAATTTTTGGCAGAGAGTGGTCATTGTGTGCATGTGACAACAATATCACAGATTCTCCACAAATGTGACTTATATAGGAGAGTTTCAAGAAAAAAGCTACTTCTCAAGAAAGGCCACATAAAGTCTTGATTGAGCTTTGCCAAAACGCACCTTGAATATTAAGAGGCCAAATGGAAAAGGGTGTTGTGGTCAGAGGAGACCAAAATCAAAATATTTGGCCTCAACTCCAAATGGTACATCTGATGGAAAGCACAACTTATCGCCCAAAGAACACACCATTCATTCCTACAGTAAAGCATGGAGGTTGTAGCATCCTGTTGTGGGGTGTTTCTCTGCACTTGTCAAGATACTGTAGAAGGAAAAATGGATGGGGCAAAATGCCATCAAATTCTTCAGGAAAACCTGCTGCCCTCTGCCAGAAAATTGTTAATGGGAAGAAGGTTCACTTTCCAACATGCCAATGACCTGAAGCACACAGCAAAGTTGACCACACAGTAGCTGAAGGAGAAAAAGGTGAATGTCTTTGCATGGCTGAGTCAGACCCCAGACACAAACTCTGTTGAAAATCTTTGCAATGACTTAAAGATTGTAGTCCACCAACATTCACCATCCAGTTTGACTGAGCTTCAACAGTTCTGTAAAGATAAGTGGGCAAATATTACACAGTCGAGATGTGCAAAGTTGGTAGAAAAGAATCCCAACAGACTCATGGCTGGAATCAAAGCAAAAAGGAGTTTGACAAACTTCTGACATGGGTGGGTATGTATGTATGTATGTATGTATGTATGTATGTATGTATGTATATATGTATGTACAACCCCAAATCAGAAAAAGTTGGGACAGTGCGGAAAATGTGAATAAAAAAGTAAAGTAGTAATTTACAAATTTCCCTTAACTTTTATTTCATTGCAGACCGTAGGAACACAAGATAATTCATTTTTTTTTTTTTGGTCAACATCATTTGATTTGTAAATTAACATCCATTCTTGCCATTCAGGCTTGCAACACATTCCAAAAAAAGTTGGGATGGGGGCAGTTCAGGGGTAGTAATGAGGTATAATAACTAAATAATGATGTGATTTGAAACTGGTGATGTTAACAGGTGATTGCAATCATGATTTGGTACAAAAGCAGCATCGAGGAAAGGCTTACTCCTTTAGGATCAAAGATGGGCAGAGGGTCGCCAGTTTGCCACCGAGTGAGGGCAAAAATCTTTGAAATGATGAAGAAAAACGTCTCTCAAAGACAGATAGGAAGAGATTTGGGCATGTCTCCCTCTACAGTGCATAACATAGTGAAAAGAATCAGGGAATCTGGAGAAATTACCGTGCGCAAAGGCCAAGGGCGCAAGCCTAAACTGAATGGCCGTGATCTCCGAGCCTTCAGACGGCACTGCATTAAAAACCGTCATTCATCAATAAATGATATAACTGCGTGGGCTCAGGACTATTTCAGGAAGTCACTCTCAAGCACTACAATACGTAGTTACATTAGGAAATGCCAGCTAAAACTGTACTGTGCCAAAAGGAAGCCCTACATAAATAGTGTCCAGAAGCGCTGTCGACTTCTTTGGGCTCGGAGGCATCTGGGATGGTCCATTGTGCAGTGGAAACGTGTATTGTGGTCAGACGAATCGGTTTTTCACATCTTTTTTGGAAGAAATGGACGCCGTGTGCTGCGGACCAAAGAGGAAAAGGACCATCCAGACTTGTTGCCAGATACAAGTCCAAAAGCCAGGGTCTGTCATGGTATGGGGTTGTGTCAGTGCCTTCGGCAAAGGTAACTTGCACTTCTGCGATGGCATCATCAATGCTGAGAAGTATATCTCAGTTTTGGAGGAACAAATGCTGCCTTCAAGACGACTTCTTTTCCAGGGACGCCCATGCTTATTTCAGCAAGACAATGCCAAACCACATACTGCGTGCATAACAAAGGCATGGCTGCGTAAGAAGAGGGTGCGGATGCTTGACTGGCCTGCCCGCAGCCCTGATTTGTCTCCTATAGAGAATGTTTGGTGCATTTTGAAACGAAAAATGCATCAACGAAGACACCATACTGTTGCGCACCTAAAACGTTGTTTGCAGGCAGAATGGGACAAACTAACACCTGCAACACTTAGTCACTTGACTTCTTCAATGCCTAAATGTCTTTTAAGTGTTGTTAAAAGACAGGGGATCTGTACAAAGTGGTAAATGCTGTACTGTCCCAACTTTTTTTGAAATGTGTTGCAAGCCTGAATGGCAAGAATGGATATTTATTTACAAATCAAGTGATGTTGACAAAAAAAAAACCATGAATTATTTTGTGTTCATACTGTCTGCAATGAAATAAAATTTGAGGAGAACTCTATCTATCTATCTATCAGTGCCTTCCATCCGTCCATCATGGTGCTTTGATATCTTTCACTTGGCTGTTATAAGTTGCATTGAGTAAATACAGCTGTCTGTGTCTTTCTTTCAGGCTATTTATTTCTATATGCATTGTACTGTAGATGTGACTTATCAATCCCAAATTGGCAACAACATGAGATATAGTGCAAAACATTAAACAAAGCTCACATTATTACTTAAGAGTGAAACCCAGACCTTTACACTCAAAATAGTAATTATATGAAAATGTCAACAAGTATTATACCTATGTGTCTATTATGATTATTAAAATAGACATACATTTTTATCAGTGAAAACCCACAGCCATTCCACTTTTCTAGCAGTAAGTTTTTTTTTTTTTCCCACATTTCAGTGAAAACATTCAATTCCTATGTTTTTTGCTCATTTATTCTTGAATTTTTTTGCAGGTGCAGATAAAGTACGGTATCTTTTATATTTATTTTCATTAATATTTTTTTCTTTTTTAGATTCAGTACATCAAGGCAAACATTAACTTGGGTTCCAGATTCATTCTTTTCAAGGTTAGTTTGAAGGTCTCTTTTTTTTTTCCAGCTGGAAATTGTGGTTGCAATACTGACACATCGGAAAGAGGAACTGTATTAGTTAAAAATATATGAAACTGAAAAATGTGTACCAAATAAACTCCTATTTTTATGTTATTATTTTGAATATGACTATATTTGCTTGGGTGGCTCAGTGGCACAATAGTCAGTGCTGCTGCCTCATACATTCAGTGTAATTCTTACTCCCATTTGTAGTCCATGTGGAGCTCACAAATTCTCACTGAATCTGCATGAATTGTTTTCTAGGGTCTTTGATTTACCTTCCATCTCCCCAAGGCCCTTAACTTTTGGGCTCAAATTTGGCCTCGTATGAGTGTTGATTTGTGTATGAGTTTGTGCATCAGTGAGCTAGTGTCCTGGCCAGCATTGGTTCCTTGATTGTGTTCAGTGCTGTGTGAGTATGCTTCAGTGTCCCACAGCTCTTAACTGGATTGAGTTGGATTTCAAACAAAATGTTATGTTTGATTTATATATTGTTTATTTTTACACGAAGACTCATTACTAGTGATTACTTGAATGATTTTGCTAACATGCATGTTTTTGTTGCTGCTGTCCCTGTTAAGATGTTTTAAAAACATTCTAATAATTAATTTGTTTGGGATGACGGCATTAGAAAGTCAGTATACCCTTAATCACACTTACTTACCCCACAACATTCTCTTAATGTTTTTTTCAACTTCCTTTATGATTACTGATTTGCTTCTTAAACCTACATGCACCCTGCATTGAACTGTATGAGTAACCATTTGTATTAATTGTAATTGTCTGTCATTTTTTAACAGCCTTCTGAGTGGCAGAATCTCATCCTTGAAAGATGAAACAGGGGCTGTAAGTATTTCCTTGTGCTGCGTGTCATTTCTATTCATTAAATGAATACTGATAGCTCTGTTAGGCAAGGGGCATCTGGTGAAGCCCAGAGTACAGAACAAGAATGACAGAGACACAGTATTTGACATAAAAGAGGCAATTCACAAAATGTTAGTGTAATGGCATCCTAACAATGATCTTAAAGATGCTGTTGGTGTGGGAAACTAAGAAAATAATTAACATTATGGTACAGAGAAAGCTTGTTAAAAAGGAGTAGCATCTAGACTTGCATTAAATGATAGTTAGAAAAACCAAATCAAGTCAGGTTTATATAATAGTCATATTTAATACATGAGAACAAACCGACTCTCATTTAGTAATTGCCAGTTAAGACTTTATTTTTTGCGAATAAGATTTGATCCATCTGGTGTTGTCGGCTTTCCTGTCTCTATTGCTTCATTTGCTTACTGGTTGCCTGTCTGCCTCTTATAGTCATGCTCCCATTAAACGTTGGAGTGATGCACTTATTCACAATTCCCCATGGCGTACAGGTTATGGTTCATCTTGTGAACACAAGACAAGAAGGGGAAATTGTCAGAAGTAATTGTCCCGTAGACCTTCAAAATCTTGAGACTCATTCTGGACAGAGTAGCTCCGTAAGGTAACGGAGCCAAACCATGCAGAGCTTTGTAAACCAAGAGCAAAATCTTAAATTGAAATCTGCACCTCACAGGAGGCCAATGGAGAACAGCTAAAATTTCCAAAATGCAGTGCCTGTTCTTAGTACAAGTCAGCATCCTAGCAACTGCATTCTAAAATGCAGATTGATTAAAACTCAGTAATTTAATAATAAAGTAATAAAGGGATGAATAACTAGCCTTGAGGTTCGAAGTACAGTAGCTTCTGATGATAAAATTTTTCCTGACAACTGAATTTAAACAGAATTAAAAATAAACCCTTCCAATTGAAATACAATTACAAATAAGACCATCCCAAGGCCTAAATTCAAATTCTTGACTGTATCAGTTTTGCTAAAAATATACTGCTCACTTTTATTTTCATTAAGCTGAAGAAAGCTCTATGGGAAAGGTGATATATAAAATATATTATTATTATTTATTAAAAAGCTCATTAAGGGAATAATTTTGTTGAGTATCTTGTGCAGTCATAAATTGATGAATTTGAGTATTTTCTTCTTCAAGGTATTTGCCAAAGAAAGCATATAAAGAGAGAACAGCATACAACCCAAGACAGACCTCTGGGGAACTCCACATGCTAACAGAGCTGAGGAAGAAAAGCGATTCCCAATTTTAACAGAGAAAGACCTGGCCCTGAGATTTAACACCTTAAGGTTAACACCCTGAATGTTAGCCATACTTCAACAATACACCAGTTAAAGTGATTGTTGCTATTCGTAATATCTATATATATATAATTCACTAAGGCAAGACAACCATGGAAAGCACGCAGAAAGGAGCCACGCCCACCAACTCCAAGACCATTGGATACGACGACAACTCACACAGCCACGCCCACCAACTCGGACGCGACGACACAGAAAAACCGGTGTCATTTATATTTGTCTGTCGAGAGGTCACATTCAGCTCCACCCACGCTGACTGTTAATAGAGGCATGTTTCTCGCGAGGTGAATCACCATATGCGGCGTGTAAAACTGTTTGCAGGGTATCCCATGGGATCCTTAAAACGTTCCTTTACAACTGAGGTTAAAACACAATGAAGTGAGCAGTCTTTAAAAAACGAGTTTTCGGTTAGGACGCACGGCCGCGTGCACTATAGCAAACTGTTTTACACGCTACATACAGCAATTCGCATCCGCGACAAACATGCGTCTTCTTAGATACTCCTGCACTTTGTACACACCCCCCTCCCACCGTGGTCGAGTGTCTTGGTGGGTTATATATAGAAAGGCAGCCAAAACCGCACAGAGCAATGAAAAGTCTACGTGAGTCACAGATGCATCTGGACTGTACAAAGACTCGAGTGACGAGTTGGAGGTGGGCACATGAGCAGGCAGTGTATACTGAACGAGAAACCAGCAGACTAGGATGACGGAGGGAGCGGAGTGGATGTCCTTCTCCTCTCCTCCCGTTCCACCCTGAGCGCCGCACGGACGATTGTGTGTTGGTTCGTTCCGTGCATTGGTTAAAACCCAATGAAGGAAGCAGTCTTTAAAAACCAATAAGCCCTGTGCCTCTGTTTCATTATCGTCTCACCTGCTTCACCAATGCAGGCCCCTCAACAGGCGATCCGGCAGCGTCATTCCCATGACCCGACTCAATGCAGGAAACCTCACCCGGCCCGGACACGGACAGGATTGACAGATTGATAGCTCTTTCTCGATTCTGTGGGTGGTGGTGCATGGCAGTTCTTAGTTGGTGGAGCAATTTGGCTGGTTATTTCTGAAAACGAACGAGACTCCCGCCTGCTAAATAGTTACATGACCCAACAACAGTCGGCGTCCAAATTCTGAGAGGGACAAGTGGCTTTCAGCCACGTGAGATTGAGCATTAACAGGTCTGTGATGCACTTGTATGTCCGGTACTGCACGCGCGCTACACTGAATGGATCAATGTGTGTCTACCCGGCGCGGGAAGGCAGTTGAACCCCATTCGTGATGGAGATCGTGGCTTCCAATTGTTCCCCACGAACGAGAAATTCCCAGTACATGCGGGTCATACGCTCGCACTGATTACGTCCCTACCCTTTGTAAAGCCCCCCATGGTCGGGTGACTTGGTGGATTATATATAAAAAAAAAGCAGCCGGAACCGCAAAGAACAATGAAAAATCAACGTGGAAACCGACTGAGGCGGTGTTTGGAAAATTAACAGTCAACGTGACTCACAGGTGCGTGTGGACTGCACACAGACGAAAACGACTCAGGTAGGGAGTTGGGGCGGGCACATAAGCGGGCAGTGCATACTGAACGAGCGCCGTTCAACCCTGTCCTTCGCTTTGGAAGGAGAAAGCGCGATGGCGCTCCTCCGGTTTTCAGTCACGGACAATTGTATGATGGTTTGTAGCGTGCATTGTTGCAATTTTTATTTTTCTTGGTGGTTTATTAAATTACGGATTTTTCAAATGTTTATTTTTTCCTCTGTGCTTAAAAATCATTTAAAAAGCGGCCTGATTATGCGGTGTATGCTACGCCGCGGGTTGGCTAGTCTTGTATATTTTGCCACATCCGTTTATCCATAGCTTTGCATTTTACTATGTAGCATATAGAAATGTTGTAATTTATTCAATATGCATAAAACCAAACTTGTTCGCTTTAGTGTACAGTGGCTTTGACCTGGCATACTGTATAAATAGTGAAAGAATTAAGCAGTTTGTCTGTGGGGTCCACTGTTTCATCACAATCCTGTTTGCTGAGGAGGCTATTCATCATAATATCCATTGTGCCACTAAGTCTTGATTTACAGCTTTTATTTTAACTCCAGCTGTTTCTTAGCAAGATGTGTTTTAGACCTCTTGTATATATGTTCTCTTTTGTTTCATTTTTGTCTTCAGATATTCATTGACAGAGATCCCACTCTTTTTGCTCCCATTTTGAATTTCCTTCGAACCAAAGAGCTGCACCCTGGGTATGATTTTTGTCTTTCACTATTAAAAAAGGCTTATGCAATATTTAGGTTAAATGAGCTTTATATTCTGTTACCCTTTGTTAGTTTAACAATTTTGTTTGCAACCAGGGTACAACAACAAGAACAACATTTATTTATATAGCACATTTTCATACAAATAATGTAGCTGAAAGTGCTCAAAGGGTAGAAGGTTACCGCAGTGCTGAAAAGTTATTAAGAGGTTAAGGAGCCGGAGGAGGTTGTAACAAAAACATTTTGGTGAAGTGAGACCACTGAAATATAGTTAAGTAAAGATCTAAGTGTGGTCTCTAGTAACCTGGGAGCGGGTCATTAGATGAGATCCTAGCACAATTAAGATACTGGAATGCTACTACTAGATCTACATAAGATCCTTGAAGAGATAGCACCACTATACTGAGGGGCTGCTTAACTACAGGTGACTACAGAGCTCTAGTGAATCATTCATCCACCCTTTTATGCTGAGTTTGCGTTGTCTACTACAGGATTGTGCGTAGCTGCAACCAATTCTGTTACCTTTTAGATGAATGGATGAATTAACTTTGAATGCATTTTCTACTTTAATATTGTTAAATAGATACTTCCAGAAGAATCGGAGCACGTCGCATTGTATTGACTTTCTGAATTGAAGATAAGACTTTGCACCAATGAATGAGATGAAAAGTCAGAGATTATTGGGGTGTTGCAGTGATGGTTATCCTTTTGGAAGTATCTCCCATCTCCACATAGGTTCTCTGGAGCTCAGCCAGAGTGAGCATTGGGTTCTGGGTCACCTCTCATACCAAGGCCCTTCTCCAACAATTGGCCTCCTTTCAGAAAATTTGTGTTTGTTTAAACTAATTCCACTTAAACATTTTGTTGGCCACAGTTCTCTTGAGAACCTTTAATGCTGGAGAAAAATTTTCCCAACACAATCCTGTGTCTCTAAGCTTTGGAGGAAATTTCTTCAACCTCATGGCTTGGTTTTCACTCTGTCAGCTATGAGAGCTTCTACACAGGTGGACACCAAACAATAATGATTAATAGAATGGGATGCTCCTGAGATAAATTGTAAGTGTCAGAGCAAAGGGTCTAAATAATTGTGTCAATTTGTTTTCGCTTTGTCACCCTGTGTATTGCATGTTGTTTAATGAGGGAAAAAAATTAAATGATTTTAACATAAAAACTGTAAAAAGCGAAGGAGTCTGAATACTTTCTGAAAGCACTGTATATGATATAAGGCCTATCTATCATTTTGGTCCTCCAACTTGCAGGGAAAAAATTGGGGGTTGGTGGCAGGATTAACACTCCGACCACTGTGTTTTTTTTTAAATAAAACAAAAAAAACAAAAAACAAACTTGAACTAGTGTTCTGCTGAGGTGTCGCCCGTTGCATGGCTGCGCTCAGGTCTTAATTTGGGATCCTAAGGTGGTTGGTTGAGTGTATCAGTGCATGCTCCCAACCTCCCCTGTCAATTAAAATTTTACCATTGCATTTTATATGCAGAATGCCAGATGATTTGTAGATTCTAGGCCACAATGCAGTAAGATAGGCCATCACAAGTCACTGAAACTATTTGCCCATTAATTATATCATAACATAAGATTCAAAAGTGAATAATCGTTGCAGTACATGATGCTGAAAGTAAAATGAATACCTTTGTCTACATTTTGAAATGACTCGTCTAAAATATATGTCAGTAGTATTTATGTGTGGTTTACTGTGAAGCTGTCTCCTCAGCATTGGTTTTCTTATGCATTCATTTATTTGTGTTTTCTTTTTAGATCTGTAAATGTCCGACTTTTGATGCATGAGGCTGAATTCTATGGAATAATACCATTAGGTAAAGTCATTTTGAACTGAACAGTGAAAATTTACCTGGAGCACTTTACCCCACTTTACTTGGGGCCGTGGGTAAAGCAAATTGGGGAAAATGTTTTGCTAGAATTTTGGGAAGTGTGATGGCTTGCTAGTCAGAGATATTAGGCATTCCATGACCCCCATCCACATTGATTATGTTTACATATATATTAAATATATGAATACATTGAAGAAAATAGGCATACCTAAAAAAATTGTAGAAAAATACATTCCTGAGTATTAAATTAGAAATGCTTATGAAATTGGAGCTTGCTAATAAGGAGTTTTGTTGATTGTTTCAAAAGGAAAACCTAAATTGGCCCATTCCTGCCTCAGGTAAATATAGGATAATCAGTTCACCCCAAATAAGCTGTAGTGAAAAACACAGACAAGCATAAAGAGTTGGTACACTCACAGGAAAACCGTGTATAATTGAAAGTAAATGCAGTATCTAAACTCATTGAAAAATGAAAAGCGAGCCTCAAAGTGACTGCTCCAAGATGGTGACACTTCCTGTTAAGTACAGGCTAGCAGGAAGAAGCAGGTCCAAGGGGACTGACACCAGAAGTGACATCAGAGGTGGTAAGAATGTCAGTCATCCAGGGAGGGAGGAAGAGATGAGGCGTTAGTAAATAACTCCACCTATGGGACTGGCAAGAACTTACCACCACCAGAACCTTTAAGCTGTCCCCAAGATGCACGTGTATGACAAATTATACGTAATATTTTTTTGATAATTTTTTAGACTTATTTTGTAAAAATTTTTTGGCCCCTTGCAACTTCACCTTAATAGCCCCCCAACTGCACTGTACTGCACTCCATGGCAGAGTTTGGAAACTGGACGAGAAAGTCACCAGTACTGGCCTAGTCAATATTTCTCATAGAAATCCCACCATCATAGGAAATTGCACAGCAGAAATAGAATATGTAGATGCATTTTAACACATTGTCTGCCACAGTGAAAATAGGCAAGTTTGTTTCTGATGCCAATGTAAAATCGGGGTGTTATTTTATGCTTTTTGTTATTGAGCAAAACTCGGATTAAAAATTTGTTTTCTTTTAAAAAACAATATACTATATGAGTTAGTGCATGAGCTGGTGCATGAAACAGAAAATTGAATAACTTGCATGGGTGTAACAAGTTAGATCTTAAACAATTAATTGCAGTCCAATGTTGCAGTTTCTATGTGAACTTCATTGTAATGAGATGCTAATTATTTACCTAACTTTATTTGGTTCATTGTGATTCTAAATACTTAAATTATTTTTGTGAAAAATAAATGTTATACAAAATATTACCAATAAGGAAAAAGTAACTGAAAGTGAAATATTCCGTCTTGAGACGCCCCACAGATTTTTTTCATTCTTACTTCAGACAGCCACTATCCTCTATTTAAATGTGTTGCCAGTGAAAATGTTTGTATTTAGTGTTACATTCCCGACTACAGTTTACAAGATAACCAGTAGGTGGCATCTATCTATAGATTGCCTACTACTAGTTAAATCAAGTTTAGCAGTTAACATCTTAACATTGAAATGTTTTCCTTCTTGTCATTGAATTTAATTGTTTTTTGAGAAAAATACTCCTGTCTAATCTGATGACGGCAACACACTCCAAAAAAGTTGGGACATTATAGTGCTTCCCACTGTGTAACATGATTAGTACTTTTAGTAACACTTATTGGGAGTTTGGGCACTGAACACCAAAGCTGGTTAAGGTTTCATCTGTTATGCAGGTCTTCAGTTGCCCAATTGTGCAGGACCTTCATTGCCATATTTTGCACTTCATAATGTGCCACGCAAGTCAGGACTGCAGGCAGGACAATCAACCACTCGCACTCTCTGCTTGTGGTTTTCCGTTATCTTGCTGAAAAATGGTGTCTATAAACAGCAGCATATGCTGCTGTACAATTTATACATATCTTTCTGCATGATTGTGCCCTAACAGATGTGCAAGTTACCCATGCCCTTGGCACTGACACGCCCCCACAAGTTGACAGATGCTGACTTTTGGACCTGATGCCAATAACAGCTTGGGTGGTCCTTTGCTTCTTTGTCAATGAGAACACAACTACTATTTAAAATGTTGACTTGTCAGACCACAGAACACAATTCAACTATGCTGCTTTTCATCTCAGATGAGACCGAGCCCAGAGAATTCAGCAGCACGTCTGGACAGTGTTGATGTATGGTTTCTGCTTTACATTGTAGTCTTAACTTAAATCTGTGGATGAAGAGCCGAATGGTGTTGACTGACAAAGGTTTACTGAAGTATTTGAGAGCCCATGTCATGATATCCATTACAGATGGATTTTACGACAGTGACATCTGAGGGATTGGAGATCATGCGCATTCAGAGCTGATGGTCATCCTTGCCCTTTACACACAAAGATTTAACCAGATTCCTTGCATCTTTAATTATATTGTAATCCTGCCGATTTTCTTCTTTGGGAAAAGTCGAAACTGTTGGCAAATTAGTGAGCCTCGACTCACTCATCCTTGTTCTTGAAGGACTAGGCTATTTTGGAGCTTCCTTATGTTCTAGAACAGGTGTGAGCAAAGTCATTCCTGGAGGGCCACAGTGGCTGCAGGTTTTTGTTCCAACCCAGTTGCTTCATAAGAGGCCCTAACTGCTCAAGTAACACTTCTGCTTCATTTTAGTTGTCTCACTCGTTTAGATTTTGAACCCTTATTGCTTATTTTAGTCTTAAAAGGCTGTAGTCTTGGTTTTTAATCCCCCCTTATTAGCAATCAGATGCAAATGACAAAAGAAATTCAGCATTTCTCCATTAAGCTTGTTTCCATTTACACCTGCGTATGTTTATCGTGCACTATTTGGTTTAATTAAATACTTGGAAAGAAAATTAAGAGAAAATATATAGTGAGCTCCATACAAGTGATTGTATTATACATGTACATGCACCGAAGTGCATGTCTGCACAGAAAAATTAATTTGCATTAAGTTGGCTTGGCTGCACCCAGCAATGTGTTCAGCTCACCTCAGTCAGTCGGTAGTAATCATACCACAGCACTAAATTCTGGAAGAAGCCATAGTTTTTCAAAATGACACTCACCACTTTTGCTCTGCCTGAAATAAGCATTTAATTGGGAATTACTGACTAGTCAATTCCATTTTATTTTCTATTCTAGTTTATTAAATGCCACTGTACCTCCCTTGCCCTTGGTAATTCTTTGGAATTAACCTACACTTCTAGAATCCACATGTATTATGCAATCTACATGCTTAACTAGTATAGCAGTAATATCTCATTGTTTCTTGTTTATGTTTCTTCCCACCCCAGTTCGCAAGCTTCAGCTGTGTGATGAGTTGGAAAAGTCGTCATGTGGGAATGTGCTCTTCAATGGCTACCTGCCTCCTCCAGGTGAGCCTTCAGCTTTTTTGTTACACCTTGTATTGCACCTCCTCCTCCTCCTCCTCCTCCTCTACTGCATGCAGTTTTGTATTTTAAAAGTAAGTTTGTCAAACACTTTCCACATCTGAATTTTAAAGTATGGAATTTAAGACTTGTTCTTGAATTATATTGTATTTCTCATCCTTGACATTTTTACTATCTCTTGGGTTTTCACAGTCATGATACCTTGCACTGTAACAGGGATGTTCAACTGTGATCCTGAAGTTCAGGTGTACTTTTTCATTTTGAGCCCTTTTCTTAATTAATGACCAGTTTTTGCTGGTAATTAAAGCTTTTGCCTTAATTGTAAATAACTTACTATTTAAGACTCAGACCCCTCAATAGTTTCTTTTCTTTAATTAGCAGCCAAACAATAATGAGATACAAATGAGCCAACACATGCCTAGGCAACTTACATCCATCATACAATTTCCGAAAATAAAGAAAGGCGAAGTTATTCGTAATCTTGATGTCCTCAAGTCCACAAAACATTTTGACAGAGCTGGTAGAAAAAGAAAATCACCAGTTTTGGTAATGTCTGCTGTGACAGAATGAGTACCAACAAGTCCTGGAATTAAATAATTGCTTTAATTTAACAACAAGAAAAGGCTTCTAATTGAGAAACTGGTTAGAGTGAAATTGGTTGGAGTTTAAGTCCTCAGCTTAGCTGGTCTTCTAGTGGCTCGCTTCGCATTTCATTTTTGTTTGAGGAGTGAGTCTTAAAAAAAACAACTAAAGGGAAAATAAGTTACTTAATAGCAAAAACTGGTCACTGGTGAAGAAAGTGGGATTAAGGAAAACATGCAGCCACTGTGGACCTCCAGGATCAGAGTTGGCCGCTTTCTACACTATTAAGTCTTTGGTTTGTACAGCACTGCCATCTACTGTTTATTGATGCAACTTACAGTAGCAGTAATGCAAACAAAAGTTACAAAACCAGCATGGTTCTCTATTTCTGTATTTTGTGGGATGTCGTAAACCTTGGGATTGGGAAAATGTCAGGAACTCAGCATAGAAGACGAAACCTTGTCATATCCATTCTGTCTGCATAGTTTAATACATGTACCATTACATCTTAAAATATCTGTAGAGAATAGTGTATCCACTTTAAATCACATGCACATTGGTCCAGTTCCTGACTGTTTTAGCGTAGTTTGGAGGATCTATTTTTGTTCAAAACTGTTTCCTCCTGCAGTTTAATAACATGCCTACAAGTGACTGCCATCTCTTTTTTGGCTTTACTTCCAGTTAAATGCTACAGTTTTGCACTAAATTGCAAGAAACTAAGACTATGAATCAAGAATGTATTTTATACAACTTTCAAAGCAGTCCCTAGCAATGAAGAAAAAGATGGTCTGAATATACAGAGAAACACAATTAGTGAATTTAGTTAGAATTTAATGCTTTACTTTGGGGAAAGAGTACTTGGTTTTAAAGGTATAATGAGAAGTCAAGCAAAATAACACCTTTTATTGGCTAGTTAAAAAGATTACAATATGGAGGAAGCTTTTGAGGCAACTCAAGCCCCTTCTTCAGGCAAGATGTAATGCTTCAAAATGAAAGCTTGGATATTGTATCTTTTTAACTAGCCAATAAAAGGTGTCATTTCGCTTGACTTCTCATTACATCTAGAATGGCTAACATGGTACAACACCCTAAGGTGCTATTTAAAATAATTTGTTAAAGTGACAGCAGACAACAGTGGTACATACAGTAAAAGATGTATAAACTCATGTGTCTACTTTGAGGATGTATATGCATATGCTTTGCCTTTCTGTAGGATACCCAGCCAAGAGGATAAATCGACATAGTGTGGCAGGTCCTCAGTATGTTAATGGACGCAACACCTTGGCAGAGAGAGTGCCAGTGCGTAGGAGTAACACTATGCCTCCAAATCTGGGAAATACAGGTCTATTAGGAAAGTTGCTGGAGGAGAGACCAAGTGGTAAGGAGCATATCTTAAATAAATAAAATTGTTAGCTTACCAAATAGAACCAAGTTGAAACTGACAAAAATATTAGGTATCCACAATTCTTTATATCACATTTAATGGAACAGAAACTTTGCTTTTGGTTTATGACCAAACATATTTCTTTGAATAATTGAGCAAATGAAAATGGCATGGAGAGTTATACCTGTACCCTTAACCGATTATTTTGTAACATAGGTTTTGGAGACAGTAACTGCCATCAAGTGAGAGTTCTACACTTGTTGTCTAGTCATTTGGCTCACTTTTTCTTGGTTCTCTCAGGTTTGATGGACACCTTCTCCCAACTGCAAGTTAGCTTCTTTCCACAATTGTTCTATGCGATTCAGGCCATCACCCATAGCAGACCACTTCAGAACAGCCCAATGTTTTCTTCTCCTCCATTCTTCAGTGCTATTTAATGTATGTTTTGGCCATTATCCATCTGGAGGACTCATGACCTGTGATTGAGATGCATCGTTTTAACACTGTACAGTACATTTCATCTCAAAATGCCACAATTGTCGTCTTATTTTATTGTACCCTGCCCAGTTTCAAAAAGGAAGCAAACCAGCCACAAAACATCACTGAGCCTCCTCCATGTTAAATAGCAGGGATGGTGTTTTTTTTCTTTGGGAGCTTTTATTTATTTATTTTTTTTCAACTGTGAACATAAAGTTGGTGTGATTTACCAAATTTTTGTTTTGTCTGTTCAAAGGACATTTCACTAGAAAGGACTGTGGTTTGTTGACATTCCCCGTAACGAACTCCAGAGCTTGTTTCTGTTTCTCTGTTCGCAGTGGAGTCTTTCTAGGACTTCTGTTGTGGAGCTCATTTTCATCCAGATAGTGACAGGTGGTGTAACTTAAAACTGTTCCACCTTGAGCTTGAAGGGCAGCTTGGGCCTGTCTTGGTTCTTTCTCCACTATTTGAACAGTCTTTCTCTTTGATCCTGGAGTAAATTTTCCTTTGTCGGCCACATCCAGGGATGTTGGCTACAGTTTTATGGGCCTTAAATTTCTAGCTAAAATTACCAACAGTATTCGCAAGAACATCAAGCCCAGTAGAGATGGTCTTGTCACCTTTAAGTTAACCATGCTTGGCTCTCTTGCCTCCTCAGATGACTCTTCGCTTTTCCATGTTTACTGTGACACAAAACTGTTCAGTGAATTCTTTTCTCCATTTAAATTGGTTGAATGAAGGGTTACAAGATAGAAGAGATCCGTAATAATCATTAAAAGACATCTATTTGAAGGATCACTAGAGGACCATTATTAAACTTCAAAAGGGTTCCAATAATTTTGTCTGGCCATTTTGGAATGTCTTTGCAGATAAGTAAGAATTGAGGTTTTTTTTCACACATTTTTTTGTTTTTTTCAGCTGAAATCCAAAGAAATATGTGTATAGATAAGAAAAGATATTTTAATTTTAGTACTTTTTGGGAAGAATGGTGCCTTATCTGATTAAAATGCAACAGTACCAGTAGTTGCAGCCATGTCTGTAAATGGCACATGCAGTGGATTAAAGTGATATGGTCAACTGAATCTCAGCAAACTGCATGTGCCATGTACTGTAAATAAATACTATAGACATAGCCTTTTGGCGAGTACTGATAATAGTGTGGATGTATTTTCTTGGTGTGGTTAAACATAAGGTCAGTGCTAATTACTAGTTAAATATTTTGAATTACCACTAATTCCTCATTATACCTTTGCTTGTATTGCACCTAGAATCCCCCCATCAACACCACATGTGTGTTTACTCAGAGTTTTTGGAAACATTACAATGAAGTTGTCAATATGCCGTAAACCTTCGGCCACCACTTTTCAGGCCATTGACATATCTGTGGGGTCGGTAGTCCTTGAAAGCTGCCAGAGGTGTCATTTTCGAAATCTTTACCTACACTATATGGCCAAAGATTTGTGGAAATGTATCTAAATTACCGAGTGTATTCAGAGCAGGTGCTTAACATCAAGCACATAGCCATGCAATCTCCATTGACAAACATTGACGGTAGACTGTGTTGTACTGAAAAGCTCAGTGACTTTGAACATGACACTGCCACCTTTGCCACAAGTCAGTACGTGAAATTTGTGGTCCGCTAGGTCTGCCCCAGTCAACTGTAATTGCTATTATTATTAAGTGCTGGAAGCGCTGAGGAGCAACAACAGCTCAGCCATGAAGTGGTAGACCTCGCAAACACATAGAGCTTGTCTGCCAGGTGCTTAAGTGCATAATGCCTAAGAATTGCCTATCATCTGTTGCATCCTTCACAATAGAGTTCCACACCATCTCTGGAAGCAACATCAACACAAAAGCTATGTGTTTGGACCTTCATGACATGGGTTAGCTGGTGTGGTGTAAAACATGCTGCCATTAGACTCCGGAGCAATGGAAGTGATTGCTTTGAAATGATGAAATCATGTTTCACTATCTGGCAACCTGATAGATGAATATGGATTTGGAGGATGCCAGGAGAGAGCTGCATTTTGCACTGCATAGTGCTTAACGTAAAGCTTGTTGTTGGAGGAATATTGGTCTGGGACTATTCTTCAGGGTTTGGGCTAGGCCCCTTGAGGGCTACTGTTATTGCTACAGCATCCAAAGACATTTTAGACAATTGTGTGCTTTGCCACATTTGTGGCAGCACAATGGGGAGGCCCTTTTCTATTCTGACATTACTGTGTCCTTGTGCACAAAACAAGATCCATAACAACAGAGGAATTAGAATGGCCAGCACAGAGATCGACTTCAGCTCTTTTGAGCACCTTTGGGATGAATCAGAATGCTAACTATGAACTAGGTCTTCTCTTCCAACATCATTACGTGACCTCACAAAGGGTCTTTTGGCTGAATGGGCTCAGATTCTCACGGGTACACTTCAGAGTCTTTTGGAAAGCCTTCCTAGTATAGTGGAAGTTTTTACAGCCGCAAAGGGGCGGTGAGTACTTCATATTAATATCCATGATTTTGGAATGGGATGTCCTACAAGCTCATATAGATGTGATGGTCATAGACTATATAAATCATAGGTTAGAACACTTTTTAATGACAGGTAGGAAGCAAACATCTCAAGACATTGCTTAATTCTGTGTTATAACATACACAAGCCCTGCTGAGAATTTAAATTGATGCATGCTCATTTTTGAACACAATCTGCTCCACATGGTAGATTTTATCAGTATTAAAAACAGTTAAAAGCCTTTTTAAAAGAGTCACCTGATTTACTGTATTAACTAATCCTAAATAGTACTACTTAGGGATTTGGTTGTGTTGGTGATCTTTACCCTGCTCTTAGGTGTTTTAAATCAGCAAGCAACAAGTAGAGAATAAATATCAGGACATAATTTCTGGTTGTGTATCTTGGAGAATATAACCGTTTCTGTAGAAACAACACATTACAAAATTGTTTGAAATATATTTTTTATTTCTTTTTTAGGACATGCAACTGACCCTGGCATGGTTAGGATAGTATGTGGTCACCATAACTGGATTGCTGTGGTGTATGCCCAGTTCGTCGTGTGCTACAGGTGGGAGCAGTTTGTTGCATTACTTTGGCTATAAAGTCTTTGGGTTTGCCAAAACTGGACATTTAGAGCCTTAACATGATTTCTTACATATCTTCTAATGCAGAAATTGTTTTAACTTCTTAAATTTTAGTCAGCACACAATATAGTTTCTCAAATGTTTTGAAGTAACAGTCTTGCATCACATTCTGAGAGTTAGTAATTACTCAATATTAGCAGTGGTTTCATGCAATTTGTTTCCCCTTCTGTGGTTATCTTTTATTGAAAGTGGTGAGAGTTGGAATACCATTGAAGTGGAGAGTAAGTAAACAGTTCCTGGTAGACATTACTGATACTGGGAATTTACCATTTTTGTATCTAAATAGGAGCTGGCCATTGTGTTTATAGATAATAGAGCACTTTATCTCAGGATTTTCTTGCCCATCAAATACAATACAGACTTGTTCACAGTTCCCACTCAACAGATTCAAGCCCCATGTTCTCTTTTAAGAATATCTATTACATTTTATTGCATTCCTTTTTATATATTGACCTTAGCCAAAGGGCTGTGTAATAATTTACCCCAAACCTGCATAGTCTTTTGGCATTTAGTTAACTGTGAAGAGTGATATACTGAGTGAAGAATGAGCCCATATATGTGTGGTTTAATGTATAAATGTATTTTGAAATAAAGCAAAAAAAAGGCATATCAGCAGAACAGCAGCCTTTTTATTTCATCATGGTGAGTAATGTGTACTCTTTGTTGTTAATCAGAATGTGGCGAGCTCACCTTAATCTGTAATGTCAGACAATTATAATATTTATTGATAATTTATTGTCTTTCATGACATACATAACAACCTAGACAAGCACAGACTGTTACAGTTATCTTAAAGGCAGGTAATACACTTGACTTACACTTCATCAGGGATGCAGCAGTGGGATTTTAGTTTACCTTAAGATTTTAGTTTACCTTAAGAGTTCAAGCTACTGTACAAATACAGAGCAGTAAATGCAATGCATATGCATCTACTTTCTAGCTATTTTTGAGCAGCTCTGTGAGGTATTTAATTTATGTATATTTTTCTCATCTTATCTATTTTTGTCAGTTAACTGCCAAGTGTATGATTTTGCATAATCCTACTCATGAATTTGTTATGCTGCTTTTTATGTAAGGATGAAGGAATCTTCAGGGTGGCAGCAGGTGTTCATCAGCCCACGCCTTGACTGGGTTATTGAAAGGGTAGCACTAAATGCCAAAGTAATGGGAGGTTCGCTGGGAGACAATGACAAAATGGTGGCTGTAGCTTCATGTACAGAGATCATCCTGTGGTCTATCCAGCCAGATGGCAATGGCAATGAAATTGGTGAGTACGATTGGAGTGTAAAGTGTGGTGATATTTTAGAAGGGGTTTTAAAGTGGCTGAACTCAAATGTCTATAGGAGCTATTGCATGTAAGGCAGACCCACCCAAGAAATTCTAGCAAAACTCTGCATTTAGTTTCATGGTGTAGTGCAGCCAGAAAGTAAATAATTTTTGCACACGTTACATTTAGTCCAATGGCATACCCGTTTAAAATTCAAGGACTAATATAAAACAGGGCTATGAAAAATTATTCATCCATTTCCAGTCACATGTACAGATTGATTACATTAAATCAACAAGTAATGCTATACAGTAAACCCTCGTTTATCACGGTTAATCCATTCCAGACTCTACCGCGATAAAGGAATTTCTGCGAACTAGGATTCTTTATTTATAAATCTAATATTTTCACAGTTAGAGCATAGAAAACCGGTTTACGACCTTCTAAATATGTTTTTTTAACATTATTAGAGCCCTCTAGACATGAAATAACACCCTTTAGTCAAAAGTTTAAACTGTGCTCCATGACAAGACAGAGATGACTGACTCACAATTAAAAGAATGCAAACATATCTTCCTCTTCAAAGGAGTGCGTGTCAGGAGCAGAGAGGGAGAAAAGCAAACAATCAAAAATCGATATGTGCTGCTGGGCTTTTAAGTATGCAAAGGACCGCGATAAAGCGGCCGCAAGGAAGGGAGAAATGTGACGGTAGTCTTTCAGCATTTTTGAGAGGGGCATCTGTATCCTCTAGGCAAACAGCCCCCCTGCTCACACCCCCTCCATCAGGAGCAGAGAATGTCAGAGAGAGTGAGAGAGACAGAGGAAAGCAAACAATCAAAAATCAATAGGTGCTGTTAGAGCTTTTAAGTATGCAAAGCACCGTGCGGGAAGCATATCTTATATCATTGAAGAGTTTTATTTAATACATAATACGTGCTCTGATTGAGTAGCTTCTCAGCCATCCGCCAATAGCGTCCCTTGTATGAATTCAACTGGGCAAACCAACGGATGAAGCATGTACCATTAATTAAAAGACCCATTGTCCGCGAACCAGCGAAAAATCCGTGATATACAGTATATTTAGATACGCTTACATTTAAAATCCGCGATGGAGTGAAGCCGCGAAAGTCGAAGCGCGGTATAGCGAGGGATCACTGTAAATCATAATAGCTGAGCTTTTGTAAGTTACAGTACTTCCTAATACTCTAAAGGCCATGCAATAGTGTGCACTGATCAGAGGTAATTCCGATCTGGAGTCAAACATCATATGTAATTCATGGAAAATAAATGAATCTTGGGTTGCTTTAACAGGCGACAGTACAGGGAGGAGCTGCTCTTGTGCTCTCTGTGGATGACATGGAGGGTATCCCGGAGTCATGCCTCTCACTATTTTCACACGTCACTGTAATGTCACTGAACATTACAGTGTATGAAACGGAGCAGGAGTGAAAGAGCTATTTTTATTTCATATGAGAAAAAATGTGCCTCACCAAATGCTCCAAATTTAATGTTAATATTTAATTTATTTTCTTTTAAATAAGTTGAGGGACTGGCATACAATGTTAAAATTAAAAAGTTGCAGCAATTACACTAATAAGAAAAGGTCCCAAAGGTGGAAATCCCCAAATTGTATAATACTTTGTGTGCTAAATCACATTTCCCTATCAGGTAAAGTGTTGCAGTGAAGTGCAACTTAAATTTGAAAATATTGTATATTTTCATGCGAATTAAAAATGACAAACAAATATCTAAAACATTGCCATTTTTAATTTTCTGCTGTACTTTTGTCTCGGGATTGTCTCCTTTAAGAATCCAGTAGTAGTTGGCCAGCATACTTGGGTTCCACTTGCTTTTATAATGCTTTTCCATGTTGGAAATGTCCTGATGAAATTGCTTTTCATGTTCATCTCTGATCGGCCCAAGGCTTTGAGATAAAAACTCCCAAATGAGAGTCCAGGAAATTTAATCTTCAGTAACATATTATACCCCATTGTTTGGTATGACTTGATAAGGGCACTCACTGTTTCAGGATAGTTTTCTGCCTTACGGTTGCCCAAAAGCTTTGTGCAGAGACTTTTTTGAAGCTGTGCCTGGCGGCTTTCTCATCTTTATTGAACTCTTCTTTAAATCTCTTATCTTTTACACTTACAATCTGTGGATCTACAAAAATACCTTCCTTAATTGTGGCATCACAGATTCGAGGAAGTGTATTTTATCCATTGCTTTAACAAAGTTTTTCTTAATTCCAAGAGTGATATGGAGAGAAGAATGGAAACTTGCCGTTGGTGTGGTGAGAAGTCAATCAAAATGACCCCTTTTATTGGCTAACTAAAAAGATTACAATATTGAAGCTTTCGAGGCAACTCAGGCCCCTTGCATGAAGAAAGGGGGCCTCGGTTGCCTCAAAAGCTTACATATTGTAATCTTTTTAGTTAGCCAATAAAAGGTGTCATTTTGATTGACTTCTTGCTACATTCATAATGGCTAAACAGTATGGCACCTTAGTACGTTAGTGTGGTAAACAACTGGACTGCTTACCATGTCTCTTTTCTTTAACATTTGAGGCACTTTTTGGCCCCTCTTTCTGATCATAGTGGTTCTTCTTGTACAAACCTGTTTCAACCTGCACAGTCTGCTGCACTAATCAATCTGTCTTACCTTCTTTCTTTCTCTTAAGGCAATTTATGGTAAACATGTAACAGTGATTAGTAGTTTTGTCCAGCGATGGTACTAAATGACAAAAATATAAAGATGGTAACACAAGAAAACCAAGCCTGATAGAAAAGAATCAAAACAAATATTTGGTTTCAGCATTATAAAATAAGCTTAGAACACCCGTCACAACCCTTGGGGCAAGACTGTTGTTGACAAGTTACAGTATTTCTTTGTACAGAAAATAGTGTTTAAAGTTCTGAATTCATGCTCTGTTGCAATAGTAGTTGTTGTGCATTATTAGTTTTGTGATAGTATTTGTGTTAGATGCCTGACCTCCATGTGAAATGGAAAGCATGGCACCTAAAGATTATCACATAGTGGCATGAAACTATGAGACTTTACATTGTTTGAAAGCACATTTTGACATTTCATACACATTTTATATATTTTTTTTTTGTTCTTTTTACTGGGGACAGAGGCACCATGCACTAATCATTGCTCTTCACCTTCCTAGGAGTCTTCAGTCTAAATGTCCCCGTAGAAGCATTGTTCTTTGTGGGAAATCAGTTGATTGCTACCAGCCATAGTGGGAAAGTTGGAGTCTGGAATGCTGTCACAAAACACTGGCAGGTAACTTGTATTTCCCAACTTGCATCAGCTTTCGTTACCATAAAATGCCTGTTTTCCTCATCCACTTTTTCACCTCTGTGACTGGTGCCAAAATCTTCAAGTGTTAAATACTTGGCATGTTCATGCTTCAGTTTTCCATCAACTTCAAATTCATTGTATTGTGCTTTTTGACATCTTTAGCACTCTCTGCCTGTTTACTTGCCAAGTAGTTTCAAAAACAGAACAAGTAACGTGGTTGCTTGATGATATTTCACATGACAATTCCATGTAGTTGGGCCTCAGGTAAGTATACATTTTTCCGAAAGGTAATGTTTATTTTTTTCTCTGAAAGAAGTATAAATACGTAGAGCCACTTAATAAAAAAGCAAGCAAGAAAGAAAGTGTTTGTTCAATCGAACTAACTAAATGTATTTGTCCCCGGGGGGAACTTTGCTTTTTACAGAAGCTCTTTAAATAAATACATAAATAGGTAGACAAGCATGTAAATAAATAAATATTCCCGCACACTTTGGTCTGAACACACCAGAATAGCTATAAAGTAAGAAAATTCAAAAGAAAGAAAAATTCTGACTTGGCTGTCACAGTCCCAGTGAGATATTACGCAGGTGAGTTACTGTTGGTATAAAGAAGCCCCTGCTGTTTTTCTTGATGCACTTCTGCTAAATAATTCTTTGTCCGAAAGTCCTCAGTATGTCACAGAGAGAATGTGCAGCATTGTTCATAATGGCACTCAGTTTTTTGTTTATAAGTAATTGGTACTATTCAGGTCATAAAATGATTTCTTAAAAATGTCATATGTACCTATGTATGTGTTTGTTTTATTTATTTTTTTTTGGACATCATACTCCATAAGGTGCATGCTAGTTCTGTGTGAGCAGGAACACTCGATAAAACTGAATAAAAAAAAAAAACATACGAAGAAGGCATATTCCCCAGCGTTTGTGTGTCAGCTTTTATCCCTCCAGATCAGAGAATGTCCAGTTCCATTGCCTCAAAACACTACTCACATGTACAATTATTCCCAGTTTCAAATAAAAACTAACAGCGTCAGATCCCTAGGGCGGTAGTATGTATCGTGATTGTGAGAGAGTAAAAGTGAAACAAAAAGGTAACTTTTACAAGTACAGTACTATAAATGTACACGGTCTGTTACAGACGCAAACCAAATGTATGTGTGTACTGTATATATTATCAATAAGAGCAGCGCACTACTGAAAACAGCAAATAGAGGAGGCAGTGGAGATCGAACTGGTGGCCCCATGATTACAAGTCAGCAAATCTTACTGCTACGCCATGGAAGCTGTTGTATCATTCCTGAACCTTTTGTGAAAGTGTTTATTTGATCTTTGGACTTCAGGCTTCACACATTCTATAGTTTTATGCCTACATTTTGTAACATTTATTACTAAAATATGAAAAAGTTTCTGTTTTAACAATGTGTTTATACAGATTACTGTAGAAACGGAGCACACATGAAATACATGTGTTCCAAATAACGATCTATTACCCCCACTCTAAAACTCCAGCAGTTCACTCACTCCCAGATAATCAAACAAGGCATGAGCTGGGAAAACTTAGTGAACGTTCTGCGATGGTGGGGGATGGAATAGCCAGCTGCTTATCTTAATCGGCACATTTACAGGACAAAAGACACTGGCGGAGAGATGCGAATGGATTTAAGGTGGGCCGGATTTACAAGTTTTCTCGTAGGCTCCGGCAATTCTAGTGTTAATTTATTTTAAATATTGCAACACCTGCAACAAAGAACAAAACAGGTACGCCTGCTATAATGCTCCTGAACACCAGCTGCCCTGTTTATGATCAAATTTTGGATAACTAATGTCATCAGTTGTTTCTCTCTCTTTCTTTTTTTATAACTGAACTGACGACTTATGTAAATAAGGTCAGGTAGCATGATTTTTTTTTTTTGGCTTGTCACACAGACTTGGCACTGCATGCACAGAATCACCACATGCCTTTGTTAAAGTCAGCACTTACTTTTCAATAAAGGCAGCATAAAGCAATTTCAGTCACATTTTCATGTAGTAAGATTACTGAATTTTAAATAATGTCAGTATGGTATTTTAAAAATTTGGTAGTTCAGTTCTTTTATTAGGTTAGATTAGATTATTAGGTAAACTTTATTAATCCTGTTAGGAAATTCAGCAGAAGCATAAAAAACAAGGATCCATACTCGCAGGACAAGTAATATAGCTAATCACTCGATTAAAATAAATAAATAAATAAATGTATATTGTGCAGATATTTAAAAATGAACGTAACGAGTACTAAAGGAAGCATAGTGTTGCCTGATAGCATTGGGCCGAAAAGACCCTCAGAGGTACTTCATAGCACACTGTGGTATAATGAGCCTGTGACTAAAAGTGTTCCAAGAAAGCACCTCCTTGGTTGGGATAGAGGGAGTTTTCAGTCTAATTTTGCCAACATCCTCTTTTCTACTATCTCTTCCAGTGTGTCGAGGGTTCACTCTGTAATGGAGAAGGCTTTCCTGATAAGTTTGTTTAGGCATTTTGTGTCGTTTGAACTCAAGCAGCTTCGGCATAAAACACCACTACTATGGACTGATAGAACATTTGCAGCAGCTTGCTGCATACATTCAAGCCTGGAGCACCACAAAATATGCAGTACAGTCTGCTCAGGCCCTTCTTGCACAATACCACTGTGTTGTCAGACCTGTCCAGTTTGCTGCTTATGTGAACCTCCAGGTAACTTGTAGCTCTGCATCACTTCCACATCTCTCCCCTGAATGGTGACTGGTCTCTGATGATCTTTGGTATGCTGGAAGTTCACCACCAAATCTTTTGTCTTGCTAGTAATATTCTGTTACTTTTTAAGCAAACACAAAAACATTAATGGATAAGGTACATTTTCCAGTAGCCTTGTAACGTAGCAAATTGTTTTAGCATAGAAAAGTGTCAATTGTCTTTGTAAAAGTACATTTTTTTAAATGTTACAAGAAAACTTCTGCTTCTTCCTCTAACACTCAGTATGTCTAAAATGTCTTATGAGATCACTATTTATTTTTTAAATCATTCATTTGTGTGTTTTTTTTTCTTTATATATTTCTGTAATTCCAGAATCAAGAAGTTGTTCCTATAAATAGCTATGACACAGCGGGTTCATTCCTCCTTCTTGGATGTAACAACGGATCAATTTATTACATAGGTAAGCATTTGTTATTACCATTGCTTAGACCTTGTGGTTGAAGACTATGCTTCATTGAATTTATTAGAGCGGGAAAAAAATGTGGTTGCTGATATCTATATATTGTTGAAAATTAAATGATTTTCTTTTTACAAGTTTCTCCTCTTCACCACAGATGTGCAGAAATTTCCACTGAGGATGAAAGACAATGATCTCTTAGTCACGGAACTTTACCGTGATCCATCAGAGGATGCCATCACTGCTCTTAGTGTCTACCTCACACCCAAGACAAGTATGGTTTATTTAAATATACACACAAATTTTGAGTATACATGTAAACTCGGTCTAAATAATCTATCTATTGTGTATATTGTGGAGAAACCAGAAAAAAAGCCTAAAAAACAACTTGGGCTAGAAATGGACTGGAGAGAGTTGGATAATAAAATACTGAAATTGGCTTGTGAAAATTTGTCAGTTTGGAAAATGACGTCAACTAGAAACCATAGTTTGTGAAGTACTGCATAGTGAAGTAACCTTTTAAACTGTCATTTTTATGTTTAAATCCTTTGTCAAATATAGTGTGGGAAGCTAATCTTTTCAGCTGTTACATTTTGAAATAACTAATGGAATGTTTATTCAAAATATGTTTAAATAATATTAAGTATAATTCATAGGGAAATAGAAATAAACAATTATTACAACATAACATATATTTGAATTACGTGTTATGGTTGTGAAACAAAACATTTCATTTCAAAAGAAGTATTACTCCATCTCCGAAGAAAAAGTCCAATGATTTCCCCCCAAATAAATCATGAATATCATGCATTCCCTGTAGTGTATTGCTAACTGGTACTCACTGAGGGTCTCTCCTGTGAGCTGTGTTCCCCCCGTTCTCTACTACGGAGCTCAGTGTAGGACAAAAATTAATTAAAAAAATTGGAGGACCTGTACACAAATACTTCTTATATCAATAGATTGAGATTTGTAAAAGGAGATGATCATTATCTTGAAGAAGGTCTGAACCTGTGTCATCATTGCCAACTGTTGAAGGAATATGAATATATATATACATACATACATACAGTATATTACATATATATATATATATATATATACAGCATATTACTTATATTTTACATGTAATCTTTTATCCTTATATTTAAATGTTTGTCTCTCAATAAATACACCAAGCTCTTGTAATATTCATTTGGGATAGATTCTTGCATTTTCTGGTAACAGAAGATTAGATGTGTTGGGGTCAATTTAGGGCTTTAATTGAAGGGCTAAACAGGGTTAGGGATGTTAAGTACAGGTGTGTCAGACAGTGGCCTGAAACTGGTAAACAAACCTGTTAAATTCTCAAACCCAGGTGCTAGGATCAGACATTTGGAACATCAAGGTGAACCTTGGGGGCCATAAGGTCACCATTGCCTCCATACAATATCTCTCACCCTTTAGTCTGGGAAAGAGACACAGATAACCTAGGTGTCTCTCCAGGCATGAGTATGTACAGTATGAACATTTTAACAAATACGTATATAAAATGTTATACACACTAGGTGACAACTTCAATAAGTAAACTGGCCCTTTAAGATGGACAGCTTGCTCCTCCAATCCGCAAAGCATGTGACTACAACTCGGTATGTACAGCATGCTGACAAGATAAGTGGGGTTTAGCTGTTATACACGGATGAGCCAGCACTCTCACAGGAAGTAAGTGATGTTGATTAACTCGTAACAACAGCTCATGCCGAGGTCAGAAGTGTATTGGTTGGTAAGTTGATATTAGGTAAGATATGCTCAGGTGTAAAGACCTGAGTGACTTTGATCAGGGACAATTACTACTGCCAGATGATTGGGTCAGAGCATTTCCGAAACAGCATTACTTTTTATAGTGCTTTGGTCAACCATGGTGACTACCAACCAGCAAAAAAACACAGACCAGCAAATTTTGGATGACCAATATGCATTGATTCAACAACTCAACAAAGGCTATCCTGTCTGGTATGATCCAACTACTGTGGAAAATGTTGCAAATGATTTTAATTAGGATTACAGGAATAATGTCATGACACATGTACTGCACTGTACCCTATTACATATGGGACTGTGTAGCCACAGGCCACTTGTAGTTCCCATGCAACAGTATTAATTTACTCTTTGTAATGTGATTTTTAAAAGCAATAAAATATATAGAAAAATTCCTGCTTGTCCCAGAGAGTGAAATCTATCTAAATGAATTGTTTCAACTTTACTACAAAAACAAATGGGATTTCAAATTTAAAAAAAAAAATACTTTGAGGTGGCGGGCAGCACAGTGGTAGCACTGCTGCCTTGCAATAAGGAGACCAGGGTTTGCATCCTGGTTCCTCCATGCATGGAGTCTGTATGTTCACTCCGTGTCTGTGCGAGTTTCCTTTGGGTGCTATGGTTTCCTCCCACAATCCAAAGCTATTTAGGTTAGGTGGATTGGCAATACTAAATTACCAGTAGTGTGTGGTTGGAAAGTGTGTGTATCTGTTTGCCCTGCGATGGACTGACACCTTTTGTTCCAGCCTTGTGCACCACCCCCCTCTAAACCCCATCCTTTCAGGACTAGTCAAGCTAGATGAACCCAGAAGTCTTAAAATTATAGTAATAGCATGAATTAGTTAAATACATGAAATCAGCATTCAGGTGTTTCTGTCATTTTTGTGTGTTCTACCAATTCTTTTTTGTTTTTTTTCACTTTTGAAATAAAAACAAACTAAACTTTTTTGTAGTCTTTTTGGTTTCTTTATTGAAAACTATTTATAATGCTTTTTTCTTGGCAGGTGACAGTGGAAACTGGATCGAGATTGCTTATGGTACAAGCTCAGGAATGGTGAGAGTCATAGTTCAGCATCCAGAAACAGTGGGTTCAGGACCCCAGCTCTTCCAGACTTTTTCTGTACACCGCAGTCCTGTGACAAAAATTATGCTGTCTGAGAAGCACCTAATCTCAGGTGAATCTTATGGTGGGAGGAGCAGGAAGATGATTATCCTTATTTTAGCCAACTTTTTCTTTAAAAGTGTCACCTTTCTTTTAGAACCTTGAGACATTTTATTGATTCCAACACAATTATTTTATTTCACTGTTTTATTTATAGTGTGTGCAGACAATAACCACGTACGCACCTGGACTGTGACACGTTTCAGGGGGATGATTTCCACACAGCCCGGCTCTACTCCATTGACGTCATTTAAAATTCTCTCCCTGGAAGACACAGATGGTCATGCTGGGTGCAGTGCAGGCACAGACATAGGTATGGCTCATAGAGGTTTGTAAATGTTTGTTTATTTTGGAAGCCCAAATCTGCATTTTACGCTGATGCCTTCAACAACTCCTTCCCTAATGCAACTTGGCACTCTACTCAACTGGGCTCCACAAGCTGTGCACATTTTACTCAGCATATGCTATATGCACATCTTAGTCCTCTTGTTAATTTTCTTTGTGTTTTAAATTTTATATAAACCTTTCTAAACACAAGATTGTCTTTTGTAACATTTCAGTGTGTCTGTATATTTTTCATTCACCTCCCAGGCCCATATGGGGAGAGAGATGACCAGCAAGTGTTCATACAAAGAGTGGTCCCAGATACTGACAGAGTATTTGTACGCCTCTCTTCCAATGGGAAACGGTGAGGACTTTATTGCTTTTTTTTTTTTTTTTTTTTTTTAAATACAATATTTTGGACAAATCCCTTAGTAGTACCTTACATTACAGTAAGTTTACATTTGAGTGTAATATTGCAATACAAAAGTATGAATTAATTTAATCAATTATTTTTACATTCACTTGTTCAGTGTATCACACACAAATAAGTTGACCAGATCAAACCAGATATCCAGTTTCTTAGGCATCAGTTGTCTCCATCTGGTATTGGGAATTTCTAATGTGGTCCCAAGTTAGTCAGTGTATAGAATTCCTCAATTGTGTCTTGGGTCTGATTCTAGTGCTTTTCCCTAAGACATTATGTGTTTATTTATTAGAATGACTGTAGTACTAGGGTGTTGTACTGTGTTAGCCATTATGAATGTAGTGAAGAGCCAAGCAAAATGACACCTTTTATTGGCTAACTAAAAAGATTACAATATGCAAGCTTTCGAGGCAACTCAGGCCTCTTCTTCAGGCAAGACTGCTTTTTGATGAACTGCAGCTTTTACATCATACTTTTTGAGTAATTATATAGTTTTTGGTGCTTTCCCTTAAAGGCCAGTGTTATGTGGGGTTATTGATATGGTTGATCTGTGTACCTTTGCTTATTTTCCAACTAATGAACTGTGTACTCGCTTTAAAGTAATTCGTGGACTACTGTGGTTTTTGTCACGTCTTCCACTTCCTGACAATGTAACCCACAGTGACCCATTTGGATATTATTTTGTACCCCTTTCTAATTTTATGCATGATATATTTAATCCCTAATCTTATTTTAGTGGTTTTTTTTTCTCATTTTCAAAGCTGTCCTCCATTTTAAAAAACTAATGATACATAAAGCATGGGGTTTCTATCCTGAAAATGTGGCAGTTATTTGAATGATTCAGTCATTGGAGGTCAATTGTGAGCCTATTTTCACATTGGTTTTTTTTAGTTTTAATTAATCAACAACTCAGAATTCATGTTTGCATTTTCTGTTATCGTACACCTTTGGCAAAATTACCAAACCCTTCCACAAAAGTTCACACACAGCTTGAGGTTGAAGGTTGAAATCCCACTTAGCTGACCACCTCTGCTTCTTTAAATGCTTGAAACAAACAGCAGTTAACGTGCGGGTAAGAAACGCAGCATCCGATCAAACGTCTCTAGTCTAACAGTGGAAACGGGAACATATAGAAGGTAAATTTCTACTTCTTTGCTGAATTCTTCACTTTACAACTTTGCAATTGACAATATTAGTAACAAAAATTAGACCAGTTAATAACATGATTCCATATACATTGCTTTTTCCTCCCTCTTTCTCCTTATGACCAGTATACAGTAATCCCTCGCTATATCGCGCTTCGACTTTCGCGGTTTCACTCTATCGCGGATTTTAAATGTAAGCACATCTAAATATATATCACAGATTTTTCGCTGGTTCTTGGATTTCTGCAGACAATGGGTCTTTTAATTTATGCTACACGCTTCCTCAGTTTGTTTGCCCTGTTGATTTCATACAAGGGACGTTATTGGCGGATGGCTTAGAAGCTACCCAATCAGAGCATGTATTACATATTAACTAAAACTCCTCAATGCTATAAGATATGCATCCCACGCGGAGCTTGATTGTTTGCTTGTCTCTGCCTCTCTCTCACCCTCTCTGACATTCTCTGCGCCTGACGGAGGAGATGTGAGCAGAGGGGCTGTTTGCACAGAGGCTGTTTGCTTAGAAGATACTGACGCTCCTCTAAAAAATGCCGCAGCAAACTTAAAAGCACACTTATTGATTTTTTGATTGTTTGCTTTTCTTTGCGAGCGCTCTCTCTCTCATCCTCCCTCTGAAATTCTCTACTCCTGAAGAAAAGAAGATCTATTTGCATTCTTTTAATTGTGAGAAAGAACTGTCATCTCTGTCTTGTCATGGAGGACAGTTTAAACATTTGACTAAAGGGTGTTATTTCATGTCTAGAGGGCTCTAATAATGTTAACAGTGTGGGAGAGTTTATAAGGGCTTAAAATATATAAAAATAACTACACAAACATATGGTTTCTACTTCGCGGATTTTTGTCTATCGCGGGGGGTTCTGGAACGCAACCCCCGCGATCGAGGAGGGATTACTGTATTCTTTTCTTATATAAAGTAGCTCATGTAGCCTTTCTATTCTTATGTAAAACCATTTTTAAGATTGTCCTTAAGGTCAGTGTCCTTTTGCAGGGTGTCTCTTGGTGTTTAAACCTGAAAATGGTGTATTGTTACAGCCTATAAAGTATTTAATATTCCTTGTACTTTGGCTAAATACTTCAAGTATGTGTTAAGGCAAGCTCATTATATGTGTAAATAAAACATTTGTATTAGTAACCCAGTTTTCACTCTTTATTTTTTTGCTGTTTTGCTGAGCAGAGTTTGTGAGGTGCGATCTGTGGATGGCACAGCAATCACTGCCTTTGTGGTTCATGAGTGCGAAGGGTCAAGTCGGATTGGTTCTAGGCCACGGCGTTACCTCTTCACTGGGCATGCTAATGGCAGCATCCAAATGTGGGACCTGACCACTGCCATGGAGCTATGTAACAAAACAGACATTCAAGGTAAGTGGAATATTTCATACCTTTCATTATAACATAATATATGTATTATGGGTAACATGTTAATAGATCAGGTCCAATGGTGCATGCAATTTTTGAATGACATCTGGTACCACAAAGAATATTGTAGAAATGTATCTGGAGCTATGGAGGATAGAGGCCTTAAGAGTTAGTAGGAAAATGCAGAATATCTATGATTTAAAGGACAAGAGCAAGATAGAGAAATTAACCTCTGGGGAGAAAGGCTTAAAAGGGTGGAAAACATAAGAAATCTAAGATGAAAGATTAGATCAAACATCACTATTTGTGTGAAAAGTTGTTATTCATGGGCAAACACTGATATTCAGTTTTAAAAAAATGGTCCTTCATTTTATCTCACAGATAATCAGGTTTGTGTTACTCTAGACATGCTATGTTGCAATACCTCTGCATTCTGCATTTTGAAAGGCCGCTATACCTCTCTGCTGTCATAACCTGGCTGGCTGAATTAACCCGTTTTCGATATATTATACTACACACATAATATACCACTATATATAATATAATATTCTTTTTCTTGGTGGCAGTTCTTGGAGGACCAACAGAAGAGGAGGTGCTTAAGTTGCTTGACCAGTGTGACCTGACTGTGACACGAACACCCGACATGAGTCCGGCTGTCTCCTTTGCTCACTCTGCTACTCCACGCTCCTCCACCTGCAGGTACTGTAAATTCCATTTGGCACATTTGGACAGTTGGTGAGATGGTGGCACTGTAGTTAGTACTGCTTCCGTGCAGCTTTTGAGTTCTGGGTTCTTGGGTACTGCTTATGTGCAAGTTGTCATGTCCTCCCCATGTCATATTTTTGTCCGCTTTGTCATATTCGTTTTAAAATTTTAAACGTGTCAAGTCTATAAAGGAAAAATGGACCATAATAGATCATCAGACCTTGATGTAGTGGAGTTGTTGTCCGCTCTCTCACTACTTGTGGGGGACATTTATCTGTTAGGGTTTAATCCCGGGCTGATATGTTTCTATTCTTCATTGGTTTATGTTGTTTGACCAAGGATTGAGATATTTGTTTAGTAGTGGTACTCTTTAAGTTATCTGCATGAATGGAGTGGTATTTGGGCAAGTTAAAAATCATCCAACTCACTGTCCACGTCATCTACACTTATACTTTCAACCTGATACGCTGTATGCTTCGTTTTTTCTGATTTACTTACTTACGTTCATAGATAAAATGTAATCACAACTATGCAAATTACTAATTACATAATGCATACTTTGTAATACACCCTGCGTTGTGCTGTTTACATCCAGATTTGAACTCCAGACTGACTGTCAGTTTGCAACTATAAATGTACATCGGAGCAGACAAGTGGCCTGTCTACTTGTTCCTGCTGGTCTAAGAAATGCCCTCCTCTCACAAGTAGCGCTGCTTAAGGGCACCGTCACAATCACTAGTGCTATTTTCTGAATATTGGAGTGGGGAATAGACCGAGGAGGCAGCCAGATGTTTCCCGGCTTGGTTCCAGTGCATTAATTCCCTCAAAGCAAATGCGTCCATCAAGAGACAGACAGGCCGTATACTTCTGAGTTATGTCACTGAGAATTCTGCTTCCTTCTTACACTTCTTGTTTTTTCTCAGACACTTTAGCCTTGAAGCGTCTGGCATATGTGAGACTTGACCTTCCCCTCATCCTCCTAAACAGAGTCTTCCTCCTCATTTCTTCAGTATTCTAATCCCAAAGCCAACATGTTGTCTCAGTTTCTGGTCCTTGAGCTTTCTCATTTTCAGCGTCTTTCTGGTCTTGTCTCTATGACCTGCTTTTCTAATCTTTTCTTTAGTTTAGGGTTTCTTAAATCTTTTAGTGTCTTCAAGGCCCATTCCTTGTCAAGTGCCCAGACAATTGGCAGAACAAGGATGTTTTAGTCAATCGACAGTGAACCACTGCGACTCATTACCATTAAATACAGCAGTAATGCGTTTTAGTGATGCAGCTTTGAACTGAAGTTCCTATGGGGCACTGGGATTTCTTTTTTTCATTGCAGTCCATAGCTGCTTTTTTGGAATAAAAAATATTTCTTATAAACTTACATACAGTAGGGAAACCGCTGTCTTTATAAAGATCAGTTTCCTTCCTTTCTTTCCTTCCATTCTTTTCTTACTTTCGTTTTTTTTTTTAATAGAAAAGATGGAATGTCTGATGTGCGTTTTCCCCCTCTCAGTTTTTGATATAGTGGTCACTGCACAGGGTCGTGTGCAAATGAAAGACCAAGTAAGTGATCTTTATTGTTTATTTGTGAAATGATGCATTTTACAATATTTCTATCCCACAGCCTCCAGTCCCAGTCCAGCGACTGCTCCAGAGACAGAAGTGCCCGAAACGGAAATAACTTTCTGGCAAATGCTCCACGATCAACTCTGCCTCCACCGCTCAATAAACAGCGGGATTTAACGTTTATGGCTACCATTTCAACTGCTGCTTATCACCCTCAGAGTGCCAGTAGCCATATGTCACTCAACAGTGGAAGCAGTCCACGAGCCCCAAGGTTTCCCTCCGAGTTTGGTAGCTCGGACATGAAGTTAAGAGGGAGCGGAAATGAGAGACGAGTGGAAGTAGATGGTAAAGTACTTAGCAGTCAAGGTGTACGACGTGGGAGCTTTGTAGAGCGGTGCCAAGAGCTTGCCAAATCCACAGAGTACAGCCACATGGACCCCAGAAGAAGTATAGCAGTGTCCAGCGATCTGGAGAGCAGATACGGAATAAGGGATCCAAGTATTTCGACCACTCAAGGACGCAAAAATCGGGCATCCAGTCCAGCTCCGGAGTCCAAGACACAGCCGCCTGTGTCTCCACGCAAGCCGGCTACTGCAGCAGCAGCCGCCAGCGAAACCAGCGAATCTCCTTCGAGTCCTACCAGCCGGCCGCCATCAAGCTCAGGGTCTTCAACAGCAGCCAGCCCTAAGCCGAAAATCAATGAAACCTCCTTTTAAAACTGGTGGGGTACCAAATCTACATGTAGACTTTGCATTTCTGCGGTGGGCTGGCGCCCTGCTCATGGTTTGTTTCCTGCCTTGCGCCCTGTGTTGGCTGGGATTGGCTCCAGCAGACCCCCGTAACCGTGTAGTTAGGATATAGCGGGTTGGATAATGGATGGATGGATGGACTTTGCATTTTTTTACTGTTTTTTTTTTTAATAAATTATATATATATATATTTTTTTTAGAAATGAAAAGAACGTGACCATACTTTACACATCAGTCATGCCTAACCTATAATCTCACAATCATGTTTGAGTTCCTTAAGGTAAATTAGGGCAAATAGAAAGGCTAACATAAGGAGTGATAAGGTATTGCAGAGCAAACGCCTTTATAGGTCCCTCACAGCCACATGCATACATAGATACCCATTTATATGGTGCCTTGATAATCAAATAAACTTCCAAATACATTCAACTATCTCATAGTTAGTTAATGCACTACACTGGGAAATTTTTGAATGACTGAAATATTCTTAGAACTAGTGGGCCAAACATAAATCGGCAGCTTTGGGTGGAAAGCAGGACTCAACAATCCACACAGGGCTTGCTTGAACACACACCCACACTCAGACAAGACCAATCCGTTCATCAAGAACATGGGGACACCGTTGGAAACTTGTTGAGGGTAAATTTCACACAAACATTAGGAAGTCTTTATTTACACAAAGAACCACAGACACATGGAGTAAGCGACCAAGTAGTGTGGTAGACAGTAAGACCTTAGGGACATGCGAAACTTGATTTGGATTTTATTGTCGAAGAATTAAGTGGATAGGACTGGTGAGCTTTGTTGGGCTGAATGGCCTGATCTCATCCAGATTGTTCTAATGAGTGTTTGGGAATGTGAGAGTAAATACACACTAGTGAATCATATAATGAAAATAAATGTTAATATTTGTAAAGCAATAATTTCCCCAGTGTCAGTATTTTAATAGCCAGTGTTCTTTTTGGATAGCTTTATATTAAATCGCAGTGGTATCCAGCCCAGCAAGGGGAGCAATAAAGTGCAGGTGCAGTCACTAAATGAAAATTACCAAAAAAAAAAAAATTTCACACTCTAAACCCACCGTGAGGGGCATCTTTGTATACGTGTGTCAGCAAATGTCTCCTAGGGGCACAACTGCGGTGACTCTCAGGGGAAACATTTTGAAACAAATCATGGTCTTTGGTCTTCCCTTGTAGAAATGTGGAATCAATGCAAAACGTAGCAGAGAAAGTTGTGGATTTGCATACCAATACCTCAAAGACGGACACAACTACACAGTACAATCTTGGGTTCTAACTCAAGATCTTCTTTATTTTTACATCCACTGTTCTCCAAATTCTCTTCTGCAACTCCATAGTAATAGCAATAGATCTCTTCCCTTCTTCCACACCTCCCTGGAAGCCTTGTCCACACTCCTTCCAATTCTTGACTGCCCTTGCAGTAAATTCGGCTTTATTTAGATGACACTCGGGAGCACTTCTGGTGCCACATCGTTACACACTGGAAGCACATTTGGGTCAGGCAGAAATCTATAAAAGATGTCGTAATGAGTCCCCTTCAGCTCCCCAAGAACTTCAACTGGGCTGTCCCATTGGACTACAGTTCCCAGCATGCCCTGTGGATATATACCGTGCCCCACCAGTGGGATGCTGCCAACATGTGTATAGGGGGAGAATATAACTTTGGGCAGCAGACATCTCTTGTCCTTCCATTGCGGCTTCCCTTTCTGGCCGAAAACTAACCTCCATCCCGTCCAAGATGCCTGTCTGTCCAACATGGCACTCTCGCATACAGACACATTTGGCTTTCCATACTAGATTTGCACTTTATGGTAGAGCAATATGGGAGTCTTCCTCCTTAAATAAATTGTACACCTTGCATCTTGTTAGATGTGGAATTGCAGTGGACTGTAATTTTGGATTTTGTCATTGATTTCACTGGACAACATGTTTTTCAGACGTTTTGCTTCCTGTAATGCTTGTGTCGATTGTGATAGTGAGCTTCAAGATGAACAAAATATCATGTAGGAATCTGGGTAAAAGTTACATGAACTTTTATTGAACTTAGTGTGTTTAATCGCTTAATGATGCTCACATTTATTGCATCGATTCAACTGAGCTAAACTATTTTTCTCCTGATTTTCTTCGGTGCTCAGCATCTGATGCATCGTGGTTGGTGTTCTTTACTCATTTTTTTACGGTTCTTGGAGGCTTTTCTAGGGTCTCTGAGGTCAAGGAATTTTATTCATTTCATTTTGTCTCATCTTGGTTCCTGACTAAGTTGTAGTTTTTATAGCGTCTTATTGTGACGCCATTTTGAACATTGGCAGGCGGTGCCGTTTTGTGACCTTCACGTCAACCTTTTCCCATAGCAACCTCCCAGAAGTCTCCAGGGAGGTTCCTCTGGTGACATTATCAGCGCAGCTCTTTGAAAAGGTAATTTATGAGCTGTTCAAGTATTTGTGTTTTGGGTAAAACTAGAAGACTTAAGGTGTACTTCTCTATGTTTTGGTTTTTGTTTTCCTGAATTACTTTAAAGATCTTGATTTGATTTCACGTTTCTGCCTTGGCAAAATATGGGTTTGGTATTGAGTCCTGTGCCTGCTTCATTTTGTTGTTCTGGTCCTGAAATAAAACTCTTTCTGCTTTGGTAGAACATAACAACATAGTATTAAAATAGCACTAAAATATAAAGTGCATTACAAATAAAATGTATTATTATTATTAGTAGTAGTCAACCAGCAGTGATGGATTCTACTTACCACTTTTCCTTTGTTTCAGTGTCCTGGTGATATCTTTTCATGTGTTTATCACTGGCTGCCCCAGATTTAAGATTTGCACCTCTGTAGGTGCCACGGAGATTTTCAGCAACATCCCTCAATACCTTATATGTAGTTTTCTCCACCCGCATCAGCAGATCTTAAAAGCCACTTGTTTGATTTATGGACCAACAGAAATGACTCCCTTAATCTTGGTCTCGGTTCTTCGTGGAAACCACTGTCACAAATATCAAAATCCTTCACCTTCCTTCTTTTATATGACAATGAGGCAAAGGTATCTTTGTATGAGTTGACAAGTGGTTTACGCTCCACACTGTTCTGCTCTTACAGAGCAGCCTGGTCATGTTAATATAATGAGATTCTTTAGCATGGTGGTCCCATTCACAGTACTCGGTGTGTCTGAGCTGCATTCTTAGTAGTACTGCTGCTACTTTCAGACCACCATAGATGTTCCAGTTGTAGCTGTTGTACTCTATATGTATACTTCTAATATGAGAGGAAATCACAAAAATAGGCCATCGCCATAAAACGATGCATGATAAGAACATTTAAAGGTGATTTTTGTGATCAGTATACCAAAAATCCATAAGATACACCCACGTGTTCAAAAAGCATAATCTTGCTTGTCCAGTGAAATTAATAAATTAAGTCAAAAACAGTTACCACTGATATGTCATTTCTGTTGTATATGTTGCCTCTCAAAATGAGTGTTTTTAATGTACTGCTTGACAGGTTGACAGGCCAAAATCCATACATATGTCCAGGAAGGAAAATCTTTATTGTCCATTGTTTTTCATGGAGTTGCAATCAATGTAGTAGGAAGGCCTCTAAGTGATACCCATCTTCTTCTTCTTTAGCAACTACATTGTAATTTTTGGCAGTGCCCTTAAGACCCTTGTTATTTTGAAATGACAACATCTCCCCCAGCTTCAGGTTTCTGGCAGTGGAGTGCAGGTTTTTATCCCCCATTGCTGTTTTGTGCCCCATTCATCTTTCGCTCAGTATCTTTTTTTTTTTTTTTTTTTTTGCATTGATCATGTGACCTTACTGCTTTGTGGCAATTTTTTTTTTTGTTCTTTATTTCTTGTATTAGGAATTTGTTAGTTTTCACATACCCCTTGGGGTCAGAGCGCAGAGTCTGCCATTGTACAGTGCCACTGGAGCAAGTGCAGGTTAATGGCCCTGCTCAAGGGCCCAGCAGAGCAGAGGATCTCCTCTGAGAGTAACAGGGGTTCAAACCAGATACCAGCACAGATCCTTGGCCTCCGAGCCAACACTTTCTTGGCATCTCGTCTAAAATTTTTCACTTTTGTGGAGTGCAGTTAAAATGACCTCACTGGCTTAAACTGCACATTCACAGTTCAGTGCTAGAAAATGATCGACATTGATATCTCAATTTAATTACATGCCGTGAAAGAATTTTTTTTTTTTTTTTGTGATGAAGGATATCTGCATGGATGGCAACGTGTACATCATGTGTCAGATGTTGGGTAAAGCACTTTAAAGATGGGGATGTTGTCCTGTTGTGCTCTCTAGTGGGTTAATAGTATCAAGAGCAAAAATGTGAAAGAGCAATGGACTCATCCAAGTGAACTGTAGCAGGATGACTGAGGAAATGGAGTTGGTATATTCCATCATCCACACATCACTGAGGAGTCGGAGCTTTATTAGCCGTTTTCTTAAGGTGAAGTGTAAATTTGTGACTGGTATCACTTTTCATTTAGAGGACGGATGTAGCTGATAGTTGTGATGGCAGGCACTTTCAGTGTTCATCAATGTTGAGTTCATCAAGAACACGGGGAACACCGTTGGAAACTTGAGAAGGGTAAACTTCTCACATACATTAGGAAGTTTTTCTACACATGGAATGAGTGACCAAGTAGTGGTAGACAGTAGGACATTAGGGACTTTCAAAACTGACCTGATGTTATTTTAGAAGAATTAAGTGGACAGGACTGGTGAGCTTCGTCTGGCTGAATGGCCTGTTCTCATTCAGACTGTTCTTACATTTTCAGTCATGTCTTAGTAAATTTGTTCTTTAATATATCGACAACAAACGAACAATCTGGACGAGAACAGGCCATTCAGCCAGACGAAGCTCTCCAGTCCTATGCATAAATAAATTTTGGATATCTAAGAACAAGTGAGAGTAGCTAGTTGTGTGCCTGTCATGATAAACCACACACTTTCTTACTGCCACCCTTTAATAAGCATGAAGTGCACTGCATCCCTCTGGAGTCTTTACTTTAATGCTATATTTCAAACATTATAACATACACTTGGGTGTCCACTTCATGTGGTCCACCTCTCTAGTAATTGGTCAGGACCCCTGACCAAACAACAGCCAGCATTCTTGGTCCCTGGATTCAATAAAAAACACTGCTTAGCGTTTTCGGTCAGTCATTGCCCTCAGTGATGTCTTATCCATGGTAGCTTTCCTGCCTTGTACCCGATACTCCTGGATTGGAATGTTCTGAATATGGTTTATGGTTTACCATATGCATAAATGTCCTACGTTATGTTAACATTAGCATCCCTAGTTGTTTGCCCACTGTAAAGACGCATCATTATTCCATCAGGTGGGTTCTTATGACCTTTGAAATGTCCATTTGCTTCACTTTTTGGACTTTGGGTTCATCTCTCAAGCGTGTATGAAAGTCGCCTGTGGACTGGAAACGTGTGAGAGCTTACTTGGCAGGTGTGTGCACATGGCGGCTGTGGGGGCGTTGTTACCTTCTCAAGTGCCTTTTGAGCCAATGTAGACGTAACTGTGTATTTATTTTTTTTCCTTTTTCCTGACGGTATCAAGGAGACAAGTAACACTTTTGTAACTTTTTGCTTCATTTGTAAAGTTTTTCTTGGAAATAAAATTGAAAATGGCTGGCACCATTGCTCTTTGCTGGAGGCACTTCTGTGTTTGTCTGTTCATTCATTCGTTTTCCACCACTTATTTGAGACTGGATTAGTGTTAGTAGTGAAGTCTAAGCGTCGCTTTCCTCAGCCACACTTTCCAAGCCATACTGTGGAATCCTATAGCACTCCTAGGACATCTGGGAGATGTAGTTCTCCCAGTGAGCCCTTGGATCTTCCATGGGGTCTCATTGGTCGTGTCAGTCAAACCTCCACAGGGTGGCATCCACATCCGTATCAGATCCTCGAACCACCTCAATTGATTCTTCTTGATGCGGAGGGTCAACTGCTGAACTCCAAATCTCTCCCGTATGTCGGTGCTTCGCATCCCCTCTCTAAGAGAGAGCCCAGCTACTCTGCGAAGAAAGCGCATTTCGGTTGCTTGTACCCGCGATCTCATTCTTTCACTCATTACCCAAAGCTTATGACAGTACGGGAGGGTAGCGATGTAGATCAACTGGTAAACTGAGAACTTCGTGTTTTGGACCAGATCCTTCATGAATACAGAATGGTACAGCAACTACTTAACTGCGCTTGCTGCCCTAATCTGTCTGATCTCGCCATCCTCCTTTTCCCCTCACTCAAGGTACTTAAACTGCACCATTTGAGACTGTAACTCACCTGCCACCCAAAGAGGACAGTCCACCTTTTTCCTACTGAGGACCATGACCTCATATTTAAAAGTGCTAATCCTTCTCCCTGCCGCTTCACACACAAACCATCCCAGTGCTTGCTGGATTTCGTAGTCCATTGAAGCCAACAGGACCACATCATTTGTAAAACGTAACGCAATTCTAAGGCCCCCAAAGTAACCCCCCATTGTTGCACCTTGATATCCTGTCCTTGAAAATCACAAACAGGACTGCAGACAAAGCACAACCCTAACCCTAACCCTGGTGGAGTCCCTCACATGTTGGAAACGTTGCTGATGTTTTTTCAAGTATGTGGAAATAACTCTCACTGTGATTATGCAGGGACTGAATTATTAAGGGTCTAGGGTGTCCATACTCTTCCATCACACTTCCCACATAATTCCACTTGGGAACTTGGCCATGTGCCATATTCCTCAAAGCATTCTGTGGGGGCTTCTAGGAGAGCATGAGACCCTGGGCGCAGCCTGAACTTGTGACGTAGGACTGCCCTCCAATAGGCCAACCACCTGCAGGAGGAATAGTGGCCTGGTGTGATGTGACCTGGGTGTTGGTCAAAGGCAGAGGTCTATGAGCACTTCACTGAATCCAGTTTGCTGGTTTTGAAATTCCTCTGAAATTCTTATTAAATCAACAATTTTGACTTTGTACAACAAACATTTCAGCAGGCAGATTATATGAGGGTGCCAGTTATACAAGGCTTGTATGGCCCAACTACCTGGCCCTGTGCCCAGTAAATCATGGACAGTCTGTCTGCTGCTTAAATCTAAATGTAGAAGGATCATCTCATTGAACAGAGTGCAGCTTTAGTCCACAATACCTCGATGTCCCTCATCACATGCTCAAAGCTGTCATTCTCGACATACCCATTCCAAGTTGTTTATTAGATAGATAGATAGATAGATACTTTATTAATCCCAGAGGGGAAATTCACATACAGTAATCCCTCCTCGACCGCGATAGGTGAAAATCTGCAAAGTAGAAACCATATGTTTATATGGTTATTTTTATATATTTTAAGCCCTTATAAACTCTCCCACACTGTTTATAAATATTCCCCGCACAGTTATACAGCATAAACCTTTTGTAGTCTCTTAGATATTAGGTAAGATTCATTGAAATTATGTATGCAAACACACTGTTTATATACAGTAAAACCTAAATATTATTTTAAAGATATCGAGTGTCTCCGATATCACATATGTTACAGCCATTGCGATAGACAGGCCACCAGCAATAAATACGTACAATGCAAGAAAAATAGTATACAGTAAATGTGTGTACATTGATACTAAACGTACGTACATGTACTATGTACTGTAAGTAGAAAATGAATTATAGTTACTCACCAACAATGACACGATGACTTGTCCGATAACGATGAGTTTAGTTTTACTGCACAACAAAGGAGAGCGTTACAGCTCTTCTAAAGGAGCCTCTTCAGACGACTGTGTAGCACCACCGTTGTTGTTCTTCTTCAATCCAAATCCCTAAAGCAGATTCCATCCAGACTACTGCCTTATTACATTCACTTACAACTCGTTTTGCACCCTGGTTAAAGGGACACTGCGGCCGTAGATCTTATATTCCTTTCCTACTTTTCAAATAAAAAGAATCGTAGCCTCATTGATGCTGTAATGGCGTCCTACAGCGGTGTAGCTTTTCCCTTCATTCAACATATCCAAAACTTTTACCTTTTCGGCAATCGTTAACATCTTCCATTGGCGCTTGGGCACGGCCCCTGAAGCAGTAGCAGGAGCAGATTGTTTTGGAGCCATAATGAAGGGTTTGACTATGCACAAAGTTTAACAGAAAAGAGCACAAAAGTTAACTCTTTACACAGCGAAACACATTGATGCTGAATGAGCGAGACGAGACTTCCTGGTTAACGCCGCGGAATCGAATTCGGCGCTCTGTCGCTGAGCCATTCAGCACACAGGAACTTAACTGCATGCTCTGATTGGTTAGCTTCTCAGCCATCCACCAATAGCGTCCCTTGTATGAAATCAACTGGGCAAACCAACTGAGGAAGCATGTACAGGAAGTAAAAAGACCCATTGTCCGCAGAACCCGCGAAGCAGTGAAAAATCCGCTTTATATATTTAGGTATGCTTACATATAAAATCCGCGATAGAGTGAAGCTGTGAAAGTCGAAGCGCGATATAGCGAGGGATTACTGTACTCCAGCAGCAATAACAACAACAACATTTATTTATATAGCACATTTTCATACAAACAGTAGCTCAAAGTGCTTTACATATTAATGAATAGAAAAATGAAAGACACAATTATAAAACAAAATAAATCAACATTAACATCGAATAAGAGTAAGGTTCAATGGCCAGGGGGGACAGAAAAAACAAAAAAAAACTCCAGACGGCTGGAGATTTCTGGGCATTCTACCTAATATTAATGAAACAGTTCTAACGGAAGGGCTTGACGATGATGATGGTCACGTAGACTTCTTCCTTTTAATCCGTCCATCATTGTTGGAGCATCATGAAGCTTTGAGTAGGTGGAGGTGGCGCAGGCCACCACCACAAAGAAACCGGAAAAAGAAACAGAAGAGAGAGTAGGGGTCAGTACGATTTTAGAGCCACCATGAATAGTTATTATGATGAATTGAACATACAGAGTATCAGGATTAAGTTAAATTACGATTAAAATGAAGTTATAAAAGGCCATGTTAAAGTAATGTGTTTTCAGCAGTGTTTTAAAGTGCTCTACTGTATCAGCCTGGCGAATTCCTATTGGCAGGCTATTCCAGATTTTAGGTGCATAACAGCAGAAGGCCGCCTCACCACTTCTTTTAAGTTTTGTTCTTGGAATTCTAAGGAGACACTCATTTGAGGATCTGAGGTTACGATTTGGAATATAAGGTGTCAGACATTCCGATATATAAGATGGGGCGAGATTATTTAAGGCTTTATAAACCATAAGCAGAATTTTAAAGTCAATCCTGAATGACACAGGTAACCAGTGTAGTGACATTAAAACTGGAGAAATGTGTTGATTTTCTTTTCCTAGTTAGGATTCTAGCAGCTGCATTCTGCACTAGTTGCAAGTGATTTATATCTTTTTTGGGTAGTCCTGAGAGGAGTGCGTTACAGTAATCTAGTCGACTGAAAACAAACCCGTGAACTAATTTCTCAGCATCTTTCAGTGATATAAGAGGTCTAACTTTACTTATGTTTCTTAAGTGAAAAATGCTGTCCTAATGATCTGATTAATATGTGATTTAAAATTCAGATTACAGTCAACAATCACCCTAAGCTTTTTACCTCCGTCTTGACTTTTAATCCTAATGTATCCAGTTTATTTCTAATAGCCTCATTGTATCCATTATTGCTGATCACTAAAATTTCAGTTTTCTCTTTATTTAACTTGAGAAAATTACTATTCATCCATTCTGAGATACTAGTCAGACATTCTGTTAGTGAATCAATAGAATCAGGGTCATCAGGTGCTATTGATAAGTACAGCTGTGTGTCATCAGCATAGCTGTGGTAGCTCACGTTGTGCCCTGAGATAATCTGACCTAACGGAAGCATGTAGATTGAGAATAACAGCGGACCCAGGATAGAGCCTTGTGGAACACCATATGGATATCATGTGTCTTGAGTTGTAATTCCCACAACTAACAAAAATTTTCTCCCTGTCAGGTAGGATTCAAACCAATTTAAGACCATGCCAGAGAGGCCCACCCATTGACTAAGGCGATTTCTAAGAATGTTGTGATCAATGGTGTCAAATGCAGCACTCAGATCTAAGAGGATGAGAACAGATAAATGGCCTCTGTCTGCATTTACCCGCAAATCATTTACTACTTTAACGAGTGCAGTTTCTGTACTGTGATTTGTTCTAAAACCGACTGAAATTTATCAAGAATAGCAGGTTTATTGAGGTGGTCATTTAACTGCATAATGACTGCCTTCTCTAGAACTTTACTTAAGAAGGGCAGGTTAGAGATGGGTCTAAAATTTTCAAGAGCCGAGGGGTCAAGATTATGTTTCTTAAGTAGGGGTTTAACTACAGCAGTCTTAAGACAGTCTGGGAAGACCCCAGTATCTAGTGACGAATTTACTATGTCCAGAACATTATCAATTAGCACGCCTGATACTTCTTTGAAAAACCTTGTTGGTATCGGGTCAAGGACGCAGGTGGAGGGTTTTAATTGAGAGATTATTTTCTTTAAATCAGGTAAATCTATCCTAGTGAAAGAGTTTAATTTGTTTATAACAGGATGCTGGGGTTTAGGAGGATCCTTAGTGTTGGGGAGATATGCTATGTTATTTCTAATATCATTAATTTTTTGATTGAAAAATACAGCGACAGCCTCACAGGTTTCACTGGAAGCACTTAGGAGGCATTCCTTTGAGCTACCTGGGTGTAGTAGGCTATCAATTGTAGAAAGCAGCATACTGATAAAAATAATATTAGTTAAAGAGTGATAAAAAAAGCAATGCAAGTTAAAAAATGCAAGGTGGAGAGTGCGAGGCAGGTATAACAGTCTATAATCTGGTATAGTGTTAACGTTTACCCCTCCGGGTGGAATTGAAGAGTCGCATAGTGTGGGGTCTCCTCAGTCTGTCAGTGGAGCAGGATGGTGACAGCAGTCTGTCGCTGAAGCTGCTCCTCTCTCTGGAGATGATCCTGTTCAGTGGATGCAGTGGATTCTCCATGATTGACAGGAGTTTGCTTAGCGCCCATCGCTCTGCCACGGATGTCAAACTGTCCAGCTCCGTGCCTACAATACAGCCTGCCTTCCTCACCAGTTTGTCCAGGCGTGAGGCGTCCTTCTTCTTTATGCTGCCTCCCCAGCACACCACCACGTAAAAGAGGGCGCTCACCACAACTGTCTGATAGAACATCTGCAGCATCTTTTTGCAGATGTTGAAGGACGCCAACCTTCTAAAGAAGTAGAGTTGGCTCTGTCTTCTCTTGCACAGAGCATCAGTATTGGCAGTCCAGTCCAATTTATCATCCAGCTGCACTCCCAGGTATTTATAGGTCTGCACCCTCTGCACACAGTCACCTCTGATGATCACAGGGTCCATGAGGGGCCTGGGCCTCCTAAAATCCACCACCAGTTCCTTGGTCTTGCTGGTGTTCAGTTGTAGGTGGTTTGAGTCGCACCATTTAACAAAGTCTTTGATTAGGTTCCTATACTTCTCCTCCTGCCCACTCCTGATGCAGCCCACGATAGCAGTGTCGTCTGCAAACTTTTGCACATGGCAGGACTCTGAGTTGTATTGGAAGTCTGATGTATGTTGGCTGAACAGGACTGGAGAAAGTACAGTCCCTGCGGCGCTCCTGTGCTGCTGACTTCAATGTCAGACCTGCAGTTCCCGAGACGCACATACTGAGGTCGATCCATGCTACCAGGTATGAATCTACTCCCTTCTCTGTCGGCTTGTCACTAAGGAGCTGAGGTTGGATGGTGTTGAAGGCGCTAGGGAAGTCCAGAAACATAATTCTTACTGCACCACTGCTTCTGTCCAAGTGGGAGAGGGATCGGTGTAGCATATAGATGATGGCATCCTCCTCTCCCACCTTCTCCTGGTATGCGAACTGCAGAGGGTCGAGGGCGTGACAGACCTGTGGCCACAGGTGGTGAAGCAGCAGCCGCTCCATGGTCTATTTTATTATGTGTACTAATAAAATGCATTACATTTTTAAATCCAACAGATGGCGCATACAACCAACATTAGAGTTGCAGTAAAAGTAAGTCCACCCCATGAAGAGTTTTTTTTTACATATTTGGTCATATCAAGATTTGATCTTCTTATCTACAGTATCTATAGATAAAGGAGATATGAGGGTAAAGGCAATTAGAAAATTACACGGTAACCATAATGGACAGAAGCTTGAAGTTTGAACCACGCACGGTGTGTCACTCTGCCGTTAGTCGAGTTGAAGCCAAGGTCAAATGAACACAAATGTCCTGTTTCAGTATTGCACCATTGTTGACTAACACCGCGTAGTGAGATTTCTTTAGGCAGAGTTAGTAAAACCTGCTGGATGTTGGCTCTGTATGGAAGTGAAAAGCAGCAGGATGCAATGAAAAGTTTATGAATGGGTAGAAGGATTTAAAGCAGGAAGAACAAGTGTAACCGACGAAGCTCGATGTGGCCGACCATCAATATTGCATGCACAAGCCCACATCGATATGACCTTTATCAGAGAAGATCAACGGATTACGTTGTTCGCTCTTGCGCATTTGGATATCTGTTCTGCTTCGACACATGCCACAGCGCATGGTGACTTGGGTCTACCATAAATTTTATGCAAGATGGGTATCCAAACAGCTTACTGATCTGCACAAGCCAACATCCTTGGAGGACTCTGCTGAAAATGCTGCCAGGAATGGAGGCAGTGGAAGCTGGTAGCAGCAGCAGTGTGTCCATCTGCGGAGAGAGTATCGACCTTGTCAAGAGGTTTACTTACCTCGGCAGTGACATTAATGTCTCTGGTGACTCTTCCTATGAAGTCAGTAGACAGATTGGGAGAGCATGGTGGGGTCATGAAGTTGCTGGAAAGGTGTGTGTGCCGCTCCTGATGTCTCTCTAAAAGGACAAAGGTCCAAGTCTTTAGAGTCCTGGTGCTTCCTATCTTGCTATATGGTTGAGAGGCATGAGATGAAGACTGGACTCATTTGGTACTGTGTCTCTCTTCAGAGAATCCTTGTGTACCATTGGTTTGACTTTGTGTCGAATGAGCGGTTGGCCATGGAGTCCCGAATGAAGCACATCACCTGCATTGTGAGGGAGCATCAGTTACAGCACTATGGCCATGTGGTGCGATTCCCAGAGGGTGATCTCATTAACAGGATCCTAATTGTTGAGGACTCAAGTGGCTGGACCAAGCCAAGGGGACGCCCACGTAAAACCTGGCTACAACAGTCAGATGGTCATTTCTGCAGCATAGGATTGGACTGTGTGTCCGATGTTTCATGGTGTGGTAGGTGCAGTAAAGTGCTGTACCAGTGCATGCTCCCCAACCTTACCTGACCTGGTATCTAGATCTGCTGTTCCAGTAGAGCCATTTCCTTCCGCTCCCTCCCTGATGATGACCTAAGCTTAAACTACAGAGTGGAGCTACTAGCTATAAAAGCCAATGCACAGCACCAGATCGATGAAAACTGCTACCAACAGAACATTGTACTCCTCACTGTCTCCCTGTCAGTCCTTAAATCCCTAATATTCATACCCACTGACTTATCCACCAAGGAGCTCCACACCAGGCTCAGTATCCTTTCTGAGATCCACAAGGTTGTACTTCAGTGGATGCCAACAATGAAGAAGAAGACCAACTGGCTAAAACAGAAGCACAGGTTCCTCAATATCCAATCTCCTCCTCACATGAGGAAGCAAAGGATTCTCTAAATCAGAAGTAAAAAAAAAATAGAAAGGAGTAACTTCCACCCTGGACATGACCCACAGCAGGACCACCATCTTCCATCTCAGAACTGGGCACTGATGTCTCAATAAATACCTCAAGAGGCTGGGCTTCAGATCTGGCAAGACATGAGTTGTGGCTCGAAGGAACAGACCCCTGAGCACATACTCCAAATCTGCCCTCAATGAGAAACTTTTTTGGCCAGTGGACGCCAACCTCTTTATCAAGCACAGTGGGCCCTCTGGCAAACTGCAATTAACAGAAGACTTCCTAAAAGCCATTGACCTTGGGATACAGACATGGCCCCAGAAATCAAAAGTGGAAGAAGAAGAAGAAGAACCAACCCATACCACACCTTGCCAATGCCAATGCCAGCGCTATCACCAACAACAGCTCTTAACAGCTTCCAGTGTGATGGCCAGCTCTACTGGTTTCACCTTGCCTTCAGCTTAGGATGGGCATTTGAAAATTTGGGGTTGCTGGAGTCTATGCATTATAACAGATGCCTGGCATGAGCCACCATAAACTCCAGATGTAGGCTACTCAAGTGAGGCTAAGGTTGGATGAGGAGACCATAAAATTTAAGCTTGCTAAAGCCTTGGCCAGGACAGAGCCATGTATCGAGGTAATGGCCCATCCTACTTCTGGAGCACCCCACAGTTCTTAATGGCCTTTTCTACAAGGGGTGGGACCAAAAATTCCAGTAATTGGTCAATAGCACGGTGGGTTGGATCTGTACTAAAATTTTGACTTTAATATCAATACCAGGTTTTGGACCTCCAGAGCTACAGGGGATAAGTTATAAGGAAAGATTAAGAGGAGACCTGACTGAAGTGTTTAAAATTAATTTGGGAATTAGACCAGTGGATCGAGACGGTGACTTTAAAATGAGCTCATCAAGAAATTGGGGACACAGTTTAAACTTGAGAAGGGTAAATTTTGCACAAACATTAGGAAGATTTTCTACACACAGAGAACCACAGACACATGGAATAAGTGACCAAGTAATGTGGTAGACAGTAGGACTTTAGGGACTTTCAAAACTCGACTTGATGTTATTTTAGAAGAGTTAAGTGGACAGGACTGGCGAGCTTTGTCGGGCTGAATGGCCTGTTCTCACACGCTTTCTTACTGCCACCCTTTAATAAGCATGAAGTGCACTGCGCCCCTCTGGAGTCTTTAATGCTAGATTCCGAACATCATAACATACACTCAAGTGTCCACTTCATGTGGTCCACCTCTCTAGTAATCGGTTAGGACCCCCGACCAAACAGCAGCCAGCATTCTTGGGGGCATGGATTCAATAAAAACACTCCTTAGCATTTTCGGTCAGTCATTGCCCTCAGTGATGTCTTATTCATGGTAGCTTTCCTGCCTTGTACCCGATACTCCTGGACTGGAATGTTCTGAATATAATTTATGGTTTGCCATATGCATAAATGTCCTATGTTATGTTAACATTCGCATCCCTAGTTGTTTGCCCACTGTAAAGACGCATCATTATTCCATCAGGTGGGTTCTTATGACCTTTGAAATATCCATTTGCTTCACTTTTTGGACTTTGGGTTCATCTCTCAAGCTTGTATGGAAGTCGCCTGCGGACTGGAAACTTGTGAGAGCTTACTTGGTAGGTGGGTGCACATGGCAGCTGTGGGGGTGTTGTTACCTTCACAAGTGCCTTTTGAGCCAGTGGAGACGTAACTGTGTACTTATTTATTTTTTTCCAGTATCAAGGAGATAAGTAACACTTTTGTAACTTTTCTAAAATTCTAATTCGTTCATTCTGGTCCCTGTCCGATGTGTTGATGGGATGCACCCATGAATTAAAAAAAAAAGTTCAACAAAGCAGAACACATTTTACAAAAGAAAGTTTCTTTTAATGTTTCATTTTTTGGGGTGTGGGGGGGTAACAGAAAAATATAATACTGTACAAGGAAAAACAAGCACAGCTGATACGCATGTAGAAATGCACACTCAAAAAAAGACCCCAGCAGCCCTTTGCACTCCTGGCACTGTGGCCCACTCTCTCCATCCTGAGCGACCTTGTCCTTATATGTCCTGTCCTATCAAGATGGACACATGTACCCTAGTACGGTTACCAGTCCAGCAGATCTGGGGTTACACTACAGCAGTGTTTCTCAACCACTGGGCCGTGACCCACTTTAGCACCACCAGGTCACTTTAAGGATTCACATTAGGGCCACCAGTTGGTTGCGAGTTGCTGTTGTTCATAATGACAGTGGCACTCGATTCAAATAACAATGGGAGGTCAAGCTTTTAGTTACAGGACACCCCTAAACTGTGGAATAGTCTGCCTGCTACTATAAGAGATACCCCTTCGGTCTCAGCTTTTAAATCCTGGCTGAAGACTCACTACTTCAGTTTAGCACACCCTGACTAGAGCTGCTAATTTACTGTACAGACTACATCTCTGTTGTTAGTCTTTAGCACTAAAACATAAGTAACATGACAGTTACAATTGTTACTAACCCTCACATATTCTGTTTCTCTTCTCAGTACTCAAATGTGGCACTTGGTGTCACGGCCCACCTGCCAAGTTGTTTTGCCTGTCCAAGGTAAAGTCACCCCTGATGGAGGATCGCAGGAATCGTGGGGTAGAGGGGTCCTTTCATCGAATTGGCTGGCCCAGCGCTGTTTCAGCTGTGGAATGGCCAAATGGGAGAGGCAGCTTGATGGTTGAGGTCTCAAGTACTCTAAACAAATCCAAATCGTATTTTGTGAAACCATCTACTGTTAAATTCCGCTACATACTTCTAAAATTTTTATTTTTATACTGTATTGAGGATTTGTTCTGTTCTGTTCTGTGTATTGTATTGTATTGAGCCCATTCTTTATGACCCCCACTGCATGCCCAACCTGCCTGGAAAGGGGTCTCTCTTTGAACCGCCTTTCCCAAGGTTTCTTCCATTTTTTCCCTACAAGGTTTTTTTTTGGGAGTTGTTCCTTGTCTTCTTAGAGAGTCAAGGCTGGGGGGCTGTCAAGAGCAGGGCCTGTTAAAGCCTATTGCAGCATTTCTTGTGTGATTTTGGGCTATACAAAAATAAATTGTATTGTATTCGATTCAAACCTGATCTGACAATTGTGCTCAATTCACCAAGGGGAGACCTCTCACCTTGGCGGGTCACATTGGAGAAACTGGGTTACAACTCCATTAAGGTTGAGAAAAACTCCGCTATGGTGCACGTGTCCATGTCTTAGAACAATCTGCTGGTCGGCCTCAAGCTATGCCTTGTGCCATTTGTGTATTAGGATAGCCCGCTGGCCAGGGAATGCCCCTCAGCATCTTGTTAGCCTTATGTGGGCAAATGTCCACCTATAAAAAGTATTCACCCCCTTCGATGGTTTCACATTTTATTGTACACAGCACTGAATCGCAGTGGACTGAATTTGCCATTTGTCACACTGATCAATAGAAACAGGCTCCTTAAAGTCAAAGTGAAAACAGATCTCTGCAAAGTGGTCTAAATTAGATATACAGTAAATATAAAGCACCAAGTATTCAGATCTTCAGGTCAGCATTTAGCAGATGCACCTTTGGCTGCTGTATCCAGCAGGGGGCGCTAACTCCCTTGTTCGAATAAGTTCTTTTTGTAATTGCAGCATGTTACATAACCCGAAACTATACAGATATGATACTAAAAGGCGATACCCCTCCCTTAGTGATACAGCAGTAAGAAATCACACTGGAGAAATAGCTTTCTTTAATGATAGTCTGCACGGCATAAGAGATGAAGGAAACAATGAAAAGAACTTCAGGTAGTTGGAACCCGATGTATACAGTCCGCCATTTTTGTTGCTGCATTGAAAGGATTTTCCGGATCGGATGACGGTATCTCCCATTCGTCCTTCGGCTTCAAAGATGTGCCGGGCAATATTCCAAGGCTTTATACTCTTTCTCCATGTGGAGGTCCTCACTTTGGTGAATCATGCCATTCCAAACAAGGCAAAGAGGATCCAGATTCATGCTGACTCTGACACACAGAAATAGTATTCATGTTGTCCCGGTCTTGTCTTCTAATGCTTGCCTAGCAGTTCTAAATGATGAGCCCCTGTGTGCTAAATCTGGCTTTGTGACTACAAAGAAAAGCAGATTTAAAATATTTGCACAGAACACAGTGACAAGTTAAACTTATATTGTGATTACAGCCGCCAGGACAGCCTTGAGTTTGTGTGCACAGGTCTCTGCGAGCTTTGCACATCTGCACCCTGACATTTTTCCCATCACTTCTTTTCACAACTGCTCAAGCTGCGTCAGGTGTCACGGTGGTCGTACGTGAAGACTCTTTGTCAAGTCCGACCAGAAATTCCAAAGTGGATTGAGATCTGGACTCTGCTTTGGCCACTCCAGGACACTTGTATTGTTGTTTTAAAGCCATCCTTGTCTAGCCTGAGTTGTTGTCTTTCTAGAGTGGCAGGTTTCTTGCAGACCACTTCAGCATTTCTTCTTGGATTTTCCTTTGATTTGCCGTATTTATCCCCCCAACACCCCGCTTATGCCCTCACATGCCTTCAAGGGCCTCCTGCTGCAGAAAAGCATCTCCATGGACAGATTCTGCCACCACCACTATGCTTTATGGGTGGGGATGGTGCATTTGTGACCATGTGCAGTGTTCACACATGGCATTTAGTCTGATGGCCTAAAAGCTCAATTTTGATCTCATCAGATCATAGGACCTCCTTCCGTCTGACTTCAGAGTCTCCCAAGTCTCCTGCTGAGATGTCCTGCCGTGCGTTTCTCCTCTTTGTCACCCTCATAAATTTGTGATTGGTGAAGCACATGGAAAACAGTCTCTCCAATCGCAGCCGTTGCCCCTTGTCACTCCTTCAGGCTTCTCAGCGGTCTCTTGGTGGCCCCCCATTTACTCGTCTTCTTCTTACACGTTTACTACGTTTATGTGGATGGTCTGCTCCAGCAGATTTCCAGCTCTGTCATACTCTTTTCATTTCTTCAAGATTTGTTTCACTGGTGCAAACACCAGGGGGCGCCAGAGAGCCCCAATTCACAGACACAGTAAGGCGCCATACATTCGTCTTCTTCTTTTGGCTGCTCTCATTAGGGGTTACCACAGCGGATCATCTTTGTCCATCTCTTCCTGTCCTCTTCATCTTGCTCTGTCACACCCATCACCTTTATGTCCTCTCTCACCACATCCATAAACCTTCTCTTAGGCCTTCCTCTTTTCCTCTTACCTGACAGTTCTATCAAATAAAAGCTTTTTATACCCTTCAGGCATTTCTTCCCAATCCTCTCTCCAGTAATCAGTCACAAATAATACAGTAAATCAAACAATTCTCACAGTTCTTCCTCCAGTTGGCTGTTGACTCCGACTCATCCATGTGTGGCAGTGGGCTTCTCTTTTGTGCTGGACCTGGGAATACTTCTGGGGCCATGTCACGTCTTCCAGGAAGCATGTAGAGAGGTCCTCCCCTGACAGCACCCTCTATTGGAACGTAAGGGTCCTCACAGGGCTGCACTTCCAGACTCCATATCCAAAGCACCCCTGCATGTGTCCCAACTGGGTTCTCACGTGGGGACCACTGCCACTTAGCGCATGGTGGATGTAACCTTTCCCAAGTTGTTGGTCCATCCACTTTTTTTATACAGGCTGGGAACAAAGTTTTCTTTTCGTTCAGCTGGCCAATTCAACTGTTGTTCCTCTTGGGCCTGCCTCCCTGACTGGGATGCCCTTTCTTATCCGACACTGGATATTCCCTGAATTGGATATTTTCTTGTGTCCATTCCCTGACTTGCTTTGAGTGTTCCTTTGTCTTCATTGTGTAGGTTAGTTAGCCCACCATACTGACTTGACACAAGTAGGCTCTTCCACCTTTAGGTGAGTTTAGACTACAATCCACTGAAACCCCAGACAGGTGACCTCCGTTGAACTAATTTTGGGACTTCTGATACCAACTGGCTGCACCAGTGAGGATTTAGGGGTGTCATATTAAAGGGGGTGAATACTTATAAGATCAATTATCTTGTGAGCTGTATTTGTAATTAATTTAGGCCCCTTTCTGTTTTCACTTTGACATTAAACAGCCATCTTGTAATGACCTGTGTCAACAAAATGGAAATTCAATCCACTGAGATTCCATGTTGTATAATAATAATAATAAGGAATATTTTTTATAGTCACTGTGCATCCTCCAAGAGAGAAAATCCGAGGCTGGCCCTGGGGAAGGGAAGGGACAAATGACCGTCATGCCTTCACATTCCCCATACTCCCAATTCTGAGGGCCATGACTAACACACCAGCAGGCCGTAGCTTCATTCTCATTCTCACATCACAACTTCAGATTAAAGCCAGGGTGACTTCACCTCTAGTGGTCTGGCACACACACACACACACACACACACAATGCTGGAGATACCTAAGGAGGATGACTCCAATGCTCCTCTTGGGGTTTCTTCTCCAAATAAGCCTATCTAAGTTTGGGATCAGCCTAAAACAATCACTCATGTGCTTTACAGAAACAAATTAGTTACTAAGTACTGACTCTGGAAAAACAAAATGGAAGTGTCTTGAATAGGAAGTCAGAGTGAAGACACTACACACTGTGCTCTGTCTACATTAAACACCAACCTAACTGTCACATTATCAGAAAGCCCTCTAAACATGGGAGCACCATCTACCACAGCTCTGCACAGAAAGGCAGCCTTGTCTTTATTGTCCTTTTCTGACGCGTAGCACGCGCCATTTCTGATTGCCCTTCACATGTTAACCTCCAGCATCTCCAGAAAAAGTTTGTGCATGGGCACCCTGCCCTCCGTTTGCAGACGCAAAAAAGTCTGTGTGGCCCGGCTGGCAGATTGCCTCAGTAATGGCAGGGTCATTAGCAGCTTGCCTGTCCGGTGAGGGTCTTGGGGATGCTGGTGGGCTTCATAGTCTTGTAGAGCTTCATGGAGATGGTCCTGGAGCTGTTGGACTGCTTCCATGTTTTCAATATGTCCGGAATCTGAAGAGGAGGAAAAGATCAGTGTCACTAACAGTGGCGTGTCTACCACACCAAGTAAACTTCCCTCAGTAATTTAACGTATTATTAAAATGTTTATATCAATGCTCAGCGTTTCCTTCTTAACCTTCTTAGTGTTACATTTTTTCTCAAAAAAACTTGTAAAAAGAGTTGCATTTTTGTGCTTAAAAAATGCCATTTTTATTAAATCTCATCTTTGTACTGTAAAACGTGCAAAACACTAAAACCACAAAGTCAGAAGTGCAGAAAGTATAACGATGATACAAATAATAGTAATAATGATGAAAAATAATAATAATAAAATGAACAGCACACTGCACATATGCAGGTGACACAAATGTCACTTTCGGTTTCTCAGAATCACTTTCAATTTCACATCACTTGAAGACGAATTCACTTCATCATCACTGCTGATGAGGGGCGTTTCTTATGAGGCTTGGAGAAGAAGCATCCACACTGTTGCCTCGGTAACGCTCCGGCCTGATGCTTACACAAGACACATCTATACTGTTGCCTGGGTAATGCTTGGGCCGGATGCTTGGGCAGCATACGCCTATACCGTTGCCCAGGTAATGCTCAGGCCTGATTCTTGGGCAGGACACGCCTATACTGTTGCCTGGGTAACACTCGGGCCTGATGCTTGGGCAGGACACGCCTAGGATGCTTGCACAAAACACGCCTATACTGTTGCCTGGTAACGCTCGGGCCTGATGCTTGGGCAGGACATGCCTATAACGTTGCCTGTTTAACACTCAGGCCTGATGCTTGGGCAGGACATGCCTATACCGTTGCCCGGGTAATGCTCAGGCCTGATGCTAGGACAGGACATGCCTATACCGTTGCCTGGGTAACACTCGGGCCTGATGTCTATCGAGACACATCTATACCATTGCCTGGGTAATGGTCAGGCCTGATGCTTGGGCAGGACATGCCTATACTGTTGCCCAGGTAACGCTTGGACCTGATGCTTGCACAAGACAAGCCTATACCGTTGCCTGGACAACGTGCAGGCCTGATGCTTGCACACACCACACCTATACCATTGCCTGGGTAACACTCGGGCCTGATGCTTGGGCATGACACATCTATACCATTGCCCGGGTAACACTCAGGTCTGATGCTTGCACAAGACAGGCCTGTACCATTGCCTGGGTAATGATCTGGCCTGATGTTTGTGCAGGATACGCCTATACCGTTGCCAGGCTAACACTCGGCACTAACACTGTTGGCACTTTTAAAGTCCAAGTAAACCTCTTACACCAGATGTGTCTATACCAGGGGTCCTCAATCACGGTCCTGGAGAGCCGCAGTGGCTGCAGGTTTTTGCTCCAACCCAGTTGCTTAATAAAAAGCACTTATTGCTAAAGTAACACTTCTGCTTCACTTTAGTGATTTTGAGCCCTTATTGCTTAATTTTGTCTTAAACAGCTATTTGAATTTCTCCTTATTATCATCCATCCATCCATCCATTTTCTAACCCGCTGAATCCGAATACAGGGTCACGGGGGTCTGCTGGAGCCAATCCCAGGCAACACAGGGCACAAGGCAGGAACCAATCCTGGGCAGGGTGCCAACCCACCGCAGGACACACACAAACACACCCACACACCAAGCACACACTAGGGCCAATTTAGAATCGCCAATCCACCTAACCTGCATGTCTTTGGATTGTGGGAGGAAACCGAGCACCGGAGGAAACCCACGCAGACACGGGAGAACATGCAAACTCCACGCAGGGAGGACCCGGGAAGCGAACCCGGGTCTCCTAACTGCGAGGCAGCAGCGCTACCACTGCGCCACCGTGCCGCCCCTCCTTATTATCAATAACATGCAAATGACAAGAGAGAGCAGCATTTCTCCATTTAGCTTATTTACATTTACACCTGTGTGTATTTATCTGCACTATTGAGTTTAATTAAATACTTGGAAGAAAAATGAAGAGAAAAAAGTGAAGGGCTGAGAATTACTCGTCCATTTTAGCCTTCAAATCGTTTGCATGATAGAAAGGGAAAGAAAATCTAGGATATGAGAATGACCTGACATAGCAGAGTTAATTTAATTTCATAGCTTGTTAGTGCTTTATTGGCAAGAATTGCTTTCTAATTAAGCAACCAGGTCAGAACAAAAACCTGCAGCCACTGCGGCTCTCCAGGACTGGGATTGAGGACCCCTGGGCTATACCATTGCCGAGTGACACTCAGGACTAACGCTTTTAGCATTTTTTTTTTACAGCTCAGGTGACGCTCTCATCTAACGCTATGGAGGTTACACATTTTTTCCAATTTTCCATCCTACACTTAATGTAACTACTCAGCTAGATAAACGTTGCTTTTGCCTTATGTGAAATGGTCTTTGTTTAGGGCCAGCAGGCTGGTTCTGGTTGAGGGCTGTGCCAATTGGTCTTGCAGTGCTCTCTATACCACTGGGTGCACTGGGTGTGTGTGACTGCATGAACCTCTGTAATTCTGTTTTGTCTGTTAGGACACATTATTACCTTTTTGCTTAAATTTTGTCAAGTATACGGGGAGGAGACCCCAACTCTTTATGCTTGTTGTTTCTCTATTTTATAATGTACCTGTATATTATATGAAACTGTGATCTGGGATTTTGATTGGTTCCCCTTACTGTTTTAAATATATTATTTGTTTTGGTGGAGCAGTGCTTCATTAGGTGGGCAGCTTGTTAAGACCAAAAATAATAATAATAACAATAATAAGTTGCATTTATAAAGCAGCATTCACAAACCCAAGGTCGCTTTACATACAGAGGGGAAAAACAAAATCATACAGAAGATAAAAGCTCGCCGAAGAGGAAAGTTTTGAGTTGAGATTTAAAGGTGGAGAAAGAGGAGCGATCTCAGAGAGACTGAGGAAGAGAGTTCCAGAGTTGAGGGTCCGTAACACTGAAGGAGCTGCCACCCAGAATGAGGTGTCTGGTGTGTGGAGGGAGATTAAGGAGATTACTATGTGAGGACCTGAGAGAGCGACAAGGAGTGTAAGGAGCTAGGAGCTGAGTGAGGCAGTTATGTAGGGCTTTGAAGGTGAGAATCAGATTCATCAGGGCATTTTGATATTCTTCAGTTATTTATTGTGACGTGTTGCCAGAAAATCTGGACTGTCTCCGTCACCTGGACATCTGGCCACCCTAGTAAATTGAAATAGTGAATCTTTATATTGTGCAGATAAGTAGTAAGCAGCAATGACTAAATATTTATTTGCTCTGTGCACATCAGCTTGCATGACGCAGGATTTTTCATTTATATGTCGATAACCCTTTTCCTTACTTGCATTTTATACTTTTACGGTTAGTAAGGTCATTTAACTTCAATAATCCCTTGCTATATCGCGCTTCGACTTTCGCGGCTTCACTCTATTGCGGATTTTATATGTAAGCATATTTAAATATATATTGCGGATTTTTCACTGGTTCGCCAATTTCTGCGGACAATGGGTCTTTTTATTTCTGGTACATTGGTTGTACATCAGTTGGTTTGCCCAGTTGATTTCATACAAGGGACGCCATGGCTGAGAAGCTACCCAATCAGAGCATGCGGTTAAGTTCCTGGGTGCTGATGGCTCTATGATGGAGAGCACAGAATTCAATTTCGGTTTGTGTTAGCCGGCATCTCATCTCGCTCATTCAGATTCAACACATTCTCTGTGCATATAGTAGTCAAGCCCTTCATTATGTCTACAAAACGATCTGCTCCTGCTACTGCTTCTGGGGCCGTGCCCAAGCGCCAACGGAAGATGCTAACAATTTCCAAAAAGGTAAAAGTATTGGATATGCTGAAGGAAGGGAGCGAAGAAGAACAAGATTACCCAGCACAGGAAGAAGAAGACGCCAGCCTAACTCTCGAGCATCTCGCAACCATTTTGCGAATGGCAGAAGATCTCCAGACATTGGTTGAAGAATGGGACACGCAAATGATTCGTTCTTTGCAATTTAAAAATGCTCTTGACTGCGCCACGGAAGTGTATAAAAACCTCCTTACACAAATGAAAAAGCAGCGCCAGCAACTGCCCATCACGATGCTCCTTACCCGCAAAACATCACCTAGTACGCCTTCAGTGGAAGAAGAAACTCCAGATGACGATGGTGGTGCTACACAGTCACCTAAAGAGGCTCCTTTAGAAGAGCTGTAACGCTCTCCTTTGTTAAAATTAGACTCATCGTTATCGGACAAGTCATTGTGTCATTGTTGGTGAGTTCCCATAACTAATTTTCTACGCACTTAGTACATGTACGTACGTTTGGTGTAACTGTACACACATTTTATACAATTTTTCTTGCATTGTACGTATTTATTGCTGGTGGCTTGTCTATCGTAATGGCTGTAACATATGTGATATTGGAGACGCTCGATATCTTTCAAATAACATTTAGATTTTATGTATTTACACGTTGTAGATTTTTCATTTATTTTTATATTACCTAATCAATTACAATGTGTTTAAAACTGTTTTACGTATTAAATAAAACTCAATGATGTATTAAAAGGCATGTTTGTGCGTAGTATATAAACAGTGTGTTTACATACATAATTTCAACGAATCTTACCTAATATCTAAGAGAATATAAAGGGTTTATGCTGTTTAACTGTGCGGGAAATGTTTATAATAGTGTGGGAGAGTTTATAAGGGCTTAAAACATATAAAAATAACCATTTAAACATATGGTTTTTACTTTGTGGATTTTCACCTTGCGCAGGGGGTTCTGAAATGCAACCCCCGCGATCGAGGAGGGATCACTGTATACGTAATATTTTTTTGATAATTTTTTAGACTTATTTTGTAAAATTTCTTTGGCCCCTTGCAACTTCACCTTAACAGCCCCCCAACTGCACTGTACTGCACTCCATGACAGAGTTTGGAAACCGGACCAGAAAGTCACCAGCACCGGCCTAGTCAATATCTCTTCTAGAAATCCCACCATCATAGGAAATTACACAGCAGAAATAGAATATCTAGATGCATTTTAACACGTTGTCTGCCACAGGGAAAATAGGCAAGTTTGTTTCTGGTGGCAATGTAAAATCGGGGTGTTATTTTATGCATTTTGTTATTGTACAAAACTCGGATTAAAAATGTGTTTTCTTTTAAAAAAATATACTATATGAGTTAAAGTTAGATCTTAAACAATTAATTGCAGTCGAATGTTGCATTCCAGAACCCCCCGCGATCGAAGAGGGATTACTGTTACCAGAAAGAAGGACGATGCATACAGCATTTTTTGCGTGTGCCTCACTTGACTTGCTGATAAAAGGACTGCCATTTCACACGCGCACAAGCAGCCGGCAGTGAATGCGACTTCCTACCCAGCGCATGCAGCCTGCTGGTTTTTCATTAACTTGTGTTGAGGATCTGTTTGCCGTCAGTAGCATCTATCGTAGGCGAAAAAGGGGAAAATATACAAGTTGGTGTAACCATTCTCGAGATAAAACTGAAACGGTGAACTCATTTGTAGTTGAAGACACACAGAACGTTTGTTTTGTATTAAGACTGATGAGTCTGCCAATTCGCCAATGCTTTTCAAAGGGAAATTTTAAAACTGAGCACACTGCGACCTGTTCAAGATATCGCAATAAAAATTGAATCGTCTTAACAAATTTCCTTTTAGACTACGTGTGCTTTGTTTCAATTAATTTGATCCATGAGGGGTCCGAGTTGCTTCATGTGAACAGACAGACAGACAGACTGATATGGCTACTGCAATAGGTGCTTCGCACATTAAATGTGAACGCACCTAAAAAAAAGAAAGGAGAGCATCAAACACAAGATCGCTACACTGCACCAGGTTCTGATTCTGCGTCTTGGTTTTCAGCTAAATTTTAAAAAGTCATCAAAGAACTCCGTGCTTCTCCACTTTATGAAAAAGAAGCCAGCAGTCTGGTGCTCCCGTGTCAAAGGGATTCTGGATGCGTGAAGAACGAGTCTGTGTCTAGTCAGTTGTTTGCCGGCCTTGCGCTGAGCAGCAATCACCTGGCCGAAGAGAAGTTAGCGCTGCTACATGGCATGCACTGTGCCGTTCGATTCGTGCAGTGTGTGTAGTGCGCGTGTTCTGTCTGTGTTATTTTGGCTTGCCGTTTTTTACCTCAAAACTGTTTGATTCTGAACTTGAGGTGTTTTTAGGCAGTTTATAGCTAATATATTTTTCTGAACTGTGAGTGGCTGCAAGGAGATTGGTTTACTTAGCTATTCAATCTTTATAGCTGCTGTCATGCACGCGCGAGTAGGAGACCGCGGACGGATTTTAACACACCTGGGAAGACATTCGCCGGCAGGGAATGGCGGGGTACTAACTTTCTCCCTGTGCTTTCTTTCAGAAAAAAAGACGCTCCGCCGCCATAAGTCGGCTTTGTCCGCAGTACGTTACTTCCGCCCTTCCTCTGCCATCTTGTCCTGACGTCATCGATCCCAGCATCCCTCACGGTTCCTTCCCAGCATTCCTCCACTTCCGGCTCCTCCCTCATAAAATGGCCGCCGACGCCATGTTTCGGCATCGCATATGAACTGTTTAGTTTATATTTTTGACCTGCTTTTCTTTTGATTTATTGTGGATCGTCTACAATATACGGGGCCGGAAAACCCCAAACCTTTGTGCTGTCTCCTCTTGAGTTTATTACACTGCATATCCACTGCATATAAAAAATGCTAAGGACTGTCTTTTTGTTACATTTTACTCGCAAACCACTTGTTCTAAAACCTTCATCTTGGTCTTAATTGAAAGCTTAGGACATGAAACACCCCGGTGAAGCAAGAAAAATAGGCAACAACAATCTCTGCAAAGATATCATCTTTTTGTGGCAAACTGATCCAGAGGCTGATAAGACAGAAAGGAAAGAACATTGGTGACATCTGCTGAGCATGAAGTGCATTGGCCTCTCATAGGAAGATGAAGAACAACAGCACCATCTGCTGTGTGTGAAGTATGGGATAAAGAATTGCACAAGTGAGAAAAAAAAAAACAAAATTCCCACGTAAATTGACCTGTGCTTCTCTCCTTACACTAAAGTCATTGTCATGATCGCAAAATACAGTGCTAAACACCGTGATGATGGCATGTAGAGGAACCCAACTTGTGAGATTTGCTGAGCATCAAGCCAAACACAGCAGTGAGAATAAAACAAAAAGATGGTGAGGCACAATGAAAAGTGATAGGTAAGTCTGAATACAGAAGAACTGTGTGGCTGGCTAATACTGTGGCTCATCAGCATACCAGACACACTCCACGATACAGAATGTATTAACGACTTCTTCTTCTTCTTTCGGCTGCTCCTGTTAGAGGTTGCCACGGCAGATCATCTTCTTCCATATCTTCCTGTCCTCTCCATCTTGTTCTGTCATACCCATCACCTGCACGTCCTCTCTCACCACATCCATAAACCTTCACTTAAGCCTTCGTCTTTTCCTCTTCCCTGGCAGCTCTATCCTTAGCATCTTTCTCCCCATATACCCAGCATCTCTCCTCTGCACATGTCCAAACCAACGCAATCTCACCTCTCTGACTTTGTCTCCCAACAACAATGGCAGAAAAACATCAGCCGACAAACCGAGGAGACTGTCACATTCTCACAACTTCCATCCATATGCCAGCATTGCTTCTACAGATCTACAGCCTTAGATCGATGTCAGGTTGAAGAGCATCATGTAGGACGGTTACATCAGTGATGTGTTCACTGTGGGCCGCACTTTTTAATACTGGAAATTGTTCAGCTTGCTCTAAATGGACTACCAGAATGAATAAAAGACATTATGACTTTGACAGCAACTGACACAAGAAACTATTTAGAACACTTCAGAGGGATCAACAACTCCTTCTCTTTTTGGGAGCCTCTCTTGATAATCTCCCAGGACACGGGGCTTAAGTGTTCACAATTCATAATCAAGTTTCTCATTATATTGATAGAGTATACCCGTGTGTGAGGGTCACATCCAGCCTACGCCGATCTTTACATAATAGACCCTGATGAGGCGCTTAAACAAGCACTGAAAAGACAAAAAGTCTCTCTGCATGTGTTTCAAAAACTACAGGATGTCATAGACGTGTTAAGAGCTTCTGTGCAAAACCTTCAACAATACGAGGCAACAACACGCACAGATGGCTGGTAGACAGGTGTAAGGAGTTAAAAGGTACTTCTTAACTGATCTGATGCATTACCAACGACATTATGATGTTCCAACATACAATACAATACAATTTATTTTTTTGTATAGCCCAAAATCACACAAGAAGTGTCACAATGGGCTTTAACAGGCAGGGAGGACCTGCCTCCTTGACAGCCCCAGCCTTGTATAGCCCAAAATCACACAAGGAGACAAGAAAAAGCCCCCAGCCTTGACTCTCCAAGGAGACAAGAAAAAAAAAAAAAAAAAACGTGTAGGGAATAAATGGAAGAAACCTTGGGAAAGGCAGTTCAAAGAGTGACCCCGTTCCAGGTAGGGCGTGCAGTGGGTGTCAAAAAGAAGGGGGACAATACAATACAATGCAATACACAGAACAGAACAAATCTTCAATACATTATAAAAATAGAAGTATTACAAGTATGGAGCAGAATTCAACAGTAGATAATATCCCATAATACAGTTTGGATTTATTCAGACAACAACATCAAATCATACATCACCGGTCTCCAGGTACGAAGACACTGCAGTCTGGATAACAGACACTTCTCTTCGAGGAAAGGCTGACGGCCATCCACAATTGGCGTGGAATATAAAGAAGTTATGTAAATATTTCTGTGTTCTGATTCACTTGGCTTGCATATTTTTACTTTGATTACTTTATTTCTTTTCATATTTATCTTCTCATATAATACACTACCGTGGCTGTTCGTTTGTCTGCCCAGGATTTTAGATCACCTGCAGCTCACAAACCGTTTGACCCATTGACCTGAAATTTGGTACACATATACTACGAGACGTCTACTGTCCACTTTCAGGGTGATGATTGACCTCCAATGTTATTCCTCTTTTTATTTTTATCTTATTTTATTGTAGAATCAACTCTCTGAAGCAGCACATGCGTATTGGGCACTGTTCTCATCTCTACCACTTTTGCCATCACTTCCCCTACCTCTTCATATCTTAAATCATTCTTGTGGCAGATTGAAGACTTAAGTGCCAACTTAAGTGAAAAATTAAAGAAAACGTACTAAGTAATTGCAACACAAACACCGACTTAATCAGTTTTATCGCAAAAAGATCAACAAAACTAGGGTGGAGACAAGAAGAGCTGCTCAGGAAGCAGCAAGCGCATCAACTTCTGAGCAAACGAATGCTAAACGTACAGAGAATGAATATGAAGACTATGAACTATGAAAGTCAAGTATATAACGTGCAGTGCGCCATTACTGGTGGTTTCATATAACACAAACTTCATGTATTATTTTATTAGCTCGATATTTTTCATGTTTTTCTTTATTTAATAATACAGATCTTTTATTGTTCACGTCCATGGCCCCCTTTCACTTGAGTTTTATTCTCGGACCAGAGGTCTGTGTGTGTCAGAAAATGAGGCCACCGTCAGCGTATCAGAACGACCCGAAGCCAATCGAGACACACCAGGTACTCCCATTGGTTGACTGATTATTTTTTTTTGTGAATTGAAAGCTGTGTGAACTTGAACGCCATGTTAATGATTAGCAAAAGTCTGACAGACGTGATCACGGAGTAAGTTAATGTTAATGTTAGGGAAATCTGCATACAAATAGGAAGACTCTGATGTGACTCCATCACAGTTTTAAGGACTGCACTATGCTGTATATTGAAGTCAGGTGAATATTACATTTTAAAAAGATACAGTTATCACAGGACAGCAAGTTGGCACAGTGGTTAGCGACACTGCTGCTAAGATCCCGTACCCGACTGCTGTCTGGGTGGAGTTGGCATGTCCTCATCTTGTCACTATGGGTTTTTCCCACCTGGGGACTCCGGTTATCCTCCCACACACCCCGACATGTGCAAGTTAGGCTGATGGTCCCTCTGTGTGTGTGTGTGTGTGTGTGTGTGTGTGAGTGGGCCTCGAGACTGGTTTCTGCCTCATGCCTGATGATATGGGGGCTGAATTCTGTCCTGTCACAACCCTGAGCTGGATTACGAGGGTTTGAGAATACGATGGTAGGTTAAACTTCTGACATCTGCTTTGACCAAGCTATCGAGGCGTGGGAAATCAGCCTAATATTAGGAGACAGTGGGGATCAATTTATGACTTTCTAAGACAGATTGCTAGACAGGCCCGTCGATATATTGACTGCTGCTCGGGGCTGAACAACTCTCCCACTATTTTGCCATTGATTTTTTTTTTATTGTTATTATTACGTGGTCCTTGATAATGTGGACTAAATGAGTCGGATGGATTCCCTTCAGGAGCTCGGCAGTCTGCTCCCCTGCTTACACAACATACAACTAGTGGCACGTGTTATTGTTACTACTGTGGTTTTGGTTTTATTTAATGTTTATAACAGAATATATATACAGTTGAGATACATATAAAACTTTAAAATGAATTCTATAAAACACTTGGAGCCAGTGCAGTGTGTGCAAAATGGGGCTGATATGCTGACTCCGGCTAGCGCGAGTTAGGAGCCTGGCAGCTGCATTGTGGACTAACTGAAGACGTGAGAGAGAGGACTTGCTCAAACTCGTAAAGAGAGCATTACAGTAATCAAGCCGTGAGGAAATAACAGAATGAACAAGCGTCTCCAATTCTGATTTTGAAACAGCATTTCTTAGTTTATGAAAGAAACACGAGCGGCTGACCGATCCCACATATTCATCAAGCGTCAGGGACTGGTCCAAAATAACCCTAAGGTTACGTAAACTTGTGTTAGGGTAGGGGAGAGGTGAGATATTTGATAATGTTTGGCATTTTGTTTCACTTCTTTTTCATTAATATATATATTCACATTATTATTTCACATACTGTTTGTCCTTTTGCTCATTTTTGATTGCCGATTGGGCAAGTTGTTGGAAGAAGTATGGTTTGTCTGAGTCTGATGCCCCTTAGGTTGCTAGGCCACAAGTCTTGGTGGTGTAGTTGCCAGTCCGGCTGTTACATGCTAATCCTAAATAGGCCCTGGTTTTGTGCTTGTTGTGTGTGTGCGTTTGCCCTGCAATGGACTGGCACCCTGTCCAGGGTTTGTTCCTGCCTTGCGCCCTATGCTGGCTGGGATAGGCTCTGAGCAGAGCCCCCATGACCACATTCAGGACTAAGCGGGTTAGTAAATGACTGACTGACCAACTTCAGGAAACTATCCTGATTTCTGATCTTAGTCATTGTCTTTGAAGAACTTTCATGTCATCCATATAAAGCCTCCATTTCTGTGAATTTCTGACTTCCCGCCCCCTTTAAACTGACCAAGCTGGTTCAGCCAATGAATCCATCTTAATAAAAGCATATGTGTCTGTCTGTGTGTCCGTCCATTTGCTAGATCTCTGTCATTCCAAAAAATGGTGCATCACAAACAATTTTAGTAATAAAATGCTTACAATTTATCATTCCAACAGGTGGTGCATCACAAACATTAACACTGCCTTTATGAATCCCATATCAAATGGCATATAACATTGCATTGCGCACTGCAAGGATGGCACGGTGGTGCAGTGGTATCGCTGCTGCCTCGCAGTTAAGAGACCCGGGTTCGCTTCCCGGGTCCTCCCTGCGTGGAGTTTGCATGTTCTTCCTGTGTCTACGTGGGTTTCCTCCGGGCGCTCTGGCTTCCTCCCACAGTCCAAAGACATGCAGGTTAGGTGCATTGGCGATCCTAGTGTGTGTTGTGTGTTTTTGTGTGCCCAGCGGTGGGCTGGTGACCTGCCCAGGGTTTGCTTCCTGCCTTGCGCCCTGTGTTGGCTGGGATTGGCTCCTGTGACCCTGTAGTTAGGATTTAGCGGGTTGGATAATGGATGGATGGCGCACTGCGAATATTAACGCTGAGGTCTGCGTTGGATATTTACATTTCAACCCATCTTAGATGAGTAACACACCTAGTGGATTATAAAAGAATGTTCTCAGACCTGCTTAACCCAGTTCAGGGTCCCAGGGAGCTGGAGCCTATACTGGTACCACTGGGCACAAGCAGGGATCAAACCCTGGATGTGGAACTTGCACTTACACTTTACTCACGTGGGACCAGTTATCTTAATAAACACATCTGTGACAAATGGGAAAAGAAAATGGTGGAGGACACCCACTCAGAGACAGCGAGAACACACAAAGGCATTGTGGATATGGAAGAAACCCCCCGAGGAAGACAGGAATAGTTTAATCAATTCGATTTTTATTCAGTCACAGATGAGTACCTGGGGCCTCATGTATAACGCCGTGCGTAGAACTCGCACTATAACATGGAGTAAGCACAAAAGCTGAAATGTGCTTACGCACAGAAAAATCCAGATGCAGGAATCTGTGCGTACTCCAACTTCCACGTTCTTTCGCTACATAAATCCCGATCAGCGTGAAAACTAACGCTCGTGCACGCGCATTATGTAACGCCCAAATCCTCCCAGAATTACGCCTATTTGAATATGCAAATCAATATAAATCGCCCTTAAGCGCAGCCTTCTCTGAAAAGACAATGGGAAAAGCACGGGAAAATATAAGAATTTCAGCGAATACCAAGTGAAGGCAAATGAAAAACATACTATTTGTTCAAATAAACCGTGGTATAATCAACAAAATGAAGTTGATCGAGTGACATAGCGTGTTGGAGAAACTTGAAAGCTCACATTCACAAATCGCACAGTGCCGGAAATAAAAAGAAGTCACATATCAAAGTGCGTGAAAAGAAGAGTTGTAAGCCCACTGTCTGAGTGTCATATGAAAGCTTATTAGGGTACAGAGAAAAAGGCACACAGTGGGAAAAAGCACGAAATGTCAACTTCAATCTCGACATTTCCACTTTAATCACGTAGTTTATTTTGTCATTAAAGTAGAACATCATAAACTTCATCTTAAAATCGTTTAATTAACCAGTTTCTCAAATCACATCGTAATTAAAGTAGCACGTTAAATGCTTTGTTTTGTATTTGATCTTCTCTATGTGCTCTATGTGTGTGAATCACTACTTGCTTTTAAACCGGCTCTCTTCCTCCAACTGGACACAGAATCCATTACATTGTGATATTACAGTTCTCTGAATAACTAAAATACTGAGATGTATACGTGATATCATTTTCATGATGATAGGAGTTAAAGCACGTTATTAAACATGTGTTTCACTTGATGAAATAATTTATTGCAGCAGTACAATCAGGGGCGGCTCTAGGCTTGTGGTGGCACTGGGCAGAGGAAGAATCGGTGGCTCCTTCGCCCCGTCAGTAAGGTAGCTTATGCACAGTGGATGGCTGCATAGCCGCCTCGTGCTCATGACACAAGCATTTAACTTTTGCGAAATTTGTCGCTGTGTTTTTAGCTGTGTTGTTATTTCTCTTTCTGTTTTATATTCAATATATATTGGCGTAGCCCCACTGCAGTCAGTGCTTTTCTTTCCCCAAGTAACCGATCGCCATACAATCAGCTCTGTAATAGACGTTAAGCCATCAGTAAGCTTAGCACCGATTCTTCAAAACGCTTAAAGAACATTGAAATATCTTCGTAGTACATGTTTAATTATTCTATCCTTAACGACACTCCCAGTGAAGAATATAGATTATTTAAATGAAGTTAAAGTTTTATCTGTATAATTTAATAAACATATTTTGCTGAATTTCACCTTATAAATGATATCGTTTCTGTTTCTGAACCGCGAGGTCCGTACAGGAAAGGCTTTAAAACATTTTGCAGTGGCTGAGACAGCGTGTCCTTGAAGCTGTATACCGATAATTCTCTTTCTGATCAGCTGCTGCTGTGATTCACACTCAGATACAGTGATATAAATACTCTGAGTGGTGCAGTGAGAGAAATATTGAAAAAGATGATCCGCTGTGGCAACTCCTAACAAGAGGAGCTGAAAGAAGAAGAAGAAGAAGAAGTAGAAGAAGAAGTGAGAGTAACAACGCTAAAGCAGTTATGGTATTTGGAATACTATGGCTGTTCCTCTACCATTATATTGTTACAAGTTAATTACAATCAGATGCATTACACTAATAAACAATATGCGGTTAGTTTCGTGTATTTATAAAGCCGCGTCATGAAAATAATGAGTAATCACACAAGAACAGTACCATTGCTTTGACGCTGGGTGCCGCCAGTTTGCAAAAACCGAGAACTTGCGTACGACAAGGCATGAGGTACCGTGGAAAAGTGTGTGGCTTTACGCCAAGTGTAGGTTTTATACATCGCGATTTGAACGTGGAAAAGTTCTTACGCAACATTTCTGTGCATACGCACCGTTTATACATGAGGCCCCTGGTTTCTGTGTTGCAAGGCAGAAGAGCAAAGTTTAATTTTTCGATTGGCTTTTTATAATTTCTTCTTCCTCCTCCTTCCCCTTACTTAATCAAAAAGCATAATATCGTTTACTTAAGTATTTTATTTTATTACGCTAATGGACCTTCTGTTCTTCTTTTTTTTTTTTACTTGTCCGATAGACCCCTAAAGAAGGAAAGGTCATCTTTCCTGTGTCAAACAGATCCTAAAGAAACTGGAAGTTGTCCTCGGTCATCTTACTGCACCGTCTTATGACAGACACCTGTATGGATAACTAAAATGGCTTTGTCAGCTATTAACCATAAGTAGCTGGCAAGCAGTTCATTTTTCTTCACATGGACAAAGAGCTGGCATAGGACTGAACACAGGGCTCTGGTCCTATTGCTGTGTCACCTACATAAAAATTCATTCTGTTATTTTTTATAATGCTAGTTTTTGCCCAAGTGGCACAGAGGGTACTCTGCCCGTTTCCCCAGGCATCTGCGTGCCCTTTTCTGTTACATCCCTTAAGATCTGGAGATCCCATAATGACTCTGTGTGGGTAAAGCCTGTAATGGCATACTGTCCAGGTTTGTTTCCTGCCTTGTGCCCAGTTCTGCCAGGCACTGACTATGACCCTGAGTTGTATTTAATGAGTATGAAGTTTCTAGTTTTTGTGTTTTTACCCATTTAGAACATACATTGTACTTTAGGCAATCTTGAAATGCACTTAATTCTTGGCTTTAAATTGTATGCAGTTTATTTATACCTTATTTCTCCTTTGTTTTACTGAGTGCCACCCAACAGTAGTTTCTGTAAAAGTTATTAAGCCCTGTTCATCTGAGACTTTCATAGGCCCTCAGCATTCTGATGTGACTGAATGTATGGATTTAATTCAAAGTAAACTGTGTTTTGTATCCTAATTGTTTTAATGAATAAGACCCTTTTCAGATGTGGGCACACCTGTGAAGCCTGAGCCGTATTTCATTTCAGCATTTCTCATTCCCCCATCGGTCAAGTGAATTGATCCCCTTTTAATTACAAAATCAATGCCTTATTACTAATCTGTCATCTTGATGGCCTGCACAGGCACCCAGAGGAGCAATTCAGTTTCCTTTTAACAGCACATTAAAGGCAAGAGGAAGAGAGAACGCTGTGCGGCACAGACATCGGGCTGACGTCTCGCCACGCTGTCAGGCTTTCAGGGTTTAATCTCGCAGAATCAATGAGAGTCAGACCCTCATGATGACTCGTAACATCGGAGCGAGGTAAATTCTAGAAGGTGGCCACTCTCTGTTTAATATCTTAATTTCCGTGGGACAGAAGTCACACCGTCTGTCACTTATGTTAACTCGTAATCTTTTTTGTTTTACTCTGTACAGCTTCTTCCATAGCTGTACAGTAGTTGTAAGATGCTGCAGAAGGTCTATCAGACGGCTGTGGCAAGCGCCCTCTTATACGCGGTGGTGTGCTGGGGAGGCAGCATAAAGAAGAAGGACACCTCACACCTGGACAAACTGGTGAGGAAGGCAGGCTTTATTGTAGGCATGGAGCTGAACAGTTTGACATCCATGGCAGAGCGACGGGCGCTGAGCAGGCTCCTGTCAGTCATGGAGAATCCACTGCATCCACTGAACAGGATCATCTCCAGACAGAGGAGCAGCTTCAGTGACAGACTGCTGACACCATCCTGCTCCACGAACAGACTGAGGAGACCCCACACTATGCGACTCTTTAATTAAATGTTAACATTATACAAAGTTATACTGTCTGTTATACCTGCCTCACACTCTCCACCTTGCATTTTTTAACTAGCACTGCATATCTATTATATAGTGCCTTTAATTTTCTGTCTATATTATATAGTATCTATCTATCTATCTATCTATCTATCTATCTATCTATCTATCTATCTATCTATCTATCTATCTATCTATCTATCTATCTATCTATCTATCTATCTATCTATCTATCTATCATATAGTGCCTTTCCTCCTTATCTATCTATCTATCTATCTATCTATCTATCTATCTATCTATCTATCTATCTATCTATCTATCTATCTATCTATCATATAGTGCCTTTCCTCCTTATCTATCTATCTATCTATCTATCTATCTATCTATCTATCTATCTATCTATCTATCTATCTATCATATAATGCCTTTCCTATCTATCTATCTATCTATCTATCTATCTATCTATCTATCTATCTATCTATCTATCTATCATATAATGCCTTTCCTCCTTATCTATCTATCTATCTATCTATCTATCTATCTATCTATCTATCTATCTATCTATCTATCTATCTATCTATCTATCTATCATATAGTGCCTTTCCTCCTTATCTATCTATCTATCTATCTATCTATCTATCTATCTATCTATCATATTGTGCCTTTCTATCTATCTATCTATCTATCTATCTGGGCTTTTCCTCTTTATCTATCTATCTATCTATCTGTCTGTCTATCATATAGTGCCTTTCCTCCTTATCTATCTATCTATCTATCTATCTATCTATCTATCATATAGTGCCTTTCCTCCTTATCTATCTATCTATCTATCTATCTATCTATCTATCTATCTATCTATCTATCTATCTATCTATCATATAATGCCTCCTTCTATCTATCTATCTATCTATCTATCTATCTATCTATCTATCTATCTATCTATCTATCTATCTATCTATCTATCTATCTATCTATCTATCATCACAAGTACCAGATACAGTTTACAAAAGGACATCAGAATTTTGACATACAAGAGGAGACCATTCAGGCCATCAAGCTTATTGGTGAGGCTAACAGCTGAGATGTCCCAAGTTGGGGTCTCCCAGTTCTAGCTTGTTTCAGATTTCCAAAACTCTTTGAGTACAGGAAGGGCTTCTTGGTTTCATTATCTAAACCAGAAGTTCTTATGTGTGGTTGGTGGATTGTTGTTCATATTATATGCTACCTGTCCCCTGTGGCTTCACGTATGTAGTAGTGAAACAGGAAAGACATTAAAAATCAATTAAAAAATTTTAAAATGTAATTCTGGTCAAGCTTAAGGTAGGTACACTCCAACATCAGACGTTGCCACTGTATCTGATCGTATTCAGCTCGGATGGGAGAATGTCCCCCACGTGGGGAGAAGAGCACATGGCCGTGATATCTCTGCCAATGAGCAGTTACCCTCTAAAACACACGTAGCTCTGATCTCTCCCTCAAAAATGTCAAACGTTACTCCTTAACAATCTGTAGATGATAATGTCTGCTGAACAAACAGGTATCGCTAGCAAAGCAGAGGCAAGATGCGCTCCAACACATGGCGAGAGGTAGAGCGACTCAAACGGAGGCTGGCGCGTGAGTGAGGAGGGCCCCGCCCCCTCCTCTCCCCTCCCCTCGGTACACAGCATCTCTCTCTCAGATTCATGCAAATAAATCGGCACAGCAAGTGAACTACGATACTTAGTGCAATGAGAGAAGTTGCAAAATCAATGGAATGTTCAAGCAAATTATAGAAAAAACCCAATCTAAATCCGTTAAGTAGTTTTCGCGTGAAAAGCGGACAGACGTACAGACGTTGGATTTTATACATACACTAACTGTCCTCTGCAGCTCTGCCCAAGTAATAGTGAAACAGGACAGTGAAGAGGGCCCTGCCCGGCTCCCCAATACTGACGTCACGTTTCCTCCTCCCCTCGATCTGCAGCCTCTGTCACAGATTAGCGTGTATATATGGCTCCTGCAAGTGAAGTATGATTCTTAGTGCGATGAGAGAAGTCGCAAAATCAAGTGGAATGTTCAAGCACATTATAGAAAAAAACCCGATGTAAATCCGTTAAGTAGTTCTCTCGTGAAAAGTGGGCAGACAGACAGACGTTGGATTTTATATATATATATATATATATATATATATATATATATATATATATATATATATATATGTAGTTATCATACGCTATATGTACAAACGTATTGGGACACACCTCTTAATTATTGAATTCCACTGTTCCAATCAATCCTTTTGCCACAGGTGTATAAAATCAAGCACCTCGCCACGCAGTCTCAATTTACTAACATTTGGGTCGTTCTGAAGAGCTCAGTGATTTCAAGCTTGGTACTGTGATAAGATGCCACCTTTGCAATAAGTCATTCCTGCTGGATATTCCACGGTCAGCTGTATTATTGGAAAGTGGAAGCGTTTTGGAACAAAAGCAACTCAGCCACGAAGCGGAAGACCACGTAAAGTCACAGAACGGGGTCAACGACGGCTAAAGTGCACGGCATGTAAAAGTCGCCAACACTTTGTTGATTCCATAGCTGAACAGTTCCAAACTTCTTCCACTGGCACTGATTTAAGCACAAAAACTGTGCGGTGGGAACTTCATGGAATGGATTTCCATGGCTGAGCAGCTGCATGCAAGCCTCAAATCATCATTTCCAATGCCAAGCATCAGATGGAGTGGTGTAAAGCACACCACCATTGGACTGTGGAGCGGTAGAAACACGTTCTATGGAGTGACGAATCACACTTCTCTGTTTGGCAATCAGCTGAACGAGTCTGGGGTTGGTAGATGACAGGAGAACGTTACCTGCCTGGCTGCATTGTGCCAACTGTGAAGTTTGCTGGAAGAGGGATAATGGTGTGGGGCTGCTTTTCAGGGTTTCAGCTAGGCCCCTTACTTCCAGTGAAGGGCAAAATTAATGCTTCAGCTTACCAAGGCATTTTGGACAACGCTATATTTCCAACTTTGTGGAAACAATTTGGGGAAGGCCCTTTTCTTTTCCACTGTGCACTAACTATGCCCCAGTGCACAAAGCAAGGTCCATAAAGACATGGTGGTATGAATTTGGTGATGGGATCAGTGCCCACTTTCAAATTTCTCTACTTATTAGATGATGCCACCATATGCCCTATCAGTTCACACTGTAAGGAGACCACTTCTGAGTCAGACGTTGTGGTTTTGTGGCTGGCCACCAGTAGCTCACCACAGTGCAAACATGCAAACTAAGATACTTTGTTGTGTGACTCCACAGCAATACACCTGGTGACGAGGGTCTAATCTACACGCCAGGAGTGCAGTGCCAGTGTGGCACAGAAAATGTGTGGGCTGAGGGAGAGAGAAAGATATCAGCTGATGTTTCTAGGAAGTGGACATCGCAGTGTTCAGAAATGTTATCTACAAGCTCACGCTATTAGAAGACTGCTTCTGAGACAGACGTTGTGGGTTCATAGCTGACAATTGGTAGTCCACCACAGTGCAAATCTATGAACTGAGATGCTTTGTGGTGTACGTCCACAGCAGTTCACTTGGTGACAAGGATGGGATTTGAACTGTGGATGGGAAGAGAGTTGTGGTGGTGGTGTGCAAAAAAGTGTGGGCTTAGAGAGAGAGAGAGAGAGAGGGAGAGAGAGGGAGACAGAGAGAGAGATGGAGAGAGAGAGATACAGTGAGTGAGAGAGATAGAGGGAGAGAGAGAGATAGAGAGAGGGGGAGAGAGAGAGAGAGAGGGAGAGAGACAGAGTGAGAGAGAGCGGGAGAGAGAGAGAGAGAGAGAGTGAGAGAGAGAGATACAGTGAGTGAGAGAGGAGAGAGAGGGAGAGAGAGGAGAGAAGGAGAGAGATAGAGTGAGAGAGAGGGAGAGAGAGAGAGATAGAGTGGGAGAGAGAGCTAGAGTGAGGGAGAGAGAGAGGGAGAGATAGAGACAGAGAGAAGGAGAGAGATAGAGTGAGAGAGAGAGAGAGGGGGAGAGAAAGAGAGAGAGAGAGAGGGAGAGAGAGGGAGAGAGAGAGAGAGAGAAGGAGACAGAGAGAGATGGAGTGATAGAGACAGAAAGAATGAGACAGATAGAGTGAGAGAGAGAGAGAGAGGTATCTACGCAGCTCATTCAAGTAATTCTCCATAAGCCCACACTATTTGAAGACTGCTTCTGAGATAGATGTTGTGGGTTCATGGCTGACCACCTGTAGTCCACCACAGTGCAAACCTGCGGACTGAGATGCTTTGTGGTGTGAGTCCACAGCAGTAAACTTGGTGACGAGGATGGGATTTGAACTGCAGTCGGGTAGAGTAATGAGGTGGTGCTGTGCAAAAAAAAGAGGGGTCTGAGAAAAGGAGCAAGTGCTTTGCTCACAGTGTCTGCGCGACCAACACAAGGGGTCCTCCTGCTACTTTATGCTTCTTAGTCAGACATTGTGGGTTGCGACTGACCACCAGTAGTTCATCATGTGTGAGATGGGCAGTTTACTTTTTAGCACACACTGTGTTCTCATATATTGACTTTTTACCGTTCTTCATGCTACACTGTTACACACATGTGACCAAAGGCTGCAGAGCACTCCTCAGTTATCACTTTTAAATGAGGCATATCTGGCCATCTCGGTTCTTGAGGAGCTCTCATTCAGAGGGAATGATTTGCACATACGGGCCGAGGCTAAGCAGTGCAGAGCTCAGCGCGTGGTCTCCAGATGAGGCTCTTCAAGGCGCTTGCCAATACTCGAGACCTGCTAGCTTTCTCAGGGGCTGACAGCTGCCAATGCCTGCTGCTTATCCCCTAGTCCTTAACTGCCTTTTAAAAGACTTGCTGCATGTTGTGCCAGAAGGAAGACGGGAAGAATGATGTCTTTGCCACAGAACCCTGGAGACTACTGAGGACCGTTAATTAAGTCTGAGCAGGGCGACATGGGCAGAGTGCAAATGGGGGGCCTTCACGGCAGCGCAAAGAGAGGGACAGTCAAAAACAAAACTGTTTTCTTTAATTCCTATTGTTCAGCCTAATTTTTATGCCTGTACACTGATCTGATATTAAAGTTGTAACACATAATCCAGAAAATATACAGTATGTTTAAATAGTCATTGTACGAATGTGTTGTGCATTGTTAGTGATCTTTATGTATTATTTTATTATAAATATGTAAACAATATATTTATTATTTTTGTTAGCCTTTAAAACCACAATTTGGTTAACTTTACACCTTTTGCTGTCTTTTGCATGTTTTGTTTTTTAAATTATTCCCCATTTTTTATCTAGGTTAAATGCATGAATGAAATCATTTAATAGTGATCAACATATGGGGTTGTAGGGTGGCATGGCGGCTCAGTGGTAGCGCTGTTTCCTCACAAAGGAGGAGATCGGGCTTCATGTCCCTGGGTGTTCTCTGTGTGGAGCCTGCATGTTCTCTCGGTGTCCCTGTTGGTGCTTCGCTTCCTCCCACAGCCCAAGGATAAGCTGGTAAGGGGCATTGGCGATGCTAAATCGACTCCGATGTACAGTCACTGGCCACTTTATTAGGTACACCTGTTCAATGGCTTGTTAACACAAATATCTAATCGGCCAATCACATGGCTGCAACTCAATGCTTTTCGGGCCGGTAGACATTGTCAAGATGACCTGCTGAAGTTCAAACCGAGCATCAGAATGGAGAAATAAGGTGATTGAAGTGACTTTGAGCGTGGCATGGTTATTGGTGCCAGGCAGGCTGGTCTGATCTACTGGGATTTTCATACACAGCCATCTCAAGGGTTTACAGAGAATGGTCTGAAAAAGGAAAAATATCCAGTGAGTGGCAGTTCTCTGGGCAAAAATGATTTGTTGATGCCAAAGATCTGCGTAGAATGGCCAGACTGGGTCAAGCTGATAGAAAGGCAACAGTAACTCAAATAACCACTTATTACAACTGATGTATGCAGAAGAGCATCTCTGAACACACAACACGTCAAACCTTGAAGCAGCAGGAGACCACAGCGGGTGTCACTCTGTCAGCTAAGAACAGGCAACTGAGGCCACAATTCACACGGGCTCAGCAAAATCGGGACAATCAAAGATTGGATAAACGTTGTCTGGTCTGATGAGTCTCAATTTCTGCTGCAACATTCAGATGGTAGGGTCAGAATATGGCATCAGCAACAAGAAAGCATGGACCCATCCTGCCTTATATCAACGGTTCAGGCTGGTGGTGATGTTGGTGTAATGGTGTGGGGGGTATTTTCTTGGCACACTTTAACCCTCTTAGTACCAAATGAGCATCGTTTAAATGTCACAGCCTACCCGAGTATTGTTGCTGACCATATCCATCCCTTTATGACCGCAGTGTCCCCATCTTCTGATGGCTGCTTTCAGCAGGATAACACATCTTTTCACAAAGCTCAAATCATCTCAAACTGGTTTCTTGAACATGACAATGAGTTCACTGGACTCAAATGGCCTCCATAGTCACCAGATAGTCCAAAAGAACACCTTTGGGATGTGGTGGAATGGGAGATTCATATCAAGAATGTGCATCGGACAAATCTGCAGCAACTGCATGATGCTGTCATGTCAATATGCACCACAACCCTTGAGGAATGTTTCTAGCACCTTGTTGAATCGATGCCATGAAGAATTACAGCAGTTCTGAAGAAAAACCTAGCAGGGTTTACCTAATAAATTGGACGGTGAGCATATGTGTGCGTGTGTTTATGTGAGTTCAACCTGCAATTGGCTGACCAGGACTTGTGCACGATGCTTGCTGGGACAAGCTTCAGCCTCTCTACGACCCTTCTATGGAGAAGCAGGTTTGAAAATGGGTAGATTGAGCTGAGGTTGTATGCTACAAGAGCGAGTCAAATCATCATCCTCACTTTTGTGATTATCTTGTTTGGGTTGTCCACACAGCTTTCCCCACACACTTGTGGAAACACGATGTGTCAGCCTTGATCAGTTAGTTTCTTTAGTTGTTTTCTGAGTAAACATGGCCACCCTACCCGCTGTTTGTACCAAAGAAGATCAGCGACTCTCTTTTTATGGGCTGAAGGTGTCTCAGTGGCCGCACTCCATAGGAGGCTTTCTGTACCACATGAAGCGACGGTTTTACCATGCCAGAGTGTTAATGAATGAATGTAGAACTTCAAAAATAGTTGGGCAAGTGTTAAGCACATGAGAGAACCTTGAAGAAAAGTCCACACCATGATTCTGATGAACTAATAAACCAACAACACTCCTTTACAAAAGTCAATCAATGCTCAGTGCTTTTCTTTGGCACAAACTGAGAGGATAGGAGGAGGCGGCCATATTTACTCCCAGAAACCAACAAGATAAACTGTCTGATCAAGGTCGAAACTTGACCATGGTGACCACAGACATACCAAGTATAGATAATTATCGACTTAAACTCATACAGATATTTCACAAACACAATGCATGCCTGTAAGGGAAGTTCATTTTTTTCCTACACTTTTTTTGGGAATTTTTTCTTGTCTTCTTAGAGAGTCAAAAAACAGGCCCATTGAGGCGTTCCTTGTGTGATTTTTGAGCTATACAAGAAATAGGTTGTTGTTGTTGTTAGTGTGTAGCAAATAGATCACTAAATGGTCAAAAGTACGTGGAGACCCACAGAATTATCAAGTTCAGTTTCATTATTAGCAGGTGCATAAAGTCAAGCATGGGTGGCACTGTGGCGCAGTGGGTAGCGCTGCTGCCTCGCAGTTAGGAGACCCGGGTTCGCTTCCCAAGTCCTCCCTGCGTGCAGTCTGCATGTTCTCCCCATGTCTTTGTGCGTTTCCTCCCACAGTCCAAAGACATGCAGGTTAGGTGTATTGGCACTCTTAAATTTTCCCTGATGTGTGTGTGTGTGTGTGCCCTGCCCAGGGTTTATTTCTTGCCTTGCGCCCATTGTTGGTTGGAATTGGCTCCAGCAGACCCCCGTAACCCTGTAGTTAGGATATAGCAGGTTGGATAATGGATAGATGGATGGATAAAGTCAAGCACATAGACATGCAAATCTCCATTGGCAGTAGAATAAGTCGTACTGACTTTAAACGTGGCACTGTCATAGGATGCCACCTTTGCCACACGTCAGTACATAAAATGTCTTAATTTTTAAGATTAGTGCTATTATTATGTGGTGGATGTGTCAGGGAGTAACAATAGCTCAGCCATGAAGTGGTGACCCATGGAAACTCACAAAGTTGGGCTGCCAAGTGATGAAGCACCCAGCACATACAAATCACCTATTCTGTGTTGCATCCCACACAACAGAGTTCAAAACTGCCTCTCGAAGGAAAATCAGCACAAGAACTGAGCACCAGGAGCTTCATGGAATCGGTTTTCTTGGCCAAGCAGCTGCACACAAGCCTAAAATCACCATGTGCAATGCCAAGTGTCTGCCAATGGACTCTGGAGCAGTGGTAATGTGTACTCTGGAGTGAGGAATCACACTTCATCATCTGGCAGTCTGATGGTCCAATATGTGTTTTGCAGATGCCAGGAGAATGTTACATTGTGGACTGCCTAGTGCCTACTGTAAAATTTGAAAGAGGAGGGCTAATGGTCTGGGGATGCCTTTCAGGGTTTGGGCTTTGCCCCTTGGTTGGACTGAAGGGTACTGTTAATGCTACACAATAACAAAACATTTTAGACAACTGTGTACTTCCAGCTTTGTGGCAATAGTTTGGGGTAGACCTTTATCTGTTCCAGTGTGACTATGCCCAAGTGTACAAAGACATGGAGGAAGTCGAGTGGCCTGCATAGAATCTTGACGTAAACCCTACTGAACATCTTTGGGATGAATTGGAATGCCAATTGTGAGCCCAGGTCTTCTAACCCAACATTAGTACCTGACCTCACAAATACTCCTTTGGCTGAACGGGCAGAAATTCTCATAGACGCTCTTCAAAAACTTATGGAAATTTTTCCCAGAAGACTGGAGGATGTTATATCTACAAAGACTAACTCCATACTAATGCCCATAGTTTTGAAATGGGATGTGCAACCAGAAATGGTGCTGGTCAGGTTTACACAAACTTTTTGCCACACACATTTCACATTCATAACTATAGGCCAGGTTAACTCTTGAAATAAATAAATCAAAACTTTATGAAATTATGAAATATTAGGCACTTAAGAAGATTTATAATTTGTGTATAAGACAGCTCAAAATTGTATCCTTCCTTCTTTTCTCAAACCAACTTAGACCATAATTGTGGGACGTGAAGCCTATAAGGACAGGAATGGGTACAAGGCAAGAACCACACCTTGGAGCCCAACAACCTCTCAAATTAACCCCAACCCGCCGAAAACACACACATACACACAGACACACTAGGGGCAGTTTACAGACATCAGTTAACATAATACAACAGAGAGATGCAGAAAGATAAGATTCAACAAGGCGTAGTAAGACAAGACAAGAGAAGAGAAGATAGAGAAAGATAAGACAGGATAAAACAAGGAAAGGAAGGTAAAGATAAGATAAGATAAATAAGACTGGGCAAGCCATGACAAGGCAAGGAAAGCCAAGATAAGAAAAGATGAGATAAGATAAGGAAAGACAAGATAAGCCAAGGCAAGTCAAAATAAGAGACGAGGACAAAATAAGACAGGGTAACACAAAATAAGGCAATAAAAGGAAGGTATAGGAAAGGAAAGATAAGATAAGATGAGGCAAGTCAAGATAAGATAAAGAGAAGAGAAGATAAGATGAGATAAGTTTTCTTTATTGTCATTGCATAACATACACAATAAGATTCCAGAACGCTACCTAAAACGATGCTCAAAACTACACTTTTAAAAACTACATATCTAATATTCTCACACAGACAGTTCACACATTACACAATTGTCAGCATATAAGTTTTTCAAAAAATATTTAACAAATAAATAAATAATAATGAATATCTGCGGTGGACTGGCGCCCTGTTCTGGCTGGGATTGGTTCCAGCAGACCCCCATGACCCTGTGTTAGGATATAGCAGGTTGGAAAATGACTGACTGACTAATGATGAATATGAAATTTCTATGAGTTGTGTGATTTCATTACAGAATTCAGTGTAGTAATCGCTGTGGGGTAGAAACTGTTCCTGCGTCTTGTGGTCTGCACTCTCATTGACCTACTGTGTATCTCTTTCCTTAGGGGAGAAGTTCAAACAGTCTGTGTGCTCGGTGATACAAGTCCTTTATGATGCTGGATGTCTTTTGCAGACATTGAGACTTCCAAGGTAGGTAAAGTTGTGTTGGTAACTTTCTCTGCTGTTTTTATGATTCTCTGTAGAGCCTTTTTGTCAGCTGTTGAGCTGTTTCCGTACCACACAAGTATCCCATGAGGCAGGACACTCTCAGTGGAACTGTAATAAGAATATAAGTTTAATGTCACTGTGCTCTTTACAAAAAATATTTTATAAACTCACTCACATGTATAGGCCAGGCAAAGTTAGCACACATTTAGAACTGCTAGGCAAGTATTTGAAGAGAGAAGGGGACAACTACCAAAATGGCATTGTACTATTTCTGTATGTTAGAGATGAAATGGAATCTTCTCCTTTCCTTGTTTGGAACCCAAGTAAGGGCCTGCATGTGGAGGAACCAGTATATAAGACTTAGACAGCAGCCAAATACTTTGAAGCCGACAGACGGATAGGTGATATCATCATCCATCCTGAAAACCCTTCCAGCGCAGCAACGAAAAATGGCAGACTGTATAGATCAAGATCCCACCTTGGTAATATCTTGCTCTGGCTTCCCGTCTGTAATGCCGCGTGAATCGTCATTAAAGAAAGTTAAGTTATTTTCTCTTATGTGATTTTCACCGCTGTATCACTATGGGAGGGATATCGCCTTTTAATATCATATCTATATAGTTTTCGGTTACTTAAAACACCGCAATTACAAAAGAACTTATTCCAACTAGGAAGCTATCGCCCCCTATAGGAACAGGGAGAAAGAATGAAAGACACCAAAGCTTTGGTGACAGATCAACCTTCCTGAGATTTCTCAGGAAGTAAAGTCAATGCTGTGCTTCTTTCACCAGTGACTTTGTGGTCATTGACCATGTGAGATATTCTGAGATGTAGGTACCCAAGAACTTTAAACTAGAGACTCTGTCCATTCTGTCACTGTTAATATACAGTAGCTAGTGGTCATCCTGCATCTCCCTGAAATTAAAGATCAGTTCTATATTTGTGAGGAAAAGCCATGCAGTCTTGGGGAGAACATGCAAACTCCACACATACAGAGTGTTCAAAGTATGTATAATCTATTTCATGCACAGCCCTGCTGTTTTCTATGTGGACCTTTGTCCTTCAGTAAGTTCTATATGGTGTTCCAAGATGGATTTGGAAAATGGAGCGATTGATGGAACATTTTTGATGTCCTCCATTCACTAAAATAAATGGTCAAAGTTGAGTCCCACTCACCTGCATTGGCCAGAGCCATGGCTTTGAGTGTCACAAGCTCCTCCGGAGAGAGACCCATCTTTTGGTATTTGGTAACAAGCTGGTGAAGAGCTGTGTGAAGATCTAGAAGGCCTGCGTTCCTGCACTGCATCTGATCCAAGATACAATTCTCAGCAAAATAGAGTTCTTCTGAGAAGCTCAACGAACGCGACACCACACTGATCACCAGAGTCTCCATCCATCCACTCTGAAGCAGTGACATCTGATCCGCAATGGAGAGGTTGGAGAAGCCTACACATAGACAATAAAGGAAACATTTTAGGTTTAGATACTTGCTGTTTCATTCCAAAGCTTTAGGTTTTTCATTGAAAGTAATCTTATAATAAGAATGTCTTTTTTTCTTTGAATCAAAGTAAATAATTAGTCTTTTGGACTAAAAATTCCTGCTTTCAGTCTTAATGTACTACATAGAAACACCTCAATCACCTTGGTCATGTGTTGAGTGAAGGAAATGAAGTCATCCCAAGTTGCCTCTCCATCAAGCAATACATTTCTTCTTTGACTCAGTCATTTAGCGTTGTTCTTCCCAAGGTGCCACTCTTTCGTAGCCTGTTCTACTCAACCTCATATTTGAAAACTGGGATTTCTGACACTCATAATTGGCATGGCTTTTAAAATGACCTCTCACACTCGCCAAGGCTACTTCCCAAATGGTATATTCTGTTCTTCTATGTCACTTCTCGTCACTTGTTTCCTATTGCTTCTAGGAAGTAATTCAAAAATGTTGGACTAGACTGAGAAGACCCTCCATGGTTTTGTTCGCCACTTTATTCTGTTCAAAACTATATTCCTAACAAGCATTATTCATTCAGCTTCTGCCAGTTGACACAATTTGTCAGTTCTTGCTTCCATATTGTGGAATGAGTTTGTGGTATAGTGGGATCGAAACTCAGAAAAAAGTGTCCATTTAAAATAAATTATTAGAGGCGCTCGCGCTAGGGAGTACAACACGTGTGAGCGATCTGTTGAGAAGAGGCTCATCTCTGGGTTGGTGCGAGGCAGTCAGCCATCTGTGCATTGCCTTACTGGTACATGCAGACATTCTGATTGTCTTATTATCAGCCCGGGGCAGCAATCAAGTGATTGCACCTGTAACCATTCTGCAGCATATAAAAAAGGACTGTGGGATAAGAAAAGAACGAAAAGAAGATTGGAGGTTAAAGAAAGAAGATGGCAGGAAGACATGAGGGAGAGAGCTGAAGAAAGGAGGCTTGAGAGAGAGAGAGAAGGCAGGCAGCTGGGAGGAGAGTCCCTGGACAGGAGTGTTTGGCCGACACTCGGGGTGGATGAAATGAGTCACGCCGGCTAAGCGTGTACAAGGAGCGGGAGTGACCAGGTGTGTGAATGACTCGCTGCAAAAGAGCATAGCTTTTGGGGAGCCAAGCCTAGGTCTGAAGAGGGAAACTTACTGCAGCCATGGAGAGGCAGGGACCTGGACCTGTAGAAGGTTGGCTGTGTCTGTCAGCAGGGCGACTCCTCTGCTGTGAGGCCCACTTTTAATTGGATTATTTATTTACTGAACTTTACAGTTTGCTGATGACATTGTGATCTGTAGCGATAGTAGGGGGCAGGTTGAGGAGACCTTGGAGAGGTGAAGATATGCTCTAGAGAGGAGAGGAATGAAGGTCTGTAGGAACAAGACAGAATACATGTGTGTAAATTAGAGGGAGATCAGTGGAATGGTGAGGATGAGGGAGTAGAGTTGGTGAAGGTGGATGAGTTTAAATACTTGGGATCAACAGTACAGAGGAATGGGGATTGTGGAAGAGAGGTGAAGAAGAGTGCAGGCAGGGTGAAATGGGTGGAGAAGAGTGTCAGGAGTGATTTGTGACAGATGGATATCAGCAAGAGTGAAAGGGAAGGTCTACAGGACGGCAGTGAGATCAGCTATGTTATATGGGTTGGAGACCGTGGCACTGACCAGAAAGCAGGAGACAGAGCTGGAGGTGGTAGTTTAAAGATGCTAAGATTTGCATTGGGTGTGACGAGGATGGACAGGATTAGAAATGAGGGCATTAGAGGATCAGCTCAAGTTGGACGGTTGGGAGACAAAGTCAGAGAGGCGAGATTGCATTGGTTTGGACATGTGCAGAGGAGAGATGCTGGGTATATTGGGAAAAGGATGCTAAGGATAGAGCTGCCAGGGAAGAGGAAAAGATGAAGGCCTAAGAGAAGATTTATGGATGTGATGAGAGAGGACATGAAGGTGATGGGTGTGACAGAACAAGATGGAGAGGACAGGAAGATATGGAAGAAGATGATCTGCCGTGGCAACCTCTAACAGGAGCAGCCGAAGAAGAAGAAGAAGAAGAAGAAGAAGAAGAAGAAGAAGAAGAAGAAGAAGAAGATTTACAGAACATAGCACTGCACTTTTGGGACACTTTTGTTTGGATTAGCTTTAATAATTCACCTTCTACTTGCTTTGTGTCGTGTCGTCAATTGCTCGGTTCATCCCTTAGAAACGTTATCGGCAGTGGTGGGTTAAGGAGGCTCATAGTGGGTCCCAGTAGCATGGGGCCAACCTTCACCATCACAGAGTCCTCAAAGACGTGCCCAGTCTACTCATGTGTCACTTGAACATGCACCTCTTCACAAAGCATCTCAGGACTGCTTTGACATTCTGCCACCTACTCTCCACCTTGACAGCCTCAACGATAATATCCATCCATCCATTTTCCAACCCGCTGAATCCGAACACAGGGTCATAATATGAATGGATTAGTTTATTCCAATTATTAGAATTATGGGTCCGTTGTGCTCTTAGGAGCTTTCATTCTATGGCATAGCAATGGAGTGTATAGACCTACAAGCTTGAGGGGACCACTTGGGGCCGTATAGATTTAAAAAAAAAATTTTAATAACTTAACTGAAACAACGGTTTTGCAGTCTCGATACAGTGGCTTCAACGTTCAATGTCCTGTTACCATCACCTCTGACCTCGATGGCTTACGACGAATTGTATGCAGCTGACGATCTTCTCGCTGAACGCTATAGTACTGACATATCACTGGCGTTTTCTGATCAATTGTTGTCATTTATTACATGTTTTCCATCCGTCCTGCCAACCAAGTTGACTGTTTTCGAAGCAACTGAACTGTTGCTGATAGATCACTGTGCACTGTTGTCCACTTCCAGTGACGTTTGCATGGCTTACATGTTACTGCTGACTACGCCAATGACTGTTGCTGCGTGTGACCGATCGATTTCCAAGTAAAAAACTAATCAAAAATTACCACAGAAGCACCGCGTCGCAAGACAGACTTAGTGGCTTGGCTGGACTCTCAATGGAAAAACGAGTGTGCCAGACAACTTGACGTGTCAAACATCGTTGAGACTTCTGCGCAACAAAAGGCACGTAAGTGAGTATTTGAAGGTACTAGTGATATTATAAGTAATACGATTAGTGACTTGCCAGTTAGTTCCATTTTTGTAAGCTTTAACAGTTTAACATATCTGTAATCTGTTTTATTGTGTACCTTAGTATGGCTTACTGTGCATTAGTGTCACTACTGTGAGGATTTGTGAGCGTGAACACTTTATGATGTCAATTACTTCTTAGATTACTTTACATTTTAATCATCTTCTTTCACAAAGTTGTCTTGGAAAAGTAAGCAGGTCCACATTTTACACATATTGATGTACTACTACTACTATTACCCACACCTCCCACATTTCATTCCCACTATTAATTTTATTTTTGCTAACTTACAGCAGCTGTAATAAAGCGATTAAAAAATTCCATTTAGAGAGCTGGTTTGTTTGTCACCAGCACCATCACCATCCCTTGGTGTCAGTGGGGACCTTGCAAGTCCTGCTCCCTTCGACAACCACCGGCATGTGTGATCTGATAGTGACCCGGTTGTGGATGCCACCTCCCAGCCGACGCCCAGGATCTGGTTGCAAATAAATTACTACCAGTTATGCTAGACAGGAGGGACCCATCTCAGGGCCTTCAGCAAGTCAGCTACGCCACTACTTTCAATGCTACAGACACTTCAGCCTTCTCCAGATCTGTGCATCAAAACAATCCTGTCTCTAAGCTCCACAGGTAATTCCTTCAAACCCACGGCTTGGTTGGTCATAAACCGTTGTGCCTTCTATAGACAGGTTGTAGCACTGCCACATAAATTTATTTTCTGGCTTGTCTTTTGTCTCTCTTAATGTGAATCCTGTCTCCGTTTGAAAACAACTATAGCATAAGATGGGTCAGTGGGATTATGTAAATAGGGAGGACCTTTGTGAGGTATGGGCTGTCGTTGCGATTTCCTGGAGTGGCATGGAAATGGACGCACTATTGAAAAAGGCAGGAAGAGAGACGAGAAACAGCCCAAGCTTTATGGCGGAGGGGAAAGACGTGAGCTATCTAAGGCCAGGAAAAGGACTGTTTCTTATGGAGCACCAAAAGTCCAATACAGTTTGGGGGTGACCACCTCAAAGAATCCTGATACACTGAGAAAAGTGGACTAGACAGTGGATGAGATTGAGATCCGAGTGAGCAATAGATAAACTTTTATTCTGGGATTGGCACGTCTGAAGAACTGAAATATCGGGAGATATGATTATCTTATAAAGAGACTAAACTGAGTGGACGCTGTGGGATACTTTTGGTTACATGATTTTATGCTATTTGTTTACTGTATATGTTGGGAGAGGGGGTGGGAGGTTTCGGAATCGGCTTTGGTCCGGGGAGCTTGTGGGATTGCATATAAGTCATTAACTCTTTAAGGGCTGAATATTTTTTCCATAAAGTAAAAGCACACAAAGCAATGATTTCACACATAAATTATAAAACATCCGTTGCTGCATGCTGCGGCCACCAGTTCACCGTCTCTTGTGGCTAAAGCTTCTCTGACGGCCGGTAGGCTGGCTGCCAGGCTATCTTCGCATGGCCTCACTCACAATCTACTTTATACTTCTTGTTATTATAAGTGGCAGCCGTCCCAGGTGAACGTTACTGTAGGAGGGTCAGCTACACAAACGTGTTCGGCACCCCACCTTCATTTGCAATCTCGAGCTCCAGATCACTTGTATCAAAATCGAAGTCCGACAAGTCAAAGTCCAATTTGAAGATGATATGCAAAACTTCATCCACGGAGTACTTTGCTTTGCGCATTTGCTCTCTCCCCAGATGTCGATGCCATGTTTGCCGTCGTTTGCTCTTCACTACTCACTCGAGCGCAGGGAATCTCATTCAGACCAACAAAGCTAACGGAAATGTAATGGCGATCTTTGTCACACTCAGCCCCTGATGTTTACAAAAGTCGACATCCGCCCTGAAAGAGTTAATACACCTTTTCTTTGGGTCATTTCTGTAAAATACACTTTTATTCATGGATATAATTTTCAGCACCGTGGAAAGGGGCCTGAAGACGGTTTGGGGTTGACATGCAATCCGTAGTTCATTTATCACTATAAACTTAGTGAAGTGCAGCGGTTACGATCGCTACAAGGTGTGTGTCTTTCCTAATCAGTCCAACCAAATGAACTGACCGCTTCAAACAACGGCGTACAAACCTCTCAACCAATGGGATGCACCTCAGCTAAATTTCAAGTATCGCTGCCTAAATACTTTTGTCAATGTGATATTTCATTTTTTTTGTTTATTTTTTATACATTTCTCAAAATTTCTAAAATCCTTTTGTCACTTTGTCATTCTGGGGTATTGAATGCTGCTTGATGAGGGAAGAAGTGAACTTAAATGATTTTAGAACAAGGCTGCCACATAGGAAAATGTGAAAAAAGGGGCGCTGTGCCTCGATCAGTCCTCAGATACCTGTGTGTACGTTTTGCAGTGTTTGCCTTCTAGTTTTAGGATTATTATGTGCCTTCTTACAAAACACAGCTAATGTGTTGTATGTTCATCAATGTTTGGAACGGCGTCCATTAATACACAGTAATAGTGATAATTCAAAGACGCACATTTAAAAAAGAACCTCCACTTAAAGTGTTATGAGGCTCTAAGATTTATTTTATTTCACTTCTCAGTGTTAGTTGTATTTAAATCTGAAATGAATTTGCAAGGAAAAAAGGAAAGAAAAATATATAAGATTATTCAGATAGAGTACAGAGTTTACTCTAAATATATTTAATGTTTTCATGTGCCCAGATTTTGGGTACTGCGGTGGGTTGGCACCCTGCCCAGGATTGGTTCCTGCCTTGTGCCCTGTGTTGGCTGGGAGTGGCTCCAGCAGACCCCCGTGACCCTGTGTTTGGATTCAGCGGGTTAGAAAATGGATGGATGGATGGATTTTGGGTATTGAATTAAACCAAAAGAGCAAATCTAGAAAATGAACAAGAATGCTCCGTGCAGCCTAAATCTCTTTTCTATGGATTCAACAAGGTAGCTGAGAACAGCTGCTGATTCATTATTCTGGCATTTTAAGGCTATGTTAATTTCAGGTAAACCTCAGCTAAAATCCTAAGCAAGCCCCTGGGGTATCAGTGTGGGAGGGAATTTGTTGAAGAGAAAAAGAAGTTTAATTAATAGTTTGCAATCAGCCTGATCCATCAAAGCGGATCAATGAGCTCCCCTGAAGCTGTGACAGGCTGTGTAACAGGACAAGCCACCGGTGGCAAGTCTGAGTGTCAGCGTACCTGCAGGTTCACAGCCTGACCTCCCAGTGACTGAATGTGAGGACTGATTCAGAACTGGTATGCTGCATGTGTAGATGTGTAGCCGTGCCTCAAAGATTTTATTATTTAGGGATTAGCTAGCAAGCAAGAAACACTTTAGTACTCTAGACAAACTGTCAGTCTTTTCATTGATTTTGGTGAAACATAAAATGCATATATTATAAAAGGTACTATATATATATCTGTATAAATGTACTCATATATGAATATACAGTGGATCCGGAAAAAGATATCACAGCCAAGATATCAAAGGAGTGGCTTCAGGACAACTCTGTGAATGTCCTTGAGTGGCTCAGCCAGAGCCCAGACTTGAATTCGATTGAACATCTCTGGAGAGATCTTAAAATGGCTGTGCACCGACGCTTCCCATCCAACCTGATGGAGCTGCAAAGAGGAATGGGCGAAACTGGCCAAGGATAGTTGTGCCAAGCTTGTGGCATCATATTCAAAAAGACTTGAGGCTGCCAAAGGTGCATCGACAAAGTATTGAGCAAAGGCCGTGAATACTTATGTACATGGGATTTCTCAGTTTTTTTTATTTTTAATAAATTTGCAAAAATCTCAAGTAAACTTTTTTCACATTATCATTATGGGGTGTTGTGTGTAGAATTCTGAGGAACAAAATGAATTTAATCATTTTGGAATAAGGCTGTAACATAACAAAATGTGGAAAAAGTGATGCGCTGTGAATACTTTCCGGATGCACTGTGTATTTTGACAGGTACTCTATAACATGCCTATGATCTGCTTCTCACAAATGAGAGGGTGCAGAAAATATTTGTTGACTGGCAGACCAACCACACGCGTTACCTTCTAGGTGACCACACAAATATCAGATTGTGATCGGGCCTGTGAATATCATACTCTGATCTACACCATGTCAAGTAAGCAAACCAGCCACCACGGGGCAACATCTGAGACTTTGCCTTGGGCGCTGACATCTGAGGTTTGATCCTCATAAGGGGAAGCAAAGGTGTGTATACCTGATTAGCTCCAATTAGGGTTAAACACATGACATGTACTCTTTGTATTTTTTGGCAGGTACTCTATAACATATATATATATATATATACACACACACACATATATATATATATACAGTATATTCATTGCATTTGTAGTCTATAGTCTGAGTCCCGACCTGATTGTATGGGTGGTTGACTACCACGTAAAGCTTGTGGTTGGTCTGCCATTCAGCAAACATCCGCCACGGGGCTCTCTTTCAGTTGCGAGAAGCAGATCATGGAGTGTTGCATAGTTTTACTGTCAAATAAAGCAAAGAGTACGCAACACGTGTTTCACCCTTATTTATTTGACAGTAAAACTATACAACATTCCATAATCTGTGTCTCCTTAGGCCAGGTTTATACTTCATGCGACGCATGCTCCAGCGGATGCTCCTACTACGCAAGCGCTGTACTGTTTATACTTGCGTGCGTACTTTACGTAAATCTGGAGGAATCCACCAGGTGGCAGTGCGAGATATTATCACTTTGAGAACAGGTTCGGCTTCGCTGTGTTGTGAATTGCCTGGAACAGCCATTAAATTCTAAATGATTAAATCCATCAATCCAGGGATGTGTCCATTCCAGCTGGCATTGAAACAATCCCTGGATGAGGCATCAGCTCATCGCAAGGTGAATACAAGCACACACATACACTGGTGACACTTTAGTGTCACCAAATCTGCATATCTTTGGAAGGAAACCGGAGCACACGGTGGAAAACCAGCAGGAAAACATGCAAACTCCAGGCAGGGAACACCAGCGACTTGACTCCCTGCGAGACAGCAGTGCTACCGTTCCGCCACCATGTCACCCCCATGTGTGTAATTATTAACAGTATTCATTATTTAAACGAAATTAACGATTTATCTGTAAATTGTAACATACATGCTTTAATGCATTTCATCATGAAAGTGATATTAAGTATAAATCTTAGGATTCTAAATGTACAGAGAGTTAGAATATCATACATTTAATGTGTTCTGTGTGGTGATTTGTTGCTGTTTGCCGCTCCTGTCAGGTCCGGAGGAAGCCACAGAAAAAGAAGACTTTTAAAATGCATCGTGTCATTACGATTGGGAATATGTGACACTTGAATATAAAAGGACCACAAATGCATCTGTATGTTGGCCACATCGAACCATTCATCAAACATCGAAGCGCACACATCGATCCTGTAGGATCCTCAAAGCTGCTTTCTGTCACATGTACAGTAGATAGTAAACAGAGACTCTGACATCACATTCCAACTTTTAGAACAATACGCCCCCTGACGTTTTCCTGGTACTGCAACTCGTGCATGCGTTGCGTTAATTTCTGAGGACGTGCTCAGGGAACACGTGAAATGAACGCTAGGAACGTGTGGCAGCCATGATGCGTGCGCATACGCGTTCTGAGCGTGAAGTATAAACGAACCCTTAGGGTGCGGTGCGTTCAGCCCCCTCTTCACAACAGCAGACACGCAAAGTGGCCGATGCATAGCGCAGGCCAGGGGTGGGGGGTATGGGAATTGGCAAGCGAAGCGAGCAGGGAGCGAGGTCCCGTAGTATACGTATATATTGGGTGGTCCAGATCTAATAATGCAACTTTTAATGCAATGCAGGGAAACAATACAAGACAAAAGAATTGTTCAAAATATCTCGTAATAAACGAAAATGGATTTACATTGAGTTAATTCACTGATTTTCCATGTAATGGCCCACTTGTCCTCCATTCAGTTGGATACAGGTTCGGAGTAATAAACTTAATAAATTATAGCGTAATGAAAATTGCATAATTAGATCTGGACCACCCTGTAATTTCAGTCTATCTGTCTTTCTGTCCATTTAAGTACTACACTACATGTTTCTTTGCAGTTATTTCTGGTAGAGTCAAACTTTGAACAAAGGCCAATAAGATTTAAGATTTTCTACCTAACAATATCTAGAAAAAAAGAGAGAACCTCGCTAGAATTTGATATTTTTGATAGATCTTTCTACCTTTTAACTTCAGTGTCTCAAGAGCACAACATGATATTGATGCTATTTTTACTTCAAAAGAATTACAAAACAATTGTGTAACAAACGAGCACCAATCAGGGGTTCATGGGGTTTATGTTGACCACAATCATTTTTGAGAATTCTTAAATAATTTATGCACATTGACAAAGAAGAATAATTTTATAATTCCTACTGAAAAACGTCATAATGGTTGATTATGTCAAAAAAACTGTTCTTCTTTTTCTGAATGCTCAGTTTATGATGAACAAAAACGCACCCGTTCAGTTTCTTGTGCAGGGGTAATAATAAGCAATCAAATGACCCTTTTGTGATGGGGTCCGTACTTGAACTGGAATAACAAAAGTCTGCTGAGGGAGCGGGAGTGAGAGTCGGTGTCGCTTTCAGGGGATCTGCCAGGTGTGTGTGTGTGTTGTTTGACCCTCATTTGTCTTTCGGTGTTTGAGTTGAACGTTTTTGACTGTCGGGTATTCGATGCACTCCATAACATTTCAATAATATTACTGAACTAGTGTGATGATTATTGATGATCTATAAATTGTTCTTTGCTACAACATTACTTCTGTTTCTCTTACTCTTACACTTAAATTCACAGTAAAAAAATCTTAAAGGTTAATTAACTGAAAAGCAACTTTTGATAAATAATAAAAAAAAAAAAAATTGGTGCTGTGATGAGGCAGTTATACTGGTCAGATGTGTTTTTTATTTATTTTACATACAGTATGTAACATACAGGTTATCACTCTTCCGGGCGAAGCTGGGGTAAAACAGCTAGTATACAGGTGTCGGTCATAAAATTAGAATATCCTGACAAAGTTGATTTATTTCAGTAATTCCATTCAAAAAGTGAAACTTGTATATTAGATTCATTCATTACACACAGACTGATGTATTTCAAATGTTTATTTCTTTTCATTTTGATGATTATAACTGACAACTAATGAAAGTCCCAAATTCAGTATCTCAGAAATTAGAATATTGTGAAAAGGTTCAATATTGAAGACACCTGGTGCCACACTCTAATCAGCTAATTAACTCAAAACACCTGCAAAAGCCTTTAAATGGTCTCTCAGTCTAGTTCTGTAGGCTACACAATCATGGGGAAGACTGCTGACTTGACAGTTGTCCAAAAGACGACCATTGACACCTTGCACAAGGAGGGCAAGACACAAAAGGTCATTGCTAAAGAGGCTGGCTGTTCACAGAGCTCTGTGTCCAAGCACATTAATAGAGAGGCGAAGGGAAGGACAAGATGTGTAGAAAAAGTGTACAAGCAATAGGGATAACCGCACCCTGGAGAGGATTGTGAAACAAAACCCATTCAAAACTGTGGGGGAGATTCACAAAGAGTGGACTGCAGCTGGAGTCAGTGCTTCAAGAACCACCAGGCACAGACGTATGCAAGACATGGGCTTCAGCTGTCGCATTCCTTGTGTCAAGCCACTCTTGAACAAGAGACAGCGTCAGAAGTGTCTCGACTGGACTGCTGCTGAGTGGTCCAAAGTTATGTTCTCTGATGAAAGTAAATTTTGCATTTCCTTTGGAAATCAAGGTCCCAGAGTCTGGAGGAAGAGAGGAGAGGCACAGAATCCACGTTGCTTGAGGTCCAGTGTAAAGTTTCCACAGTCAGTGATGGTTTGGGGTGCCATGTCATCTGCTGGTGTTGGTCCATTGTGTTTTCTGAGGTCCAAGGTCAACGCAGCCGTCTACCAGGAAGTTTTAGAGCACTTCATGCTTCCTGCTGCTGACGAACTTTATGGAGATGCAGATTTCATTTTCCAACAGGACCTGGCACCTGCACAAAGTGCCAAAACTACCAGTACCTGGTTTAAGGACCATGGTATCCCTGTTCTTGATTGGCCAGCAAACTCTCCTGACCTTAACCCCATAGAAAATCTATGGGGTATTGTGAAGAGGAAGATGCAATACGCCAGACCCAACAATTCAGAAGAGCTGAAGGCCACTATCAGAGCAACATGGGCTCTCATAACACCTGAGCAGTGCCACAGACTGATCGACTCCATGCCACGCCGCATTGCTGCAGTAATCCAGGCCAAAGGAGTCCCGACTAAATATTGAGTGCTGTACATGCTCATACTTTTCATATTCATACCTTTCAGTTGGCCAACATTTCTAAAAATCCTTTTTTGCATTGGTATTAATTGATATTCTAATTTTCTGAGATACTGAATTTGGGACTTTCATTAGTTGTCAGTTATAATCATCAAAATTAAAAGAAATAAACATTTGAAATACATCAGTCTGTGTGTAATGAATGAATCTAATATACAAGTTTTACTTTTTGAATGGAATTACTGAAATAAATCAACTTTGTCATGATATTCTAATTTTATGAGCGGCACCTATACAATAAAGACTGACTGACACATTCCTCAATTAGGAGAATATAGAACAGAGCTCAGTGGTTTATTTGTCTTTAAGAAGAAGTGATAAGCATTAGTTCACTGTTACCCCATATGAACTTTAGTGTTCTTTCTAAAAGAAGGCTTACCAATTACTGAAATGTCTTTTTGACGTATTAAACCTTTACCTGGAATTTGCTTTGCCCAGCTGATCACCATGAGTAGCTCCCGATTGAGAAGGTCACACAGGGTCATCAGGGTCTGCATGCTGCTGCTGTCTGCAGTGTTGGCATCAGGGGTGGCACACATTGGCCTGGGCTCCGTCACCAGCAAGTGGGAAATGACTTTATTGGCTGGGGTAAAGGACAAGATTGAGTCATTAGTTGGGAGAGAATGCAGATGAGTTATAGTGAATAAAGGACTTGAATCAGTTATAAGGATAGAAGTAAATCTAAACAATTAATGAATCATTAAAATAAAACTTATTGGTAGAAACTTTACAGTTCCATAAAAATTCTTAAATTCACGTGTAACGGAATGACATCCCAGAAGTGAATGTTCGGGAGACAAGCGGTTGGGACTGAAAGGACTTGTGGGTCGGGCCTTGACTTCACCCGGGGAGTCGGAGTCGGGCACCACTCGCCTGAGAGGAGGAGAGAAAAGGACTGTGTGGTGTGATGATACACAGCGATCAATAAATACTTGTTTTGTAGAGTTGTGTGTGGAGTTGTGACCTGTAGGAGGCATCATTGAGCCCCAAAACTCCAGACACAACTCTGGGTTCAAAACAAGTGCACCTTTAGCAGGCTTCTTTTTGCACTGCACAAATTGCTTATCTCCATCTCTCTTCCACTCATGCCAGGCTGGTGTTGTCCATCTACTCGTCACTTTATTTCTCCTTTTACAATTCCTTGTGTAACCTGGTCAGGTTTCAAAATGAAAATATAACTGTTTTTTTTTTTTGATGTGAATAAAGTTTATTGAAAGAATTGGGACACCAGTTGTGGGGGTTGGGTAAAGTTGAGTATATAAATGGGTCGCCTGATTAAAGAAGGGAGACCGCCATTGTAAGATAGCTAAACAGCAGATGTGATATAGTTCGGAGAGCTGAAACCAGGAAAAGAAAAGTATAGTTTCAGGCAAACCGCCGAAACAAGAAGAAAGAAAGAAAGAAAAGAGTTTGTTACCAGAAAGAGTCGTAGTTTCAGGTAAACCGCCGAAACAAGACGTAAAGAAAGATTTGCAGAAAGAAGAGTTGTAGTTGAAGCAAAATGCTGAAACAAGACAGAGAGAGGAGCTGTTGAGGCAAGACGCCGAAGCCAGATGGAAAGAACGAAAGAGAAACGAGAGTCGCAGTTGAGGCAGCACACCGAAACAAGACGTAAAGAAGAGAAAAGAGAGGCGCTGTTGAGGCAAAACGCTAAAACAAGACAGAAAGAGAAAAGAGGGGCGCTGTTTGAGACAAAACGCAGAAGAAAGACGGAAAGACAGATAGAGGAACTAACGTAAGCACACGGCTAAAACATCAAAGGGAAAACCGGCAGGCCGGACGAAAATGCAGAAATGGCGATCAGTGAGTAAAGAGGGTGTTTGAGAAAGAGGGAGACGGAAGCATAAAGGATGTACCAGAGTATAATGAGGAAGATATCAAACAAGGTCGGTCTTTATTTTATTTTGTTTGTGTAAAGCTGCTTGAATGAACGTTCAAGTGAAGGGGCCAGTTTTTGTTTTGTTTGTGTGGCCACTACGCACCCGAGCTACGGCTGGGGTCCCCAACGGAGCGAGTAACATTTACTGACTACGTGAATAAGTCCTGGGTGAGCTCACCAGTAGTTTCGGACACATAATATATGTATTGTATAGATGTAAATAATTTAGCCTTTGTTTTATGTATTGTATGCATGTATATATATATTTGTAAATACTTTAAGTTTTGGGAAAACTGTTTATGTTCAAATTAAGTAAAGAGTTTGGTTTTATAACATATCTGAGTAACAGCGCTTGGATTGGGCATTACCAAGTTTAAAGTGGACTATAGTGAACCTGCCAACAATATAGGTGGCGACACCGTTATAAAGAGCTCAGGCCTTTGCCTACCGATGAAGGATTGGTGGTGCAAGGGGGTTACACTTGTATTAGGAATTTGTTAGTTTTCACATACTCCCTGGGGTTAGAGCGCAGGGTCAGCCATTGTACAGCGAGTGCACGTTAAGGGCCTTGCTCAAGGGCCCATCAGAGTAGGATCCCTTTTGGCTGTAACGGGGATTTGAACTGGCAACCTTCTGGATACCAGCACAGATCCTTAGCCGCAGAGTCACCACCACTTTTGTCTTTTGGCTTCCCAGCTGGGCATGTGATTCTCGTCCATTGCTGCTGTTGCTCTTCCCTTCTGCACAACTCATTATGTTGGTCCCCCCAGCTACGTAAGGGCAGGTAACCCTTCTCGGCTGGGACACTTTGTGAAAGTTAGTGGGTTAAAGTTGTGCATTGACAACGTTAACCAAGCAGATTTGTTTTAACCACACAGGGAAGTCTTCACATGAGACTTTGGGAATCTGCAGTCTTCTTAACTGAAGCGAATGAAGATCTTAAGAAAAGATGATTGTGCCTATTAACGGTTTGCACCCTCAAAAGTGAAAACAGGGCTCTGCAAAGTGGTCTAAATTAATTACAAATATGAAGCATGGCATAACTGGTATCATTAGTGTCCATGTCCTTTAACATGACCGCCCTAAATGATCACCGGTGCAGCCCGTGAGTATTAGTAGTCACAGAATTAGTTCAACGGAGGTCATCATTGAATGTATGGCAAATGCACCTGAATGTGGGTGGTCCAGCTTGTGGCGAATCAGTATGGTGGTCTAACCCACACGATGAAGTCAAAAGAACACTCGAGCAACCCCATCAGAAGCATAAGTCAGGGGATGGAGACAAGAGAATACCCAAGTCACTGGATATCCCTTGGAGTCAGTTCAACGAGTCATTAAGGAATGGGAAGAGTATGGCAGAATCGCAGAGCAGGCCATCCACAAAAACTGAATAAGTGAAGAAAAGTGTGAGAGGGACCACCAAGAGACCTCTGAGAACTCCGAAGGAGTTGCAAGCCACAATGACTAAGACTGGTGAGACTCGCAGACAACAACTGTGACTTCGCCAAGTTTTCAGGTTGCTTTATTTAGTCATGCTTACACAAGAAAACATGAAATTTGCCTTCTCAGTTGCATCTAATAACAAGACAGAGAGAAATGAAGCAAAACAAATAGAGACAAGAGAGGTTAAGGTAAGGCAGTTTGATAAATGCATATCCTAACTACAGGGTCATGGGGGTCTGCTGGAGACAATCTCAGCCAACAAAGGGCACAAGGCAGGAAACAAACCCCACCACAGGGTGCACACACACACACACACCAAGCACACACTAGGGACAATATAGAATCGCCAATGCAACTAAACTGCATGTCTTTGGAAGGAAACCGGAGCACCCAGAGGAATCCCACGCGGACACGGGGAGAACATGCAAACTCCACGCAGGGAGGACCCGGGAAGCGAACCCAGGTGTCCTAACTGTGAGGCAGCAGCGCTACCCACTGCGCTACCAATAAATGCAAATTTACACAAAAAAGATTACAGGATAGGCATCAAACCTTAATCATTTTCTCCGATCTTCCCTAATAAAATGTCGTATGGCACTAGGAAGAAAGGAATTTCTAGAGCGATGTGTGTGGGTTTTCAAAGCAATTCTCCTTGCTGATTTACTGAAGTTAAATAAAGAGAAAACTGAAATCTTAGTGATTAGCAGTAATGGATACAATGAGGCTATTAGAAATAAACTGGATACTTTAGGATTAAAAGTCAACACGGAGGTAAAAAGCTTAGGGGTGATTGTTGACTGTAATCTGAATTTTAAATCACATATTAATCAGATCATTAGGACAGCATTTTTTCACTTAAGAAACAAAAGTAAAAAGTTAGACCTCTTATATCACTGAAAGATGCTGAGAAATTAGTTCACGTTTGTTTCAGTCGACTAGATTACTGTAACGCACTCCTCTCAGGACTACCCAAAAAAGACATCAATCATTTACAACGAGTGCAGAATGGAGCTGCTAGAATCCTAACTAGGAAAAGAAAATCCAAACACATTTCTCCAGTTTTAATGTCACTACACTGGTTATCTGTGTCACTCAGGATTGACTTCAAAATTCTGCTTATGGTTTATAAAGCCTTAAATAATCTCGCTCCATCTTATATATCGGAATGTCTGACACCTTATATTCCAAATTGTAACCTCAGATCCTCAAATGAGTGTCTCCTTAGAATTCCAAGAACAAAACTTAAAAGAAGTAGTGAGGCGGGCGGCCTTCTGCTGTTATGCACCTAAAATCTGGAATAGCCTGCCAATAGGAATTCGCCAGGCTGATACAGTAGAGCACTTTAAAACACTGCTGAAAACACATTACTGTAACATGGCCTTTCTATAACTTCAATTTAACTTAATTTAACTTAATCCTGATACTCTGTATGTTCAATTCATCATAATAACTATTCATAGTGGCTCTAAAATCCGTACTGACCCCAACTCTCTTTTCTGTTTCTTTTTCCGGTTTCTTTGTGGTGGTGACCTGCGCCACCTCCACCTATTCAAAGCTTCATGATGCTCCAACAATGATAAGTTGTATTTTTGAGGATAGGCAAGTTGTATTTTTGAGGATTAATTTTAATATGGAACAAACACAGTGCTATCAGTCAATCCAAAATGTTAATAAACCTGAAACCTGAATGTTTCACAACGGAAATGTGAGTGTGAACATCATCAGGGGAATACATATGTGCACAATTATTAGGCAACTATTAGTGTGCAGATTTATTATGCAACTAAAGGAAAAATGAAAATTTTCCCATCTCACTTGTTTATTTTCATCTGTTATAGTGAGAATAATAAACAAACACCTCAAAATTTACAAATAAACATCTCTGACATTTCAAAAAATCAATCAATCAATCAATGACCAATATAGCCACCCTTCTTTCCAATAACAGTCATAAGCCTTTCCATTCATGGAGTCTGTCAGTTTCTTGATCTGTTGACGATCAGCTTTTGTGGAGCAGTGACTACAGCCTCCCAGACACTCTTCAGAGAGGTGTATTGTTTTTCTCCCCGTAAATCTAGCGTTTAAGAAGTGCCCACAAGTTCTCGATAGGGTTTAGGTCAGATGAGGAAGGGGCCATGTCATTATTCCTTCATCTTTAAGGCCTTTACTGGCTGGCCACGCAGTGGAGAACTTCGATGCAAGTGATGGAGCATTGGCCTGCATAAAAATCATGGTCTTTTCCTGTATCACTGTTTGAAGAAAGTGTCTTGAAAAACTGGCAGTAGGTTTGGGAGTTGATTTTGAGTTCATCTTCAATGCAAAAGGTCCAACTAGCTCATCTTTAAAAATACCAGCTCATACCAGTACCCCACCTCCACGTTGGAGTGGAGCTCTGTGCCATTACTGATCCACAGGTCCATCCATCTGGTCCATCAAGAGTCACTCTCATCTCATCGGTCCATAAAACCTTTGAAAAAATCTGTCTTCAGATATTTCTTGGCCCAGTTTTGGCGTTTCAACTTATGTTTCTTGTTCAGTGGTGGTTGGGTTTCAGCCCTCCTTACCTTGGCCATGTCTTTGAGCACTGAACACCTTGTACTTCTGGGCACTCCAGGTAGGTTGCAGCTCTGGAATATGAAAGTACTGGAGGATAATGGGTTCCTGGTAGCTTCACGTTTGATTCTTCTCAAATCTTTGGCAGCTAATTTGCGTCTTTTGTTCTCAACACGTTTCTTGCGACCCTGTTGACTATTTGCAACAAAATGTTTGATGGTTCTGTGATCACACACCAATATCTTAGCAATTCCAAAAGTGCTGCATCCCTCTGAAAGACTTTTTACAATTTTTGACTTTTCAGAGTCAGTTAAATCTCTTTTTGGCCCATTTTGCCTGAGGAAAACTAGCTGCCTAATAATTCTGCACACCTTGATATAGGGTGTTGATCTCCTTAGGCCACACCCTCCCTCATTACACAAATACACTTCACCTGGCGTGCTTAAATCCAATAAGCATTCAAGTTAATACAGCTTGGAGTTGGAATATACGCATTAAAAATGATGATATGGTCAAAATACTCACTTGCCTAATAATTGTGCACACAGTATAGTTCACGCGTTTGTTTTCAGTCGACTAGATTACTGTAACGCACTCCTCTCAGGACTACCCAAAAAGATATAAATCACTTTCAACAAGTGCAGAATGCAGCTGCTAGAATCCTAACTAGGAAAGAAAATCTGAACACATCTCTCCAGTTTTGATGTCACTACACTGGTTACCTGTGTCATTCAGGGGACTGGGCAGTCTAATGGTCTGGAATCCCTACAGATTTATTTTGTTTTCTTATTGTGTCTTTTATTTTTCTATTCTTTATTATGTAAAGCACTTTGAGCTACTGTTTGTATGAAATGTGCTATATAAATAAATGTTGTTGTTGATTTACTGAAGTTAAGTTCTACATGTAATGGATGTCATTCGTCAGTTGAGATGATTTCTAGTTTCTTTAGCATTGTCCTCTGATGCACACTTGCCAGATCATCTCCATGAGCCCCAATAACGTTAGCTGCATGCTTAGTAATCAGCTGGAGCCTTTTTAAATTTTGGTTTGTTAGACCACTAAACGAGGCAATTAAACTGAAAATGATAACAGACAGCATCAGACTGCCATAAAAGTAGTGATGGGAAGTCCGGCTCTTTTGGCTTGGCTCCCTTGGAAGGGCCGGCTCTTAAGACTCCCAAAAGTCTCTTCATTTAGTATCACTCGGAGCCTTCTATTTTAGCCTAATTAAGCAATTACGAATGTTTTGTGTGTTGGTAAGCAAATTTTTATTAAGTGTTTTCATAAAAGCCTTATTTTTATGCATTTTCTTTTCCGTTACAAAAAGGAAATGCAAAATTACTATTGTTTAACATTTTCATCAAACCTTTAAATGAACAACTGAACGCAACCACAGCAAACAAATCAAATAACTAAAGGTCAAAGTCTTAACATTATGATGCTTTAGATAAAAGTCTTTAGTGCAGGTTGCCATTCAAAATACCAGATGCCTCAGCTTGGATGGGCCGACGCGCTTGCTTTTAAATCCGGCATCTCGTCTCTGTGTGCCTGGCCTGTACCACTACACTCGCTGCCTTCGGAGAGTCTGTCCCCCTTCCTTCTTTCACATAATGGTATGATCCTAGTCAAAATAAAGTCCCGCCCCTGCCTGCATGGATTTTCAGCCGAACTGAAACGGAGCAGGAGCGGCGGCTGAAGATTCGGCTCTCCTCGATTACATTTTTCTCCCCGACGGGAGTTTCCTCTTCTCGATCGCTAAAAAGAATCGGATCTTAGAGCCGGCTCGTTTGCGAACGGCACATCACTAGATAAAAGCACAACATGAGGTCGTTGTCTGCTTTAAATAGTTTTGAGTTTACGGAGGAGAAATAAAAGCTGATTGCATTTAGAGAATATTTTTTTGTATTTGCATTCCAGTTAAGATTGTTATCGAAGTTAGTTCCTAAGTATTTATATTCATTTACTATTTCTACCTGCACCCCCAAAACAACAATCGGTGAACATGCAGATTTCTGTCGCTTGAAATCAAATATAATTTATTTGGTCTTTTTAGCATTCAGAGCGAGAAAGTTTTTATTACACCAGTTTACCATACAGTCCATTTGATTTAGTAGTGGCTTTCTTCCTCCCCAGATATGCGTCCTATGAACCCGGTGTCATCCGCATATTTGATAATGGAGCGTTGTTCTGTCATTGTTCTGCTCGGGTCAATTGTGTACAGAGCAATGGTGATAAGACACACCCCTGCGGACTGTCAGTGTTTGAATGAATGACTTTTGAAAATGCGTCCTGCACCTTGACTGTTTGTCAACGATTTAAAAGAAACTCCTGAATCCATAATGTGAAACTATTCGGTTTCCCAATAAGTATCTGAGGCTGGATGGTATTGAATGCTGAAGACAAATCCAGAAATAGTGCTCTGGCATATGTACCAGGTTGAACAAGAAAAGTATAGATTTGATGTAAGATAACAAGCAGAACATCTTCAACACTTCTGGTTGCGCAGTAAGCAAATTGGTGGTTATCTTGAAAAGACTTTGTCACCAGTCACAGCTTGAAGAGACTGAAGCAAAGAGAAAATCAAAATGAACATGACATCTCAGCTAGAGTTTACCAAAAGGCACATGGGACACTCTGAAGTCAACTGGAAGAAGGTTCTATGATGTGATGGGACCAGGATTGGACTCTTTGGTCATCAAACTAAATGCCATGTTTGACATCAGTCTGCAAGACACCTGCACTTTGGGAGACGATGTTTTCCAGCAAGTCAATATCTTCAAGTATAAAGCCAAAGCCACAAAGGAATGGCTTAGTAACAACAATGTGGATGTCCTGGACAGGGCCAGTGCCACCATTAAGGTGATTTTGGCATTCACATAAGGCGCAGATCATAAGTGGGGGAAACCCAGTCACACTGGTTAGTTACCAAATAGCCAGTTGCTGCACTAATAATCTTGGCCTTGGGGGCAAAATAACCTGCACTGGCACTGGACCTGGAGTGGCAGAATCAGAGTGCAATTGAGAATTTGTATCTGGACTTGATAAACAATATTCATTCACAATCAACCTGACAGAGCCTGGGCAGTTATGGGAATTGTGGCAGAATCCAGATGTGCAAAGCTGATCCACAGAGACCTGTGCACACGGACTCAGAGCTGTCATGGCTGCCACCTTCTAAATAGAACTAAACTAGAAGGGGGGTGAAATCATACGCGATCAATTAGTTGGTGTAATTAATTTAAACCACTTTACAGACATCGTTTTTCACGTTCTCACGTAATCTTTTATTTTATAGGCACTGTACATGACATACATGATAAGTACATTCAAGCTATCAGCTAAATAGATCATTCACATAGAGTGCATGTTGACTCATTTTTATTTTTTTAACATTTTATCATGTAAGAGATAATTAATCAGCAACATTTGTATTTAGGTTGTCAAAGATGACAGTTACTATTTGTGTGGCCAGTTTGCTTTTGCTAAATTTTTACACCTTGAAGAATGAAAGAATATGAAATTTTGATTATATTAACAAATTTATATCTACAGTCAATTATGATTTAGCATACAGTAAATATCAAAGAGCCTCCTTATCCAGTCATTATTCAAGGAGTGAATGTAGAGGTGTAGAGTACTTGGGGGTCCACATTAATGTCAGATTGCTCTGAACTCAGAACACAGAGGAGCAATAGAAGAAATGGCAGATCCGGCTCTTTCTCCTTAGGAGTCTGCATTCCTTTAATGTGGACAGTGACATCCTTCAGATGTTCTATATCTCTGTGATGGCCAGTGCTGGGTTGGTAACATCACTTCAAGAGAGCCCCACCAAATTAACAAGGTTATTAAAAGGGCAAGATCAGTTATGGGACACACTGGAGGTCATAGCAAAGGAGAGGATTAAAACAAACCTTAGTGCCACTATGAACAACGCTGCACATCCCCTCTCTGACACACCAATACTGAGGACTTTCAGCTAACAAATTATTTAGCAGAAGTGAGTCACGAAATGCAACTGGGGTCCTTTATACCAACAGCAGGACAGCTGCATAATGCCTCACTAGGACTGGGACTGCAAAGTGAGAAGTTTTCTTTCTTTTGTATTTTCTTGCTTTATTGTCATTCTGGTGTGTGTTAAGACCAAAGTTTATGTGTATGTATATTTATTTATTTGAAGCGCTTCTGTAAAAAAACAAATTTTAACCTGGGGACAAATAAAGTTTGTTCTGTCTGTCTGTCTATCTATCTATGGTATATACTCACAAATAAGTTGGGTCTTGAAACCTGATAAATCGATTATAAAATCAGACCCCAACTTATATGCCCGTTCAAAATTGCGACACTTAAATTTTTTTTTTTTACATTTTCTTGCCTCCTCCAATCTCACATCAGTTTCTCAGATGCATTGTATTTTGTTGCAGCAGCGCAGTTACCAATTTCTTTTGCTACTTCATCAATGTTTAATTTTAACTTTTAAACCAGCTTCATATTCTCTTCTGATCGAACACTCCACCGTAGATAAGGGATGCTCGTACGATAAAGATGTATGAGGGCGTGAGATACAAAAAACACAGATCAGTGCAAACGTTGCTTCGAAATAGTTTGGATATTACCGTGTGGTCGCATAGGCACAATACACAGAAATAAAAAAGGCTGTGTGCTCCGTGGTTACTCTCTCAGGTGGGTGTTAGCATATCGTAATCTCTTGGACCGATAGTGTGAGTTTTCCGCATTTGACTTATACGACCAACATTATAAAATACCAGAAATTATACGATAAAATCAAGTCCTGACTTATCTGCGGGAGAACTTAAACCTGAGTATATACGATATCTATCTATCTATCTATCTATCTATCTATCTATCTATCTATCTATCTATCTATCTATCTATCTATCTATCACATAGTGCCTTTCCCATCTATCTATCTATCTATCTATCTATCTATCTATCTATCTATCTATCTATCTATCTATCTATCTATCTATCTATCTATCTATCACATAGTGCCCTTTCCCATCTATCTATCTATCTATCTATCTATCTATCTATCTATCTATCTATCTATCTAATAGAGTATATATGAGACCCTCTGACTCGACTCCCACCACATCTAAGCCATTCCCTGTTACCTGATGACGTCTTAGGTTGTGTACATGGTGTGCTCAGGATTGATGCAGACCCAGCGTCGATCCGCCTTCTGTACTTTTGCCGACCTCCTCTCACTCGGTCCATTCGGACTCCTGAAGAAAAAAATGGTCATTTCATTAAAGCTGAGAAATAATTAGAAGCACTTTCAGCCTGTCCGCCCATAGCTGTTCTAAAGTTTTTTTTTTATCTTTGCTTAGGTTAGTTCAGGGGAAACCCTGGCACTAAATATAGGGAAGTTCTGACCTTGGATGTGCTACATATACTTGTAGTCGATTTTAATGCTAATTACTCATCAAGCCTTTTAGGAATAACATTGGCCAATGCCGATACTGGACTTAAATGTAACAGGTGGAATTATGAAGCTTTCAGAATTTTAAAGAAATGGCTTATGTATCCGTTTGGACCAATTTCTGTGTCACACAGCCTACCTTAGGCTGCTTAGGGTATAAAATGAATGTATGACCTCGGCCAGCTGGTCGCCCACCCTCCACTGGGCACCACTAATACAGTCGTCAGTAAAAGTCTCCAAGTCCTCCTTGTTTCCTCCAGGACCCCAAGTGACTGCAGAACAGAGCGTTTTGAGCAGATGTGGGACGCTTCTCATCCAGTCTGAAAAAACCTGAAATGATCTGTCAGGATGAATGGCTTCAACTGCCCAAATTCTGGTGTGGTAAACTTGTAGAGACGTACCCAAGAAGACTCAAAGCCATAATTGCTGCCCAAGGGGCTTCTACAAAGTACTGAATTAAGGGGCTGAATACTTATATGAATGATAAATTTTAGTTTTTGATTTTTAATATATTTGTAACCCTTTCTGAAAACATGTTGTCATTATGGGTTATTAACTGTAGACTGATGGGAAATCATGGAAAAAGCATCCATTTATACTTAAATCTACCAAAATTAAAATGTGTGGAAAGCGAAGAGGTGTAAATACTTCCTGAATTCACTGTAAATCAGCAGCAGCTGTCAAATCAATGAACTTTAAGGGTGGGCTTCAGCCCAAAACAGAGCGCACTCCCACATTTAAGGCCCGGCCAACTGACAGCTGCCAAAGTGTTTTGTCTTGGAATCTCACTGTTGTCTCTCCTAGTCTGGACATTTGGACTGTGGTTACTGCTGGTGGTCAGAGCTTCTTGGTTACAAAGACCCTCAGAAGAAACTCCTTTACAGCAGGAGCTAAAAAGGTGAACTCCTTCGGTGCTTGTCATAGAAAAGGGAGCTTTTCACAAATGGCCACCAGTGGTTACCACAGTACAAATGTCTGGACTGCGATTTCAATGTGGTGCAACTCTGCAACCAAACACCTGTTAACTTAAGACACTTATGTCTGAAATGTGAGATAATAACTAAGTCACCTAGAGAATAAATCAAACTTTATGTCTAGAGAACCTGTGGGACTGTAATGAACCAAAATAGATGAACATCCTATGTCATATATATCTGCTTGATTTATAGAGTGGAGACCACCACAATAAAAACTGATTGTTGCATCCAATTTATTACTAGCCGTCCCCTGCAGCCCCATGTAGTATTGAGACAGGACAGTGAGGAGCGCCCTGCCCGGCTCCCCACTCCTGACGTCACGCTTCCCCCTACCCTGCAGCCTCTGTCTTGGATTAGCGCAAATATATCACTTCTGCAAGCGGACTATGATTCTTAGCACGGTGAGAGAAGTCGCAAAATCAACCGGAATGTTCAAGCAAATTATAGAAAAATCCATTAAGCAGTTCTCTCGTTCGCTAGCTAAGGGAAGATAAGGAATGCCCTGAGGCTAGCGTGTAAGTGAGGAGGGTGGGGTGGTGGGCCTCACACCCCCCTCCCCTCGGTCCGCTGCATCTCTCTTTGATTTGCACAAATAAGCGACCTATGATATATAGTGCAATGAGAGAAGTCGCAAAATCTACTGGAATGTTCAAGCAAATTATGGAAAAGAAATAATCTGAATCCGTTAAGTAGTTCTCTCGTGAAAAGCGGACAGACAGGCAGACAGACAGACATTGCATTTTATATATATACTTTATAGAGATGATATCATCATCTTGTCTGGAAGAAAACTCTTTGTCCAGGATATGTATGAGAAAGTGAGGACTCGGGTTAAATGCAGTGTTAGGGTAACAGACAAGATCCCAGTTAGAGGAGGTCTGCACCAGGGATCTTCTTAAAGTCCTCACTTCCTTGATATGGTTATAGATGTGCTGAGTTGTGGGATAAACGATCAATCCCCTGGTGCCTGCTGATTGCTAATGACATTGTGTTGTGTAACACCAGACAAGAGGAAGTGGAAAGGAAGTTGGAAGAATGGAGAAGGGCTTTAGAAGATAGAGGGTTGAAGATAAATAGAAAGAAGAAGACAGAATACATGACGCTTAATGATGATTAGGATTTCAAAGTTAACCTGTAGGGAGAGTAAGGGAAAAGAGTGGAGAAGTTTAAGTATCTAGGATCAGTGGTGGCACATGGTGGAAACTAGAGGCAGAGAAAACCCATGGAGTGCAGCGTGGATGAAAAAATTGAAGAAGGTATCAGGAGTATTACAGCAAAGGTGTAGGGTAAGGTTTTGAAGACAGTGGTAAGATCAGCAAAGATGTAGGTGGCCGAGACATGAGCAGTGAAGGGAGAACAGGAGATAGATAGATAGATAGATAGATAGATAGATAGATAGATAGATAGATAGATAGATAGAAACCCTTGTTTTGCTGTGATAAAGAATATTCTCTCACCTTCTTTCATCATCCCAACTTGCAGGCACTTTCGGAAGCGACACGCTTGACATGACTTCCTCCTTCGTTTGGTAATTTCACATTCATTCACCACTGGGCAGCTGTACTCAATGTTACCTGACACAGAAGAAGAAAAAGAAAAAGAAGATGAAGAAAGATGTCAGAAGAAAAAGAATTCCACACAAGTCTATTCTTTATGTCTTTATTTCCATACGCAGCTTCCAGACATGAGAAGGTTCAGGGTGCTGGACAAAGGAAAGTGATGGCATTATGCTCATTGGTCAGACGTGCACATAGGAATTTCATTGCACTGTGTGCATGTGACAAGAAATCTGAAACAAACTAGTGACTCTGCATATTTTATGAAAGTAAAACGTTAATATTTTTTGAAAAAAGCCAACACTGATGTCCACCTGCATGTCATTACCAAGTGCGACAGAGACAGAATGAAACAGCAAGTCAGTGTATGGAGAAAGAGAATGAATGATGAAGACATTAGGAATTTTAACTGCTTATTGATGGTAGACATTTATTCAAGCCCATTTTATGATAAGGCAGTTACAACTTAAAATTTTAATGTGACTTGTAGCAATTAACAAATCAAGTTTGAATTAATCAACTATGTATCATCTTTATAACATTATTGAGTACCATCACCGGTGCTGTCTCCTACTATAAAGAGAACTTCAGTAATGTCATTCAACTCCAATGCCCACCAGGCCCTACTGCAGATACTTTCCATGGTCCCAGGATTCAATTACTCAACAAGACTTCCATATTATGAATGTGGGATTAAACATCTATTGGTGAAAACACACTAAAAAGGAAATTTAAAGAAGCAGCATAACTCCAACCCAGCAAGGAGTGAGTGAGTGAAAAAGATAGATAGATACTGTATATACTCGCGTATAAGTCAAGTCTTGAAACCCGAAAGAAATGATCATAAAATCAGACCCCAACTTATATGCCCGTTCAAAATTGCGACACTTAATTTTTTTTTTTTACATCTTCTTGCCTCCTCCAATCTCACATCAGTTTCTCAGATGCATTGTATTTTGTTGCAGCAGTGCAGTTACCAATTTCTTTTGCTACTTCATCGATGTTTAACTTCAGACCAGCTTCATATTCTATTCTGATCGAATGCTTCATCATAGATAAGGGTTGCTCGTACGATAAACGTATATGAGGGTGTGAGATACAAAAAACACAAATCTGTGCAAACGTTGCTTCAGAATAGTTTGGGTATTACCGTGTGGTCATGTAGGCACGATACATAGAAAACAAAAAGGGCAGTGTGCTCAGTGGTTACCCTCTCAGGTGGGTGTTAGCATATCATAATCCCTTGTACCAATAGCGTGAATTTTCCACATTCAAGTTATACAACTGACATTAAATACCGGAAGTTATACGGTAAAATCAAGTCCCGACTTATCTGTGGGAGAACAGACATACAGACAGACAGACAGATAGATAGATAGATAGATAGATAGATAGATAGATAGATAGATAGATAGATAGATAGATAGATAAGGAGGTGGGCTTGCAGTAATTATCAGAGCAAACTTAAATATTGAACGAATCCCAATTGGCTGTCCATTGTCTTTTGAGTGCCTGGCTCTTAAACTAATTAGGGAAACAGGTCCTGTCTCACTCATTGTTCTTTATTGTCCCCCAAAATACAATGCATCCTTCTTATCTGATCTGATTGAACTTTTAACCCACCTAAGCTCTTACTCTCAGAGAATTATCCTTCTCGGTGATTTCAACATCCATATTGACATTACTACATCTAAACTGAGAAATGAATTCCTATCCTTACTGGAGTGTTTTGACTTGACACAACATGTTGATTTTCCCACCCACTCTGGTGGTCATATACTGGATCTGACCTGCACTTCTGGACTATCTGTTGCCAATATTTACAGCACTGATTTGGGACTCTCTGACCATAAAGCATTATTTTTTACTGTCTCACTGCCTTTCCCTCCTCTTACCTGTAAATGACAAATTTCTTACAGAAACCTTAAAAATATCTGTCCCTCTATCCTTTCTGGATCCATTTCTGATCTTTTACTGTCTGCACCTATTCCGTCAACACTAGATAGTCTTGTTGACCACTATAACTCAGCTCTTCATTCAGTATTAGATAAAACAGCTCCTTTAAAACATAAGGAGGTTTCCTTTAAACGTTCAGCTCCTTGGTATAACTCAGAATTGCGATCTATGAAAGCAGCTGGCTGACGCCTTGAGAGAATGTCACGTAAGACTGGCCTCACCGTGCACATCCAGGCTTTCTCTGACCACCAAAGAGCTTACAGAGAAGCACTAACTGCTGCTAAGAACACCCACTATGGCAGAATAATAGAAAGTGGCCACGATAACCCAAGGGTTTTGTTTTCTGTACTTAATAATCTACTCCAACCCACATCTGTCCCAACTACCTCCTCTACTGAAGTCTGTGAGGAATTCCTCCACTTTTTCCGTAACAAAATTAAAGATCTAAATAATTCAACTAACATAAATACATCATCTGTTTTCCCACTCAATCCAGCTCCTTCTCTAAGTTCTCACCAGTCACATCTGCGTTTGTTAATAACCTGCTTTGTAAGATGAGGCCGACTACTTGTGTACTGAACCCCATCCCCAGCACACTACCTAAATCCTGCCTTCATACCATAATCCCAACTGTTAGAACAATAAACTCATCCCTTGACACTGGCTCTGTGCCGCTCACTTTTAAAATCGCTTCTGTAACCCCAATGTTAAAGTCTGGTCTTGATGCTGACAATCTTAACAATTTTCAGCCTATTTCCCACCTCACCAATCACTTAACCTCTAATAACTTGATGGAACCCTTTCAGTCTGGTTTTAGGGTGTGGCACAGCTGTGAAACTGCTCTGCTACGGGTAACCAATGATTTGCTTATGGCAGCAGACTCTGGGCAAACCAGCCTATTAATTCTATTAGACCTCAGTTCAGCATTTGACACTCAGGTCAGACATGACATTCTACTGTCTAGAATGGAGAACATGCTGGGTATCTCTGGCACTGCCCTCCAGTGGTTCAAGTCCTATCTGACTGATAGGCAAGAGTTTGTTAGTCTTGGCAACAGCAGGTCCAGCTCAGTGCCAGTCACACAAGGAGTTCCTCAGGGTTCTGTCCTCGGCCCTCTTCTCTTCTGTATTTATATGCTTCCCCTTGGCTGTATTATCAGTAGCTATGGACTGGGCTATCATTTTTATGCTGATGATACTCGTCTACTTCATTGTTAAAAGTAGAACTTCATCAGAGCTTTCTCAGCTCACAACCTGCCTTAGTGAAATTAAAACCTGAATGGAGCAGAACTCGTTAAAATTACAGTGCATCCGGAAAGTATTCACAGCGCATCACTTTTTCCACATTTTGTTATGTTACAGCCTTATTCCAAAATGGATTAAATTCATTTTTTTCCTCAGAATTCTACACACAACATCCCATATAGACAACATGAAAAAAGTTTACTGGAGGTTTTTGCTAATTTGTTAAAAATAAAAAAACTGAGAAAGCACATGTACATAAGTATTCACAGCTTTTGCCATGAAGCTCCAAATTGAGCTCAGGTGCATCCTGTTTCCACTGATCATCCTTGAGATGTTTCTGCAGCTTAATTGGAGTCCACCTGTGGTAAATTCAGTTGATTGGACATGATTTGGAAAGGCACACACCTGTCTATAGAAGGTCCCACAGTTGACAGTTCATGTCAGAGCACAAACCAAGCATGAAGTCAAAGGAATTGTCTCGAGGCACAAATCTGGGGAAGGTTACAGAAAAATTTCTGCTGCTTTGAAGGTCCCAATGAGCACAGTGGCCTCCATCATCCGTAAGTAGAAGAAGTTCAAAACCACCAGGACTCTTCCTAGAGCTGGCCGGCCATCTAAACTGAGCGATCAGGGGAGAAGGGCCTTAGTCAGGGAGGTGACCAAGAACCCGATGGTCACTCTGTCAGAGCTCCAGAGGTCCTCTGTAGAGAGAGGAGAACCTTCCAGAAGGACAACCATCTCTGCAGCAATACACCAGTCAGGCCTGTATGGTAGAGTGGCCAGACAGAAGACACTCTTAGTAAAAGGCACATGGCAGCCACCTGGAGTTTGCCAAAAGGCACCTGAAGGACTCTCAGACCATGAGAAACAAAATTCTCTGGTCTGATGAGACAAAGATTGAACTCTTTGGTGTGAATGCCAGGCATCACGTTTGGAGGAAACCAGGCACCGCTCATCACCAGGCCAATACCATCCCTACAGTGAAGCATGGTGGTGGCAGCATCATGCTGTGGGGATGTTTTTCAGTGGCAGGAACTGGGAGACTAGTCAGGATAAAGGGAAATATGACTGCAGCAATGTACAGAGACATCCTGGATGAAAACCTGCTCCAGAGCTCTTGACCTCAGACTGGGGCGACGGTTCATCTTTCAGCAGGACAACGACCCTAAGCACACAGCCAAGATATCAAAGGAGTGGCTTCAGGACAACTCTGTGAATGTCCTTGAGTTGCCCAGCCAGAGCCCAGACTTGAATCCGATTGAACATCTCTGGAGAGATCTTAAAATGGCTGTGCACCGACGCTTCCCATCCAACCTGATGGAGCTTGAGAGGTGCTGCAAAGAGGAATGGCCGAAACTGGCCAAGGATAGGTGTGCCAAGCTTGTGGCATCATATTCAAAAGACTTGAGGCTGTAATTGCTGCCAAAGGTGCATCGACAAAGTATTGAGCAAAGGCTGTGAATACTTATGTACATGTGATTTTTTATTTTTAATAAATTTGCAAAAACCTCCAGTAAACTTTATTCACGTTGTCATTATGGGGAATTGTGTGTAGAATTCTGAGGAAAAAAATGAATTTAATCCATTTTCGAATAAGGCTGCAACATAACAAAATGTGGAAAAAGTGATGCGCTGTGAATACTTTCCGGATGCACTGTAAATTGCAACAAAACTGAACTCCTGCAAATTGGGACTAAAGTGCATCTTAATAAAATGAGCTCCTTCATAGTCCATCTTGGCGATGATCTCATCAGACCTGCCTCTACTGCAAAGAATCTTGGTGTCATTTTTGATTCCTTCCATTCTTATTCCACCCACATAAATCACATTAAGAAAATTTCTTACTTTCACCTCCATAACATATCCCGTGTTTGCTCCTTCCTCTCCTTTTCTAATGCTGAGAAACTTGTCCATTCTTTTATCACATCGCGCATCGATTATTGTAACTCGCTGCTGGCAGGTGCGCCTTCTAATCTTATATCACAGCTTCAGCTTATTCAAAACTCGGCTGCAAGAGTCCTTACTCGAACCAGCAGCAGCGAGCACATCACACCCATCTTGCTCCGTCTTCACTGGCTCCCTGTGTCTTACAGAATCGAATATAAAATCCTACTAATAACCTACAAAGCCTTAAATAACCTCACGCCAAACTACATCAGTGACCTTCCCCATCACTATGTGCCTGCCCGCTCACTAAGGTCCTCTGATTCCTGCAATCATGTTGTGCCCCACACTAATCTACACTCCATGGGTGACAGCAGGGCCTTCAGCTGTATAGCGAGCGCTCAGACTCTTGAATGACCTACCGAAATTAATCAGGTCAGCTGACTCCATGAATTCTTTTAAAAAACAACTCAAAACTCATCTGTTCAGAAAGACTTTTAGCTCTGCTTGACTTTATTACCCTTCTCTCAGTTTACCTCTCTGTCAAGATGCTCATGTAACCTGTGTGTGTGTGTGTGTGTGTGTGCAGACCATCAATTCTGTTGTCTGTTAGGCTTTACTCTGAATTTACTGTCTTAATCTTCTTTATTTATTTATTTGGTTTGTACAATGCTATATACTGTATACCCTGCCGTTCGTTCTTATATTCTGTAAGTGCCTTGAGCATGAGAAAGGCGCCATATAAATAAATGTATTATTATTATTATTATTATTATTACTTTATATGTCCCCAAGGGAAATGTTTACTTCAATTGTAGAATGCAATCAGACACAAAAAGAACAAATTTGCAACTCATGAGAACAGAAACACGGATACAGAGGTAGTGGAGATGACTAGCATTTCAGTCAGCACAGGTAAAAGACTAAACATTTAAAATATAAAAATATCTGAAATAGCATAATCCACCCAAATTCAGAATGCTCCTAGAAAGTGTAATGATTTACTTCATAAGGCAGAAATAAATAATAATAACAATTAAAATGGGGCCTTCAATTTATATGTTACTCTAGGCTGACCCGCCTTTTAAGGCGACCAACTTTTAAGTTGACCACTTCTTAAGGCAATTCAATATGTAGATCAATTTGATATTTTATACAAACTTATTAATTTGGTTATATTGCATTTGAGCGCTATTACTTTAATGCTCGTAGTTTCTGTTATTTTTGTGATGAAATTGAAACTTTTTTCTATATTGAGGTTGCCCTTTGAACCCCTGATATTTACTACGCGGTGAGGCATTTGTACTCCATCAACATTAATTTTTTCCAGAGACATAATTTTGTCTATTTTTCCAGAAAAGCAAGGGAACGATGGGAGCACCAGAACTCTGATCACATCATGTCGCTTCATACCGCAAGCTGCAAGTAGTAAGTCTGTGATAAGCGGAATACCGCTACACTGTCCACTCACAGGACGGAAAGACAATCCCGGCCACTTTTATATAGTAAGAAAGAAGAAGAAGATATCGCACAGTCTGGAGTAGAAAATCATCTTTTACCTGGAAAAACAAAACTACAAATCCCAACGTGCATTGCAAAATGGACAGGGCGTGTGTGAAACTCCGCGCCTGCGTAGCACTCACGGGACGGAAGGACAATCCCGACCACTTTTATATAGAAGGATAGCAGTCTACAGAGGGCTAGTTACCCCAGTAAAGTATCAAAAATAAAAAATAACCTTGGATTTATAATTACTGACCTTGAAATAGCCTAAAATAATATCCCACAAGCTTATGTTCAACCTTTGACATTTTTAACCTCCTGGGAGTTGCTCTTAGTAAATAATTAAATTTCAAAATATGATCTTATTCCTTTATCACCAACCTTGAAATAGCCTAAACTGACACCCCACATGCACAAATTAGCAATTTTTTCGAAGTTGTGTGAAAAAGAGTAACTTTTGACCCCTCATATCCAATGAGGGTGTGAACCCCTGGGGTCAGATAATGTGGCATGCACTTCCGAGCAATTTTTGCCTGAAGACACGTGTTGGTTTACTTTTTATCATAAGGGTGTAATTTCCTGAGCACAATATGATACCAAAAGGGCCTAAAAATGAGGGCTTTCTGTTCAAATGGGCCAAAAAAAAGGGGAAAACTGCACAAAGCTGCATGACTAGACATCAAGATGAGTCCAAGAGTCTATCATATGTGGAGGTTTTCTCATCCCAATGAGTCAGGAGGTGCCAGACAAAAAAAGTTGAAGTGATTTCAAAGCAGTCAAAAGTAATTCTTATTAACACAAAGAATATTTGAAATTTAGCTCATTTGGGCAAATATGTAAGCCAGCTGTGTAGAGATTATTAAATGCCTCTGCCATGTTCACCCTTACATTTCTTTTTCATCATCACCATGCAGGTGCTCTGATAGAGCAAAAAAGCTGTCAGCGATCTTCACTTATAAATTTCTTTGATTATGTGAGTATGTGTGTCGTATTTCTAAAAAAACACACCATGATGAGAATGAGAGGCATAAAGAGAACCGATGGTAACGGATTACACGCTTCACGTATTGGCAGAGAAGAACACGAGTAAACACGGAAGTGTGAATGAGGCTTTGGGCAGCAGTCTTCCTTAATCCCACTCCCCCCCTTTAAAACTGGTCTTTAGTGAGCCAGTCATTTTGCAAATTATAAAATGGCCTGGGAAACTTATTTTAGTGTCAGTTTTGTGCAATTATATGTGAATCGAAACGTGTCTGTTTCACTCAGCCCTCTCCTGTTGTAATAGATCATGCTGGGAAAAACTGATACAGATAACAATTCCAAGGATCAAATTATGATTTTACTAGAATCACTGGGAGGCATGGGGGCTCACTGGTAGCAGTGCCGCCTTGCAGTAAGGACACCAGGGTTCATGTCCCGGGTTCTCCCTGCGTGGACCTTGCATGTTCTCCCTGTGTCTGGATGGGTTTCCTCCCACAGTGAAAAGGAATGCAGCTTCGATGAATTGATGATGTTAAACTGCCCGTGTGTGTGTGTGTGTGTGTGTGTGTGTTTGCCCTGGCACCCCACCCAGCGTTTGTTCCTGCCTTGCACCCTATGCTAGCCAGGATAGGCTCCAGCAGACCCCCGTGACTCTGTTCAGGACTAAGTGGGTTAGAAAATGACTGACTTTTTTTTTTGTGAAAAAAATGGCTTATTATTAGCCTGCAGTTAAAACTATAATAATTTGATAAATAAGTAAAACAAAACTGGCAGAACTGTTGAGGTATGATTTAAAGTTTTAGACATCAAGTTATTAATGACAGCAAAACTATGTATTTAATGTTATGATTTATCCCACCTGGACTCAATGGCATGAGGCACATTGAGCTTTCACACAGAAATCCATACAGCTCTCCACCAAACCCGGGCTATTGAGCAATTTTGTGTGGCCATTTGCAGAACCCCCACTCTTGCCCCCAATTCCAGCCAAAATTTGGATTCTCAGCACAAAAGCCAGTAATAGATTATTGATTAGATCCTTCCTGACTGTTAGGCCTAAGGCAGACTAAATCAGTGGCTGGGACCTTCTGTCAGGGTTGGGGGTTGTTGATAACAACAGGCCCCATTTCAATCAATTTCTCCAAATATAGTAAATATACTTTCCAAAAATTAGACTTTAAGTGCAGAGCAAATAAACAAGAACATTTGGAATGGAAAGCAGAAGATAATTCTTCTTGTTATGTCAGTAAGGAATTTCAGCATGTAGAGCAAACTTGAAATAAGCCAAAGTCAGTCAGTCAGTCAGTCAGTGTGTAACCTGCTCAGCTGAGGCCTATGCCAGCAAGCACAGGGCACAAGGCAGGAGCAAACCCTGGATAGGGTGCCAGTCCATCACAGGGCAATAAGCTGAAGTGATACAGAAATTCAATAAATACAACGCTGTACCCCTATAAGACTGAACTCGGACATTGCATCAGAGCATCCAGGCCTGTTTGTTCCACATACTGTAATGTGGAAGGCGGTGTGGCGTATTAATTAAGGCTTTGGACTTCAAATCTCACTACTGACACTCTGTGAACGTGAGCGAGTCACTTTAACTACCTGTTCTGAATTGGGGAAAAATAAAAAGTAACGTATCCAATTACATCTCTAGATATTATAAGTTGCCTTGAATAAAGACATCAGTCTAATAACAATAATAATGTGGAACAAAACTTTGACATAATTTACATTTACTGCTTTGGCTGATATCTTTATCCTAGGTGACATCATTTAACATATTATTGGTTCAATTTCTTTTGTTTTTTCCCCCAATTGGTGTACAGGCAGGTCAGGTGACTTGATCAGGGTCACACAATAGCAGGATTTGAACCCACAACCTCAGGGTCTGAAGTCCAAAGCCTTAACCATGACGCCGTACTGCCTGCTGAACGCTTGACATTCTTGTGATTGCATTTCTGTTGTTTTCTGCAATTGGAGCCAAGGTAGATGAAGTGACTTGCTCAGTGGCAGTAGCAGGATTTGGGCCTACAACCGCAAGGTCTTAACCACTGGACCACACAGCCTAGGGTATTGTGCTCACTAGTCTGAAGATGGCTATTTGTCATAATTAATGTCATGCATGAATCTGATATGGGAAGTTGTGTTATTAAGTGAAGCATTTTTAATACATTTTTAAAAATACTGTGACTGTCCTTATGGCTTAAAATGTGGTCAACGGGTGAAAATGTAAAACTTACTGGAAATGTCCACTTTGAAGCGGCGCATTTTTCAGTTTTAGAAAACAAGACATTCATTGTTCTGAGGTAAGTTTACGGCAACCAATGGCAATTGAAACTAATGCATTTTATAAATGGCACTATATTTGCAGGGATAATAACAGATTCCTGTTAGCAACTGTGATGGACGGCTGGCAGCTCAGCCCGGCCGGGATGCCCCTAGAATGGAAGGATGGGGGAAGGCAGTTACTTGCCAATATTGCTTCCTCCAAAACGCTAGATGGCAGTTCCCCTGGAGTGCTGTGGTACCCCAGATTCCCGCAGGGCACTATGGGAAATGGAGTTCGGACACACAGCCCTGCTGGGTGCCGTGGGTGCCACCAGGAGGAGCTGTCAAAGGACCTGGGGACATATTCTTTCCTTATAGTTTGGCTGAAGAAAATCGGTGTTCTTTATTCGACCCGGAAGTGCCAGCCAGTCACGTGGTCGGAAGGACAGAAGCACTTCCGCGTCAAGGACTAGTTAAAGGACTGCTGTGAACCCAGCAAGCGAGCCCGAGTCGGGAGGAGTGCGACAGAGCTTGCTGGGAGGTGTGGAGGAGAATATTGTATTGAATGATTATTGGTTTATTTGTGTATGGTGGCTGTAGTGTTTAAAGGGTACTTTGAAGAAGAAAAAATAAGTAAAAGATCTTCTTTGTGCTTTTACCCTGTGTCCACATATCTGTCTGTTGGGTTTAAAGGGGCAACAGTGACCCCTAACGTCCACACAGCATAGAGTTTCCTTGTAAATCAGGAAGTAATAGCCGCATATGTCTGGAGTTGTTTGGTGTGACACTGTCGTTTAGCCAGAATGCTCCAGAAAGTGTGAGAAAAAAAATGCGAGTGTTCAGAATTTTCATCGACCTCTTTATAATAATCCTGATATCCTGAAGTTATGGCTTTGTAGCCCTTTGTCTTATGCTTTCTGATTGATGGTCACAAATCTCTGTAACAATTAAGGTACTTCAAAACTGTCTCTGTTACTCTTTTACTCTTGTGTAACAAGAGCTTAGCAAACAGTTCATTGGGTCTTCATAACACTTTCAAAGCATCAGTGAAGTGTTTTTCCGTCTCTGCACTGTGACCTACTAGTAGAATGTCACTTTGGATTGCTCTGAGGAGGCTTAACTGAGACTCATTTCTCTTTAAATATACATACTAGCCGTCCCCTGTGGCTTCGCTCATATAGTAGTGAAACAGGACAGTTAGGAGGGCCAAGCCGGCTCCCCACTCCTGACATCATGCTTCCCTTTCCATTCGGTTTGAAGTCTCTGTCACCATTTTAGGTCATGCATTGCAATTCAACTGATTAAGTTTGAAGTAAACCTGGAAAAACTGAGATGTTCTAAAACTACTGATTGGTAGTGTGTGTGTATATAATATACTAGCTGTTCCCTGTGCCTCTGCCTGTGTAGTAGTGAAACAGAACAAACTGTAAAAAATCAATAAACAAACAGATATCCCTAGCTAAGTGGAGGCAAGGTACGCTCCAAAATTCAGAGGTAGACCGACTCCCCACTCCTGACATCACGCTTCCCCCTCCCGTCGGTCCGCAGCCTCTGTCTTGGATTAGCGCGAATATATCGCTGCGAGCGAACTATGATTCTTCGTGTGATGAGAGAAGTCGCAAAATCAATTGGCGCACTATTCAGTTTAATAAAATACTTAAAAGGAAACTGAAGAGAAATAACTAAATCGGGAGTGGTCTCCTTTCTCATATACTTAGATACGGGGATGGATATTTGAAGAGTAAATTGCAAGACAATGATTATATTTTTATATTATGTACATTAAAGAACCATCAACAATAAATCAAATCAAATTAATAATATATCGAACAATTATTATAAAAGTAAAGTTGAATAAATCGGACTCTGCAGCTGCATGAATAAAAGGTAAAGTACCTCTTCCAGTCAACTGAAACAGCCCAAAAGTTAATAGAAATCTATGTTTTGTACCTAATACTTGTATGCAAAATTTGGTTGAAAGTGAAAGTGTACTCTAGTTATCGTGTTTACACACAAACACACACGCACGCACACACACAGACATGATTCCAAAAATGTATTTTCGGACTCAGGGATGTCTAAAACGTTGAGATTCATCAAAATCTCGACATCCAATCTTTGAACGATTACAATCCTTTCCCTATACTTTGTATACGAGAAAGTAAAAAGTGAAGGACTGAGAATTACTCATCCGTTTTAGGCTTCAAATCATTTGGATGATATCTTAGAAAAATGTACAATGTAAGAATGACTTTACTTTGAAAAGGTAAAACACTAACAAGCCGTAAAATTAAATTAGATGTGCTATTGCCATGGATTGTTTTCAAATTATGCAACTGGGTTGGAACAAAAATCTGTAGCCACTGCAGCCTTCCAGGACTGACGTTGCTCACCCCTGTTGTGTAACAATAGCATGTGAAAACTTCCAAGGTGGTGAATACTCTTTATAGGAATTGTATCTCTGTGGTATTCAGTTTGTCATTAAATTATATTTTTACTACTATACAGCTCTGTTTTTCTCCCTGATTGACTATGGTAGGTACAGAAACACTTTTGAATACTTTTACTACACACTATAAATAATAATAATAATAATAATAATAATTCTTTACATTTATATAGCACTTTTCTAGTTACTGAAAGCACTTCAGTTAGTGGGGAGCCATGTCAACCAACACTAATGTGTAGCATCCACCTGGATGATGTGACGGCAGCCATTTTTGCGCCAATACACACACAACACAATAGCTATTAGGTGGTGAGAAAAAGTTAGCCGATTAGAGCCAGGGAATGATTAGGGGGCCAGAATGACCAGGCTCTGGTGAGCAATTTAGGCAGGACATTGGGATGTACCCTACTTTTTATGAAGGATGCTCAGGGATCTGTTATGACCACAGACAGTCAGGACCTCGGTTTTACGTCTCATCTGGAGGATTGTGCTATGTTCACAGCACAGTGTCCCAATCACTGCACTGAAGCATTGGGATCCACAGTCAGACCACAAGGTAAGTGCCCCCTGTTGGCCTCTCCAACTCCTCTTCCAGCAGCAACCCAATCTTTACCGTAGATGGTCTTCCATTTAAGTACTGGCCAGGTTTGAAAGTGCTTAGCTTCAGGTGGATGACCTCTTCTGAAGGGCAGGTGGTATGGCTAGATTAACACAAGAGATTCTCTTGCCTGCATCTTCACCTGGAATCCCTTCCATGGCAAGTTAAGATTTTGCCTCCATTGACAAATGTGTTTCACCACCTGCTGATACAAGCTAAGAACTGAACTTCTTTTCCACAACTGTGACAGCTTGGGCTGGCTGCATCTGGTATTCTTCCCTGAACCTGTGACCTGATAGCCATAACCAATGATGAGCCAGAAGTCGAGGGCATATTTTAAGCAACATGTAAAGTGGTGTCGCCTGGGGGTTTCAATATCAAACAATTTAACCAAAGCTCCAGATTGAATTGTTGCTCTCTCTCTCCAGGAATTTGACCAGAAACTATTAAGTACCCTTGACTGAAATACTCTCCCAGATGTCTTCATATGACACATTTCATCTCACACATTCACACCAGTATTAACTTAAACCTGACAGTTACAGCATTTTCAAAAATAAACTTAGAAATGATGACAAAAAGGAGAGTACTGAACTGCTTAAGCGGATCCTACAGAGTGGATGCAATTTTGATGGACACACCCAGTAAATGTTGGAGATTTGAGGGGATTAACTAAAGTGCACTGAAGCGTTTTATACTAAAACTAGCTGTGTAAGCCTGTGCTGTAAAAAACCTGGGCTACTAGAAACCATGGATTCTGGCACTTCAATCAATCAATCGCATCACTTGTGCATTAGCGGTTAAGCAAAGTTCTCTTTCCTCAGTGGTTTCATTTTGCCAACGCGCTCGCCCCCCGTTGTCTATCAATGGCTAAGCGAGTTTCTCTCTCCTCTAAGGTTTCGTTTTGAGGATGTGTTCGCCTTGCTTGTGTATTAGTGGCTAAGTGACTTTCTCTTTTCTCAGCAGTTTCACTTTGGTAACAGAGTCAATTTCTTTGAGGTTCATGCTGTAGCCTTGCACTTCTGGGCCGAACAGACACGCACACACTTCCACACGTAGACGTTTATATATAAGATACCTACAAAGATGAAACAGGGAGAGGGCTAGCAGACCGTTTCAAGAAGCACGTTAGAGCTGTTAAGATAAAAAGATCTTACGAAGCCTATTATAGAACACTTCACATCTCCTGATCATAGCCACACTGATCTCTCTGTTTGTGTTTTTCATGAGATTTGTCAGACTCCTTTCAAAGAAAGACAGAAGACGCTAAGCTCACTCTCACCCACACAGTTCTCCAACATTATTAATGCTTCCTTCATATTGTCTAATGGCAACTTTGGTCATCTACTCTCACCTTCTCCTTTCATCTGCCCTGGCTTTGTTCCTTCCTTCCCCTCCAATATCTGCTAGCTGCTCTTTCCTTTTCAGTGGCACACCAGATGAAAGACATACGTTGTGTCTTTAACTTTTTTTTCCTTTTTGGTGTGAGAATCACCTTTAACCTTCTTTTTACCTTTGCTGAGGTGTGCTAATGGAGCCTTCCCTATCTATACTGTACTATATTCTGCAAGGAGACCCGTTGGCGTAGTGTGTGCAAGAAATAAACTAAAAGTTCTTTTGAAGCCTGCATCATACAAACTCATATGATAAACTACATCTGCTGCAGAAAACAACACCATTTAAGGACAAAGGGTTTGCATCCATTAAGAACAAATGTACAGTTGTAATACTTGACAGGGAGCATCCTGGAACGTCACACAGAAATCAATTGGTCCAATGAAACCAGACTTCTCTAAATATCAGAAAACAGATTTCAACTGAAAACTGGGGCAGTTGCTCAATTGGTTATAATAGATTATTGACCATACTGTTAAATAAGATGTGGGGATGGACGCCTTAGGATGTTGGCAACAGAAAATCATTAGCCACACACGGTACGCTCTCATAAGCTGGATCATCATGCTCCAAGCTACTGGCGGGGTCTCTTCTAGTGCTTTGATGGACACATTGATGAGGTAGAGTTTAGTTTTAATGGACTTATGTGTTTGATCATGCTTGAGCGATGCCAGGCTTATTTCACCTAGTTTTGTGCTTACAATTGCATGCGACTGCAAAATAAAACCAATAGGAAGTGATAGGGGCCTGTCTTACAAATGGAGTAGTGTCGCTCTATATTTTAATAACACGACAAGACCCATCTTCTGACATTGGCTCGCTATGGCTACTGATGGCTTGTTTTTATGCTGTTAAAAATCTTTAAAACCTTGAGGCTCATAAAGATGCCCCATGTAACCAGTGTTACTGTTCTGATCCTGATGGGCGACAGCAGTATTTAAACAATGTACTCATTGTATAACATTCAGGTTCACTGACTGAGTTACACGATACATAAAGCGAAAACATTTCACCTTTTTTAGTTACTTTATCCAAGAATCAGTAATTACAGTTTTAGTTATTAAATATTTTTGTAATAATGACTTGTATTCAGAAATAATTGCAATAATAGAATGTGATTACATGTGTTAGTAGACTACATTAAATACCTGCTATTTAAGAGCACTTTACAATGTCATGTAGTTAAAAAAGCAGCCCAATTAGTGATGAACGATTCTCCAAGGATTTGTAATTTTTGAACGACTCTTTTTAGTGAATCATATGAACCGATTTGTAAACACGAGTACATCCATTCAGTGGAGCTCAATGGATCTGCCTGAATTATGGACTTTGACTCATTTGATTTGTGACGAGTCACTACCTGAGAATCAGTCTCACAATTCTCGATCATTTGATTCACAAATTAATGACTACCTGAGAATCAGTCTCAAGATTCTCGATTATTTGATTCGTGAAAAAATCACTACCTGAGAATCAGTCTCACAATTCTCGATCATTTGATTCACAAATTAATGACTACCTGAGAATCAGTCTCACAATTCTCGATCATTTGATTCACAAATTAATGACTACCTGAGAATCAGTCTCACAATTCTCGATCATTTGATTCACAAATTAATGACTACCTGAGAATCAGTCTCAAGATTCTCAATTATCTGATTCGTGAAAAAATCACTACCTGAGAATCAGTCTCACAATTCTCGATCATTTGATTCACAAATTAATCACTACCTGAGAATCAGTCTCAAGAGTCTCGATTATTTGATTCACACATCAATAATCATGAGTTGAACAATTCTCCTTCACTTGTAATTCTGTAATGAAATCTTATTTTAATAATGCATCTTAAATGTTTTATCATGCTTTGTGTATGGAAACAGGACAATAGCATATGAATTATGTCAAATACACAATTATACAATTAAAATGATTTATATCTTAATAAATGATATTATTTATATACACTCATATACAAATATCAAAATAATGCACAAATTGTTAAATTATATATTTGTGATGCAATCAGAGGGGAGAATGTCCCGTATATGCCAAACACCAAATGAATCAAAATAATCAATTCACTTAAAGGGGTAATTCGAAAGAATCGACTTAGTAAAGTGACTTGAAATGTCCAGCACTAAGCCCAAAAAGAGTTGTGGTGGCCCAGCAGTTTTCATACACAGAAGATTTTTTTTCTTATTTATTTATTAAAAGCAAGTATCATTCCACACAACCAAGTCAAGATTAACAAAAATAAATTCAACCCTCACCCAAGGGAAAGTGAGAAAGGCCAATAGCCAGAGTAAAATATTAAAAGTAGAAAAGAAGAAAGAGGATCCTTTCCACAATATACATGTTTATTCTAAAAGGTCATTAATTAGATCCTGCCAGTTTTTAAAATAGTTTTGAACAGTGCAAGACTTTGATTTTTTCCAAAAATCCCACTGATTTAAAAGAAATGAGTTAGGATTCATCCAGTTGAGCAAGATAAGTCTACGTGCTAGTAGTGAAGTAGAAGCAGTTAGAGTTTGTTTGTCCTTCTCCACTTTAAGCCCCTCTATGAGCCCACCAAACACAGCTGTTAGTGGATTAAGAGGGATTGTGACACCAAGGCTGTCTGATAGGCATTTAAAGATTTTGGTCCAGAATGATGTTAATTTGGTGCACATCCAAAACATGTGGCCTAATAAGGCTGAGGCTCGATTGCAATGTTCGCAGGTCAGATCTTGCCCTGGAAGCATTTTGGACAATTTTAAAAGAGATAGATGTGCTGAATAAAATATTTTAAGCTAAATAATTGTAGCCTTTCGCATATTGGGTTAGTGTGAATTCTGTGCATTGGCTGCCTTCCACTCCCTTTCTGAAATGTTAAGTAAGAGAGTCTTTTCCCACTGTACTCTGGGATTATTGAAAGGAAGGGACTTTAAAATGTTTTCAATACTGATTTCTAGAATTGAAATAGGTTGGAGGTGAGGTAAATTGGGCAAGAATCTATTTAGCAAAAGGTTTCTAATTTGAAAATAGTGAAAAAATTGTGTCGATAAGAAGTTAAATTTGAAGTGTAATTATTTGTAGGATGCCAAGACATTATCTATACACAATTCTCTAAATGATTAAATCCCGTAGGTTTTCCAAACAGGGCAGCACGGTGGCGCAGTGGGTATCGCTGCTGCCTCACAGAAGTGAGCTTTTTAATGTACTTTTATAGTTAACTTACCTAAAACAGCAGGAGAAGGTGCCATTTGCACATACACCCTTTTCTTGATGTTGTATTGGGGATCTGAGTGGCTGGCAGATGAGTAAAAGGCAAAAATATACAAAATATACAAATTGGTGTTATGGCTCTCAAGGTAAAATTGAAACAGTAAATTAATTTGCAATGGAGATTACATAAAATGTTTCTTTGTTTTAAGACAAACACATTTGCTGATTTGCCAAAACTTTTCAGTGGGAAATTCTGGGAGATTTGGGGAACTGGGAAATTTCAAAATTGTGTACAGCATGCTCTATTCAAGATTTCTCAATGGAGATTGAACTGTCCTGAAATTTAGTGTGCTAAATTTCAACAAAATGTGGTGTGGAGTTGTTTCATGTGGACAGACAGACAAAGCTATTGCAGTAGGTGCTTCTCATGCACCTAACAAGAGTGGAAACAGACAAAGATCGATACTAGGATGATAAGCATGAAACCTAAATTGTGAATTGAAGAATGTAGTGGAGAAGTTTATAATCAAAATAATTTCACATACCCAGATCCCAAACATAAAATGAAAGCCATAGTCAACAAACAAAAGAATTTATTGCCAAAAATCAGACTGAAACACTGATGAGAACTAGCTAGTCATTGTTTTGTTGTATCTACAAACCTGGGATTGCAGGAAGTGACCGGTGACCTTTATACCCTTGACCTGGTGAGGTCATGCACCACACACACCTGGTAGACCTTTTAGAACATCAGAACATTAGAACACTCTAGACGAGAACAGGCAATTCAGCTGAACAAAGCTAGCCAGTCCTGTCCACCTAAGTCTTCTAAAAAACCATCGTCACGTTTTGAAAGTCCCTAATGTCTCACTTTCTACCATGTTACTTGGTCACTTATGTCTTGAGCACTCCCTTGCATTTGAGAATCATGATGAAGATCACATCTTTGTGTGGACATGACTGATCAATTTGCCTAAAACCAATAGCTTAATTTTATGTCCATTTTTTTTACAAGATCCAAATAAGCTAGGATAACACGCAAATATTTTGTGACCACCAATGCTTACCTGTGATTGGGTGGGAGGGAAAGGTGGAAAGTTTTAAAAAGAAATTTGAGCTTTTCTGAGTAAAGTGTAAGTGCCAGTTTTGTTGTGGGTATGTAGGTGCACCTCTTCATCACAATACTGTGCAGTAACGGCCAATAGGATTTCTTATATCTCTTGTTTGTCTTCCTCCATGTGTGTAAGCGAATGCAGGCTTCTCCGTCTGAGGCAATAAAAAATTGAATCTGGCATTGGATTTTTCTTTCCTTGCAGGCCTCTCTCCATGATCTTTAGGATCCCAAGAGGCATTGCACAATAGTATGTGCATAGATATGCGTAGCTCCATTCATCCATCAACTTTCTATACTGCTTATCTAGTTTAGGGTTGTGGCAGGGCCGTTTGAAGGAATTTGGGGCCCCAAGCAAAATGGACATGGAGGCCCCCGCATGCGCGCGCGCGCAAAGGAACCACAGCATAGCCATACATATTTCTGCTAGCCTACCTGCTGCAAAATTGCACCATTTGTACAAGACAAGTAGAGCTATTTTATGTGTGTAATTTATCACTTACCACTGTCTTGTTTTTCTTATCCTCCTCTTCCTTTCTCTTCTTTCTTTTTGGCTTCCTGAAGCATAATTCGGCTTCATGACTGCTGAGGAAGTTTTGTATTTTGCCGGCAGCAGAGATCGCGTGGTTGGCTGGCTGCTGTCAGCGAGGGGCCCCTTGAGGGGATTCCGATAACAGTGTCATTGCACTTTACTGCATTCACTATCAATGGGCGCTCACACAGTTTGTCGCTGCATTTTATTCTTAACCAGTCGTTGTCTTGGGACCCCAGGCCAGCTCGGGGCCCCAAGCAATTGCTTAGTTTGCCTGCCTTGTCGCGACGGGCCTGGTTGTGGCAGGCTGTTACCTATCTTGGCAGCTTTGAGTACATAGTAAGGACTAACCTTGGACACGATGTCACACTCTTATCTGGCCAATTTAGACTTGCCAATTAATTTAATGTGCATGTGGTATGTGGAAAGAACACCCACACAGATAGTGAAAAGTGAAAGAGAAATATTTTGTCTAATAAGAATTCAAATCAAAAGTTTCCTTCTACATTATGCACAGAACTTTATTTATGCAGCACATTACTAATATGATATCATTTCAGATTACGCTTAGAAGGAGGAGACCAAACTAGATGATACAGTGTGGTCAAACTGATACATTGGCATTGGGGTTTGCTTTGAACAGCACTGTTATAAAAGGTAACACTAATAATAATAATTTTATGAAAAAACCTGCTTAATGCAATTCAAGGTCATGACGGACCAGATAGCCTAGTCCAGCAGCATTGGGTGCTCATTAGGAAACACCACTGGGCAAGGTACCAGTCCACTGCATGGCACAATCAAACACTCATCCACACTAACACAGCTGGAAATTTGGAATCGCCATTTAAACAAACACACATAGCCTTGGGTATGAGGGAAAAAAACTGGAATACCAGAAGGAAAATCTCCACAGGAACACTGGGAGAGCATGCACATGTGACATAGAAGATAACCAGAGCAATAAATCTCTGAGACAACTGTGCTAGGCATTGTGTCACCATATTGCCTCACTAGAAAAGATCTCTCTATTATATAAAAAAAATCCTGGGACGAGACGAGACATTTTTCAGAGAGATAATTTCAAGTCCCGCAAGACGAGACTTTGTGCCAAGAGATTTAACCAGGCCCAGGGCAGGAAATAAAAGACAAAGAGTAGAAGACAAAGTAGAACGTCGTAAAGAGATTCAAAAATGTTGGCGCGATACACATGCAGAGCAGGTTAGAGATAATGGAAGTACTAAAATTCAAAAGTCCCAAAATAATGATAGCAAAGATTGCATTACCGCAAACAAATGGAAATTATTACTCAGTGAAATAACGGAACAGTAAAAACAGATTGAATATATGGACATACGTAGGTGATATGACACAAATATGTAGATATTGTTCGGATTTAAACTTTAAGTTGGAGACTTGTAGATCGTCTAATTTGTGTTGCCATCTGGGAAAAGTAGTGTTTCTTCCCAATGAAGAGGCGTATCTGCGAGAATTAAAAGATTTGTTGTTTGGTGAAAGTGAAATCTACATACTGTACGCAAGCGGCAGAGATATGAAGTGGCTGGTGCATACCGCAGCTCAGGGGGTTGGCGAGCGAAGCCCCCTAATCTTATATAAAAATAAAATTGACTGACTTGTCCGTAATTCAACAGCTAATTAATGGGTAGATGTTGTTGGGTTTAATTTATATGACTTTGTTTTCCTGTTGGTTTAAACAAATCTTTGTCTTTATGTGCATTCACTATGTAGTTGGTCATTTGTAATTGCATTTACCTGTGAAGAGCACTATGAGCCTGCACTAAGTGAAGAACACTTTACAAAATAAACTGAATTGAATTGAGCTGCACATCCTTGACTTATGAACTGAACAATCTGACAGTTCCACAACGTTTACAAAAAAAGGCTCCAAGTCTACTTTGATGCCACCTCCAATTAGCTGGCCCAACTTGGCACTGACCAAATAGCTCAAGTGATAAAACAGCATTTCAATTCAGATTTATTTGCTTAGCAGATGCCGTTATTCAAAGGGACTCACAAAAGATGTCAACCTAATCAAGCAAACATTCATCTGGGGGACCGTTCTGGAACAAGTTTTAGAGGACAAGTGGACAAAATTGATGATCACATGTGAAGAGCTCAGAACAAAATGCAAGTGAGTTACAATTCCTTGGTTACAAAAACCTCACCACTAATATCAGTTAGACATCAAACACACTGAGGGAGTCAGCAGTTTTGACGGAGGTGGGCGGCTCGTTCTACCAGATACAGTTGAAGCCACACTTGAAAAGAGTCTGGATTGGCATGTGATGACAAGCAGTGATGGCATCACCAGAAGCTGATTATCAGCAGATCTGAGCAGTCAAGAAAGAGCACAGGAGCTCACGAGGGTCTCCATACAGATAGGCGTTGACCCAGAGGCAGCCTTAGGGATATTTAGGGCCTACGGCTGACCAACCCCACTCGGGGCTGGTTACATCAAATGCTGTTACCGTTATGCGTGGACTGTATAAAATTTAATAAAAATAATGTTAAAATACAACGGATTTTCTCATTACAGTACTCAACAAAATTTTTGCAAGATAACATGTGGAGTTTATCAAAATATAGCGATATAATCTATTAAAAGAGTGTGCCACGATGGCGTCAACAGTGGTACGGCTAAACCAGTAATAAAATGTTGCTGCGTGTTCCACTACCAAACACTTCCCGCACTTCAACGAGGCCTACTGAAGCAAACTGAACCAAAGACTCAATTAAGAAACGATGGTAGGCTCTCTGGACACGAATGAGTCATGAGCGACAAACCATCACTTGTTCCCAAGACAAGACAGAAACCAACCAAGTGACTAATGGGCTATACCTATTTTAGGATTGGATTATACTGGCCACCCTTTTCAGGTGATGAAGGTGGACTATGGAATATTCTCAAAGACGTACATGTACGGAAGTGACATTGAAGAGGGATTTTAAAAGGGTTCCTCTTAGAAAAATCTCAAATATATACATACTGGAGAATATAACTTGACAAATCCGCTCGAATGGGACACGCGGACCTCAAAAGCAGGGCTCCCTTAGGCGTGGAGCCTGGGGCGGTCGCTCCACTTGCCACCCCCAAACGTTGCTCTTGTGTTGACCCATTGACTACTCCAGGGGTTAGCAACCTGTGGGACGTGTGCCAAGCGTGACACGCGCAATGATTTTCAATGGTACTCTGATTGAACTGAAATATAGTAAAAAAAATATATATATTTTAATTACACTGCACGTGTTCACACCGTCATCTACGTTTTGCGCATGCAACTCACATGTAAATGGAAACCATGTGTTCAATGCAGGCTGTGGTACGTTAAAACAAACTTGTTATTACTTAGTAATATACTGCCTTAAAATGACTCATAAAAATGATGTTTGCCCTTTTCAAGACTCTTGGATAAATTAATATAGACTTGTACAACAAAAGGATCGTGCCGTGTGTGCGTTACGCTGTGAAAGTGTTGCATGTCGTACGTCAAGTGTACGAAGACTTTATCAAACTTAGCATCAGTCCATGTTTAAAAACTCTGATGAGAAAAGTGAAGCTTTAAGAAACAAACTACTTATTGTAGTCAAATAACTGGAAACAAAAGTAAAGCCACTGAATGTAGTTATAAAATTGATTCGCATTAATTGATCAATAATAAAAGAATGATTAATCATATTAGAATTCTTGATCATTTTTTCTTATTCAAACTATGTATTTTGAATTGAAAAAACTTGTAATTTATAATTTGTCATACAATTTTTAATAATTGTGTTGAAAATTAAAATTTGACAAAACATTCTTTTCACATATGATCCTATGTATTTTAAAATTTCGAATGAGCAATAATATAAGATCTGGTTTTAATGGGCTTTGAAAGTATATACTTTTGAATTTATAAAAGTACTAGGAGGCTTTGCCCCCTGCTCGCTTTACTCGCCAATCCCCGTTCCTTTGCTACACGCTAGCCTCTTTGTGGTTCTGCCACTCGCGTATGAGGATGCGGATGTACAATTTAAACAGATTTTTATTTTAATGGGAATTGTTACATATGCGTCAATGCAACGTATAACTGCCTCTGGTTGAATTTCGTTTCCTTCTCTCTATTAAATAAAATGACTTTTACAAATGTTTGTCTCTGAGATTTGTTAATTGCCTTTGGAAAAGCTGTTCTAACGGGAAACTGTTAGGGTTTTAATACTAAAGACATAACAAGATCTCCTTTGTTGTCTAATGTTATCTGCGAAAGATGTACTACATTACCTATCTTGGATACATCCTTGTTTCTACAGTAATTTGTGCTGCAGAAGACGGTGTTAACGGTTGTAGATATTCTTTGTGATATTGTAAGTTGATGTTTTCATCTTCCGCACGATCACCACCAACTGTTTCAGCATAGTCTATTGATAATGCATTTAACCAATTTGTTGTGTAACCGAGTGACATTTTTGATGTTAATTCGTTAGACTTCATTGTTTCTTGTTGCTAGGATTGCCCGTGTACTCATTTTATCTGTTGATACCTCTTTGTGATGAAAATCTTCAATAAGATTTGGACATAATACATCTTCTTTGATTGGGAACTTAAAGTGAGGAAAACGTTAAAATTTATAAGAGCTGAGAGCGCAGGAAGTGTGTCTGTCAAAAACATTCACACGAATGAGAGCTGAGAGGACCGTGGTCTTGTTTGAAAATGTTTGAGAGGAGGGTGGGACTTGACAAAATCTCTCTTCCAAAAAGTCTCGTCTCCAAGAAGTCTTATTGCGTCGAAGGATTTTTTTATACAGTATAATATAGAGTTATACTTTTGAAGCCCATTATAACCAGACCAATTCCGATACTATATATACCAAAATTGGTAGAATTATGTCGACACGCGGAATAACATTGTAACATATGTTCAGCACGACACCACTGAAGTGAGCCAATACAGTGATCTGAAAAGAGGAGCAACATGTGCCCACCTTGGCTGGTTAAACACCAGACGTGCCACTGTGACACATGCCGGTACTCTTGGCCAGCAGTACTCCAGTCGTGACAAGACCAAAGTCTGGACCAGGAGTTGTGGTAAATAATCTCAGGGAAAGCCCGGAGTTTAACTGCCATTTACAGCTCCTGGGTTCAACCCCTGGACTTGGGTTTGCTGTGAGTTTTGCTACGCTTGGCCAAATGACCATTTGAACTGTGTTGCAAACATTTCCATGTGGATAACAATTAAAACACAGTCCCAAAGTTTTCTTATCTGTAGTCATTTTCTTGATGCACACTTGCACAGTGCAGTTTATTAAGATCATATGGTGGAGCTTTTCTGATATAACACACCACACAGCAGCATAAATAATAAACTGAGGTGCTACCACAAATCATAAACACTACATGAATGCTTAGTTTAAGAGAAATGAGGTACCTTGAATAGTCCTCTTAAAGAACGCCTTGCATGCTTCGCATGATGCCACCCCATAATGGTAGCCTGATGCCAGGTCTCCACAGACCAGGCAGAGTCGCTTTGATCCTGAGCTCAGGGCTGATGAGTAGACTCTCTCTTGGACATGGTGGGCAGCAGACAAGACAGGCCTGATTTGTTCAGCCCCGTACCTTCGGTCATCACAGGAGTCGGGCAGGGGACAAAGAGGACTGGGCGAGTCGGGCTCCAAAGAGTGCCGCCGAGACATCAGGCTGCTGCCTCCGCCGCTGCTGTCAGAGAGCTCACCCGGGCTGAACTGTGCCAGGCTGTCCAGGGTGAAGCTCGGGCTGAAGGGCTCAGTTTTGAGAAATGGCACATCGTCTGTGGAATGGGCACTAGGAAAAGAAAAAAAATAAATCAAAGATGCACCGGGGATTGAAATATTATTGTTGTGACAGAGAACTTCAGAAGAGTCTCAATGACACAAGAGAATGAAAGAAGAAAACATGGGGCACAGAAACTACCACCGAAAAACCCAGCTGGCAGTGGCTATTACTTTTTCAACAACAACTTCCATCCATCCATTATCCAACCCTCTATATCTTAACTACAGGGTCACAGGGGTCTGCTGGAGCCAATCTCAGCCAACACAGGGCGCCAGGCAGGAAACAAACCCTGGGCAGGGCACCAGCCCACCGCAGGGTGCGCACACACACACACACCAAGCACACACTAGGGTCAATTCAGAATCGCCAATCCACCTAACGTGAATGTCTTTGAACTATGGGAGGAAACCGGAGAACCCGGTGGAAACCCACGCAGACACAGGGAGAACATGCAAACTCTATACAGGGAGGACCCGGGAAGCAAACCCGGGTCTCCTAACTACGAGGCAGCAGCGTTAACCATTGCGCCACCGTGCCTCCCCTTCAATAACAACAAAAAAATAATTTAATAACAAATCAAAGGTCACTTTTATGGGAGATTCATCCAAATATTCAGAATAAAACACCAGCATTTCACTGATGGTCGTGATCAGTGGTGGTTTTTGATATGGGCGACATGGGCCGTTGCCCAGGGAGGCATCGTGGTGGGGGGATTCTCCCGTATGAAGCTGACGCCAGCTCAATGCGTGTGCTCACTCTGTTCTTTATCACAGGTTAGTAAATTCGCCATAATTGGATTGCACATTGGCTTTAAAACGGTAAAATATCGTCAATGAGATTTTGAACATATTGATAAAATGATTTGAGTTAGTAAGAGTTTTTTTGTATGGATATATACGTTTGCGTGCTAACTTACTAATGCAAATGACTCGCGTAGTGGAGAGTGGTAGGTGGGGAAAGTTAACCCGAAATAATAAACTGACTGCAGCTCTGAGAGAAAAAGTTTATGCAGTTGTTAGTGACCTGGTGAACTGATAACTGGGGATGGTACTAAAATGAAAATTCTTTACACTATAACAAAATACACTCACCTAAAGGATTATTAGGAACACCTGTTCAATTTCTCATTAATGCAATTATCTAATCAACCAATCACATGGCAGTTGCTTCAAAGGGGTGTGGTCCTGGTCAAGACAATCTCCTGAACTCCAAACTGAATGTCAGAATGGGAAAGAAAGGTGATTTAAGCAATTTTGAGCGTGGCATCGTTGTTGGTGCCAGACGGGCGGTCTGAGTATTTCACAATCTGCTCAGTTACTGGGATTTTCACGCACAACCATTTCTAGGGTTTACAAAGAATGGTGTGAAAAGGGAAAAACATCCAGTATGTGGCAGTCCTGTGGCGAAAATGCCTTGTTGATGCTAGAGGTCAGAGGAGAATGAATGGACCGACTGATTCAAGCTGATAGAAGAGCAACTTTGACTGAAATAACCACTCGTTACAACCGAGGTATGCAGCAAAGCATTTGTGAAGCCACAACACGCACAACCTTGAGGCGGATGGGCTACAACAGCAGAAGACCCCACCGGGTACCACTCATCTCCACTACAAATAGGAAAAAGAGGCTACAATTTGCACAAGCTCACCAAAATTGGACAGCTGAAACTGCAAAAATGTTGCCTGGTCTGATAAGTCTCGATTTCTGTTGAGACATTCAATTGGTAGAGTCAGAATTTGGCGTAAACAGAATGAGAACAAGGATCCATCATGCCTTGTTACCACTGTGCAGGCTGGTGGTGGTGGTGTAATGGTGAGGGGATGTTTTCTTGGCACACTTTAGGCCCCTTAGTGCCAATTGGGCATCGTTTAAATGCCACGGGCTACCTGAGCATTGTTTCTGACCATGTCCATCCCTTCATGACCCCCATGTACCCATCCTCTGATGGCTACTTCCAGCAGGATAATGCACCATGTCACAAAGCTCGAATCATTTCAAATTGGTTTCTTGAACATGACAATGAGTTCACTGTACTAAAATGGCCCCACAGTCACCAGATCTCAACCCAATAGAGCATCTTTGGGATGTGGTGGAACGGGAGCTTCGTGCCCTGGATGTGCATCCCACAAATCTCCATCAACTGCAAGATGCTATCCTATCAATATGGGCCAACATTTCTAAAGAATGCTTTCAGCACCTTGTTGAATCAATGCCACGTAGAATTAAGGCAGTTCTGAAGGCGAAAGGGGTCAAACACCGTATTAGTATGGTGGTCCTAATAATCCTTTAGGTGAGGGTATTTTGGTGCTGTATAAATGTAAAATTAGATTTTGTCTCTGTTAGATATTACATTTCCAATAGTTTGTCTTATTGCACTGATTTAGTTCAGTGTTTATTAGAACGCTGGGGGCCGAGCAGGGATGCTTGGGGGCGGTGGGTTACCAGAGGGGTGTTTGCCCAGGGTCCCAAACAGGCTAGGACCGGCCCTGGTCATGATGGTGGTAGAATTCCACCAGTTAGAAATCCTGAGTGTCATTAGATGAAAGTGGTGCCATTTTAAGGAACTGGCAATTTCGGCATAAGAGGAACTTAAAAGGAGTATTTGCATCAGTAATTAACTCAAATACTTTAATGCTTTGTGTGTCTTGTGTCACAACAACAACAACATTCATTTCTATATCGCATTTTCATACAAATGATGTCGCTCAAAGTGCTTTATAAGATGAAGAAAGAAAAAGAAAAATATAAAAATAAGATTAGGCAATACTAATTAAGAAAGAATCAAAGTCAGGTCCGATAGCCAGAGAGGACAGAAAAAGCAAGAAAACACTCCAGAGGGCTGGAGAAAAAATCAAATAAAATCTGCAGGGGTTCCGAGGCCACAAGACCACCCAGCCCCTCTGGACATTCTACCTGACATGAATGATCTCAGTCCGTCCTCATGGCTTTTAGGGTTCACATGGAAGAACTTGATCACATTTTGCATTGCATTGTAATCATTGAAATAAACTGTATTCTTAATTCAAAACTAATGTTTTCAATTTTTACAATTTCATACTGAAATATCAAAGAGAGGGAGGGAGCAGATGCTGATAGCACATCGCAGCATCCACCACATGATGAACCACCCGGATTGTGACCAGAGTGCAGCGGGTGGCACCTCAGCACCACACTGGTACAGCGTGAAGTTTTCTACAGTGGCTGGAGTGCCAATCCTGCCACCAGTCCCCAAGAGTTCCCTGTAAGTTGCAGGACCTGCTTGTAGAGCTCAGTGCAGGTTAACGTCATACCCAGGATGAAGAAATTGCAGGTTAAGGGCCAAATGGAGTAGAGTCACATTTACCGGATTCAAACCGGCGACCTTCTGATTGCTGGCACAGATCGCTAGCCTCAGAGCCACCACTCGGCTCTGTAAAAGAATACAAGTGCCTTTGAAATGATGATGGACTTTATTGTTTGGCTGATTCCTCTTTTTTTAGGGTGACCTATAACATTTTATATACAACTAGTTACATCTCTTTTGTTTTGCTCCACTGAACAACAGGGAGGGGAAGTGACAGGCAGCAGGATTTGAACCCACCGCCCCAGAGTTTGCAGCTCAAAGTCTTAACCACTCCACCACACTGACTGCAACTTTACTTACAGCTGACATTCGGAGTTACAGGTACATAAAGCGCCTGTGGTGAGTTTGTGTGATGTGGGGTTTCACCACATTTGTATTCATTCATGATTTGTAAGACATTTGGGATTGAAATATCTGCTAAATGTACAGTACAGTAAATAAAAGAGAGGACTTTGTTACTCACCCAGTCACTTCACAACTGTTTTTGTGTGGGTGACTTCAAGATATGTGTAGAGAAGGAAGCTCCAAGCAGGTGAAGGAAGAGTTTATGATGAAACCACAAGCTACTAACAGAGTCCAGAATTGTTATGGCTTACAATCTGCATGGAGGGTTTTATATTTGGTCTTTTAGTTTATCTGTCTGTTTGTCTAGTAGTTAACCTTTAATAAAATGAACACTCATTCCCCAGAGCCAAATCCATATGGACAACAAACAGAGACTAAAATTTGGGTCCCATATGGATGGATGGCCCATTAAGTTGTGAACCCAAAGATCATATGGGGGCTCACATGGGTAAGTAAACTGTCACTGATTGCCAGGTACAGGTGTAATGGGAGCAGCAAAATCTGAACGGGTTTAAAATCATTTAAAATAATGAAAGATTTCTTAATGTACATTTATTTATTTGACTGACACCTTTATCCAAGGCAACGTAAAACATTCGAGATACATTTCTTTGGTTGTTGTTGTTTTTGTTTTTGTCCAAATGACAGGCTGAAGTGACTTTCTCAGTGTCACACAATGTCTGTAGTGGGATCTGAACCCACAACCTCAGGATCTGAAGACCAAAGCCTTAACCAACTAAGCAATAATTTATTAAAAGAACATCAAAACTTTTTTTTTTACATTAAACTGTGCAGGATTGAATTTGCTAGATAAGGCAATTTAATTTGAGTGAGATGGTTAAAAGATTGGCACAATTTAAATCACATTACTTGACAAAAGTTAAGTGTAAAAAATTCTTTTGCTGCTGCTTATATGTTTATTAGTGATACTTGGTGCCATACCGGTTTCCTTTCCGGGACAGCTTCTATTGTGTAAACAGTTGATTCATATAAAAGTAATGAAGATGACAAAGAAATTGTATATTATATATATATATATATATATATATATATATATATATATGTATATATATATATATATGTGTGTGTGTTTCGTTTGTATGTATATGTATATATACTGTATACATATTGCATAATTACATACATGCGTATACAAAATGAATCTGTATATTATAGTATATAAATGAATTACAGACGCTTTACTCTGTACTGTAGCTACCAGATAACTTTATAAAGCAGTCGCAAAAAGGAATACCACTTATACTGTCAATTGTAATAATTCCCAATATGGATTGCAGTTACTTTCCAAAACTGATACACTGTCAGTTTTTCATTTTTCGCGAGTAAATACAGTTTATTACACTAATAGCTGTAAAAAATATGAAAAACAGCATTTCAATACTACCGCACGCGTGTCCTTAAGTCTAAATGTTGATTCACAGCTGTATTACTACTACCATAATACGTACACATGCGTGCACAATTGCTCTTTTCGGGGCTTTTATGTATAAAGATCTGGACATACGTGACTGAATAATCTTACAAAATAAACATTTCGGTATAACTGTAAATACAGGCAGATAGTAAAGTGAATTTCATGAAGCCGCCGGTAAGTTTCGAGATTGGTACTCACTGGTTGTAACGGCTCAGGCAGCTGAGATCCTCGCCCAGACAGAAGTGCTTCAGATTCATGGCTCACGTGCCTACAGCAGCTCAAGCCTCAGGTCGGAGGTCCGGTGACTGTCCGCGGACTGCGGCGATAATCAAATAAGTTCCTGAGCTCTGCATCCGTCCTGAACCTGCCAGGCGCTTATGAATATTAATCAAGTGCTGCGGGGCGGAGCCAAGCGGACTCCGCCTCAAGCCGCCACCTGGGATTCCCCAAATACAGATTTCGCTTCTTCGGGTTTGATGTCCCTCAAGCTGGCCACGAATCCCGTACCAGAAAAAAAAAAAAAAAAAGCAGGGCCATACTGTAGCGGACCAGAAGCAAAAACAATTCCCATTTTATTTTTCAGCACTGTAATCTTTCTAAAGAAGTATGCAGTGAACACTCGCGCCTAGAGTTTCTGTTCTGCACAATTCACTTTGTGTAACGTGTTTGACGTTAAATTAGTTACTGTCGTTTTCGAAAACGAACTCAAAAAGATGAATTTATTTTGCCATATTATACTTAGTAAATTTCCTTCTCGATAAAGCTTGTATTTTACAGTTTAACTATTTTATTTTATTTTGTGGTATTACCTGGCAGATTTCCTACTGGAAAAAATGTTATCAGATTTCATTGTTTGATTTCACTCATTTAAATGTATTGAATACAATAAATCCTGCCAAAGAAAAATCATTATGATTTGTACAGTACCTATTTTATTTTTTAAACATTATAACCCTACATATTATATTCGATGACTAATCTCACTTAAGTAATTGTTTGAAGAGACCCCAGCAACAGCGAGTCTTCTTTCGTTAGGAGTTGCAATGTCATTTTATAATAACTTTCCTCAGATGCACGCTTCATTGCCTTTAATATGTTCGGTCTTCATGTAAAATGTAGTTTTGCATGTACTACATAAAAGCTCACAATGGCATATTTTATATTTGCAACACGCACAGGTCAAGTGATTTGTTCAGGGTCACATAATGAGGAAAGGTTTACAGTTTGAGCCTGGACCCTGAGGAATTGAAATGCATCTCATTGACCACTACAAAATGCTGACAGTCTGGGGGGCTTTTTAAGTTACAGTGAGTACAATGAAAGGCACTATATACTGGAAATGTGGACTTCTAGAAGATCAGACACTTACTGTTTTCAGTTTCATGTTTTGGTGATTTGGTGTCCAGGGCCGGACTGTTGCTCTACAAGATGCCCGCAAGTGTTCTGCACGTTGCCTTCCTTTAATGGAAAGTCACTTACACTGAGAAATCTCAGCCCTGAGGCTCCATGTTTTACTTGTTTGTGTCAAATTAACTTGCATCAATCAAAAGTGACCGCTGCTGCAGCAGGTAAAAAATAAGTGGAAAACATGAACTCTCTGTCTCGGGAGAATAAGATACACAGAAACATTAAAGCTGCAGGTAAAGTGTTAATTAAATTATGTAAAATAAGTGGAGGTGCCACAATTGCCAAAGGCGAGGTCTGGGCCTTTGGCTTACAACTGGAGAAATGTATGTATTTGTTTGTGTGTAGAGTATGTATATATATATATATATATATATATATATATATATATATATATATATATATATATATATATATATATATATATATATATATATATTATTAAAGTTAAAAAGGAAGGATAACATAATGGTACTATATAATACAAATATTAGGAACGCATTTCTACAGTTAGCATCTGTGCTACAGAATTCAAAGCACTGACATACACTGCGGTGGTGCAGAGGCAGTGCTTCTGCCCCACAATAAGGAGACCAGTGTTTCTGTCCGGGGTCCTCCCTGTGTGGAGTCTGCATGTCCTCCCAGTTTCCCTCTGGCTGTTCCAGTTTCCATCTAAAAACATGCAGGTCAGGTGAATTGGTGTTTCTAAATTGGTCCTGGGGTGTGTGCTATGTGCAGGGGTCTTTTACCTGCCTTGTGCCTGATGATTACGGGGACAGCTACCCTGTGGCCCTGCCCTGGATAAGTAGGCTATGAAAATGGATGGATGGATGTATACCGTAGAGCAGGGGCGGGCAAAGTGGGTCCTGAAGGGCCGCAGTGGCTGCAGATTTTCATTCCAAGGCAATTGCTTATTTAGAAACCAATCCTTGCCAATCTCAGATATTTTTAAATTTCATGGCTTGTTAATCTGCAATGTTAGGTTCTTATATCGTAGATCGGGGTGTCGAACTCTGGGCCTGGAGGACCTCAGTGGCTGCAGGTTTTCATTCTAACCCTTTTCCTAATCAGTGTACAGTTTTCACTGCTAATTAACTTCTTTTCCCTTCATTTTAATAGCCCTGTTTTTAAGGATTCAGTCCTGTGAATTGATTCGTTTCTTCATTAAATGACAGCCAAACAGAAATGAGACATTAAACAGATGACCAGTTAAATTTAGATTTCAAACTCCAACCAATTTCACTCCAACCAATCTCTTAATGAGAAGCCGATCCTTCCTGTTAATGAAACCCGTTATTTAATCCCATGGCTTGTTGCTGCTCTCATTCTGCCACAGCAGACATTTCCAAAATTGTTGATATTTTCTGTTTTTTCTAAGAACGCCGTCAAGATGTTTTGGTGACCTGAGACATCAACCTTAACTGAAACCTTCACCTTTCTTTATTTTTAGATGCTGTGTGGTGGGTATAGATGAGCTGGTCATGTGGCGGCTTGTTTTGTGTCTCTTTAAAGTTTACCTGTGTGGTCTATGGCTGGCTTGTCATCCCGGCCAATACCCCCAGGCCGCCAGGTGGAGCTCTCCCTGCAGCACGGAGGTGCCCCGAATACCAGCAGGAAATCATGGACAATGGAGTTTTCCTTTACAGCCCTGCTAGATACCACAGGGGCCAATAGAAGACGCTGCAGGAAGGCCCAGAGAGTCATATGTGACCTATAACCTGGAAGTACATCATAGGCAAAGCGACAGGGGAATTGACGTACTTCTGGGATGAAGAAGAGGACTTTTTATCTGATCCGGAAGTGATAAGGAGTCACATGGACTAAAGGATGGGAAACACTTCCAGGTCAGGGAATATAAAAGACTGTGGGAAATGCCCAAACAAAATGAGCTGGGTGGAAGGGTGACAATGTGTCTGGGAGTAGGAGGATTGTTTTATTGTTATTGAGTATTGTGTAATTTATGAGTATTGTGGAGAGGAGGGTGCTTTGTGCACTGTATAGTCCGAATTTTATTTTATTGATTTTATTTTATTTTATTTTTTCTCCAGCCGTCTGGAGTTTTTTTGTTTTTTCTGTCCCCCCTGGCCATTGAACCTTACTCTTATTCGATGTTAATTAATGTTGATTTATTTTGTTTTATAATTGTGTCTTTCATTTTTCTATTCTTCATTATGTAAAGCACTTTGAGCTACTGTTTGTATGAAAATGTGCTATATAAATAAATGTTGTTGTTGTTGTTGAATAAAATTAATTATTGGACTTTTACCTGGTGTCTGACGTATTGTCAGAGGGATCAAGAGGATGACAGTGCCCTCTATCTGTCACAGCTGATAATTAAGGAAAAAGAGACAACTAAGGGGTCTGAGTCAGGTTAATTAAAATGAAAGCAAAGAAAGTGAATTAGTAACACAAACTCTGCGGTGGGCTGGCACTCTGCCTAGGGTTTGTTTCCTGCCTTGCGCCCTGTGTTGGCTGGGATTGGCTCCAGCAGACCCCCGTGACTCTGTAGTTAGGATATAGCAGGTTGGATAATGGATGGATGGATAGCAGCACAAACTGGTCACTAATGAAGAAGATGGTTAGAATGAACACCTGCAGCCACTGCAGCCCTCCATGAGCGAGAGTTTGACACCCGTGTCGTAAATCTTTTTCCTTTCCAAATGATTTGAAGTCACATTTTCTTCTTAAGGGTTTTACTAAACCAAATAGTGTGTGATGAATCCACATCGGTGTAAATGAAACAAGTTAGATGGAGAGCTGCTGGCTGCTTTGTCATTTACATCATATTGCTAAAAAGGAGCCTTTAAAACACTGAAGGCAGCTGTTTACGACTGAAATAAGTAATCAATGGTGGGGTACCTTAACAAGCAAGACCACTAAAATGAAGCATCAGAATATCACTTGAGTGATAAGCACTTCATCAGCAATAAGCGACTTCTCATTAAGAAACTGGGTTGGAGCAACAAAAACCTGCAGCCACTGCGGCCCTCCAGGATCCCCTGCTGTACCTGTAGACCCATGTGAGTATATCTCTATGACATAAATCATAATTCCCCCTCTCTTCTGATTTTGTTAACTTTGTTGAATGTTATGTATCCGTTTTGTGCACTGAGCTGAGAACCTCATGTTAACCCTCAGATTGGGTCTGGGGTCTTTTTGATTGTTCCCCAGTCACTCAAAAAACAGGTGGACCAACTTTCATGAAATTTTACAGGTAGGTTGCATTGGTCCAACTTAAAATACAGACAGGCTATGTGGAGTTTCAAAAATGTAACCGCAGAAGAGGTATTGAATGGGGAGAAACCCAAAAACTGTGCATCATTTAAAAATGGCCGAGATGGTCTTCATGAAATTTTGCATGTATAATAAAAAGGTGAATCAGCTCAAAATCAAGGCTACAGGATGTTGTGGAGTTTCAACTATTTCATGAGGCAATTTTTCAAATACCATGTGGTCAGTCAGTCAGTCATTGTCCAACCCGCTATATCCTAACACAGGGTCACGGGGGTCTGCTGGAGCCAATCTCAGCCAGCACCGGGCGCAAGGCAGGGTGCCAGCCCACCGCAGGGCATACACACACACACCAAGCACACACTAGGGCCAATTTAAAATCGCCAACGCACCTAACCTGCATGTCTTTGGACCGTGGGAGGAAACCCATGCAGACACTGGGTCTGAAGAAAAAATAAATCACTAAGAAGGGTGATTGTAATGGGAGGACAAAATAGCACATCACTTGAAAACAGGTGAGTGGAGGTTCATAAAATGGTGCCTGCTTATTATTGTTGATATCACTTTGAGTCTAAAATTGAAGACTTTGAGGCCTCTGAAGTTTCGGTGTTGTAGTTTGGGTGTGCAAAACCATAACTTCATTATTATACAAAAACTGTTGAGGAGATAGTAGGGGATTTGAAAGAGAGTTTAGGTTTGGCCCCAGTCACAGTGAAGCTGGTCCAGCTCTAGGCTAAGGCCGAGTAGGCCCATGAATTGCATGACTTGGGGGGGCACCCAGGCATTTCCAAAGCTCCCTCATCCCCAAGTGTTCTATCCTGTGAAAGTACAATTTACAATACAATACAATTTATTTTTGTAGAGCCCAAAATAACACAAGAAGTGCCACAATGGGCTTTAACAGACCCTGCCTTTTGACAGCCCCCCAGCCATGACTCTCTAAGAAGACAAGGAAAAAAAAAACCTAGTAGGGAAATAAAACGGGAGAAACTTTGGGAAAGGCAGTTCAAAGAGAGACCTGACCCCCCGCTCTTTCATTTCATGTCCACTTATGAATACATTCTCACTTCTAAGGGTCCCTCAATCTCCTTGATTTCAGACTTTAGTAGGAACTTGAAAGGGAATCAATCCTGGATACCTCCCTGTCCCACCCCAACCTGCTCTTTGATTTCACATGTAAATATGAATGCACTCGGATCTCCAAAGGGACTCCATCCACCAAGGGGCATTGTTAGGATTTGCTAACATCAGGGCCTTACGTCCGGATTAAGGTTTAGTGCAAAAGGGTGGGAGCTACTTAGGAAAATTGGGGGCAACATGCCAGAAATCTGGGGTGTGAAGCCTCCTTCCAATGATGCCACGTCATCCACCAACCACAGCCTACACAGTAAGAGCGCCATGTACTCTTGAGCATCAGTGATGTAATGGAAACAACGATGTGTTGTGATGATGGGAGACCGACACAAAAACTGAGCATCACTCAAAAACGGATAGGTCTACTTTCATGAAAATTTTCTATTTACGTTATAATTCATGCAATCTCTATATATAATCTTCATTTGGATCTTGATCTTTGTTTGTCCACGAATGAATTAGAAGGAGAAGCACTAGGTGGCAGTAGAGAGACAGCTAAAACATAGGCATTGCATTAAGAATCTCCTCCAGGTTTTACTACTGAAGACTGTAGTACGCCAGTCACACCTCAAAACACAGACATTCAAACTAAACAAATTGTTGTGCTTTAAATTAACTAAAGAGATCTTCATTTAGATCTTGATCTTTGTTTGTCCGCGAATTCCACGCATGCGTAGACCACCTTCCAGTTTAGTACGTCGTTGTTACTCACGGATGTCAGCAATGTGCCGGAATAACGAAAGGGGTGGTGAACAGTGTCACGCTGGTTAGCTCCTGAGGTCTGGTTAGAGAATGAGATTGCCGAAGATAAAAGGTACGTGCCTACATAACATATGAATGAAAGAAAGACAGTGGGTAAAATGAATGACAACGTAACAGCACATTCCGGAAATTATTATTGTTACGTTGTAGCCGGCGAGTGCTGCGCGTCTCACAGTTGTACCGTGGCTTGCTCACATGTCAGTGAAGTGATCCCTATTTATGCTTTAAAAAGCCTGGATACCTATGTGTCCCCCTTTTATAACCATTGCTCCGTGTATATTGCCTTACTCTTTGGATTGCCACAAAGCAAACTGCAAGACTGGAGAAAGGTTGAGAAGACATTGTGAGAGGAAACGATAGCGTCGTGAAAATGAGACGGACTGTGAACGGACAGAAGCAGAGATGCTCCTACACCACCACATAATTATGATTCGGACAGTAATTCCGAGTAGTCCGTTCCTATTGAATCAATATCCAAGGGTTTTCTTTTGTAATTTTGTTTCCCTTATAAAAAATCATAATACGGTGCGACGATGGGCCCAGTTCACGACTGGCAGCCGCGTTTAAACAGGTAGCCCTTCACAGACAACTTTAACACGCGCAACGTAGTTGGGCACACATGGCTAGTCTAAAATAATCTGCTCAAAAAAATTAAAAGAACACTTTGAACACATGTGCTCAGGGCGAGCCTGGGCGCCAGTGGTGGACCTGCCAATTCTGGTATTCTGTGGCAAATGCCAGTCGAGCTTCACGGTGCTGGACAGTAAGCACAGGGCCCACTAAAGGACGTCTGTTTCTGATTGTTTGGTCAGAGACATTCACACCAGTAGCCTGCCTGCTGGAGATCATTTTGTAAGCTCTGGCAGTGCTCATCCAGTTCCTCCTTGCCCAAAGGAGCAGATACCGGTGGGTCCTGCTGATGGGTTAAGGACCTTCTATGAGGGACCCTGTCCAGCTCCCCTAGAGTAACTGCCTGTCTCCTGGAATCACCTCCATGTCCTTGAGACTGTGCTGGGAGACACAGCAATCCTTCTGGCAATTCGACACTTATTGATGTGCCACCTTGGAGAAGTTGGACTACCTGTGCCACCTCTGTAGTGTCCAGGTATGTCCTCAGGCTACCAGTAGTGACACTGACTGTAGCCAAATGCAAAACTAGTGAAAAAACAGATGAGGAGGGAAAAATGTCTGTGGCCTCCACCTGCTAAACCATTCCTGTTTTGGGGGTCGTCTCATTGTTGCCCCTCTAGTGCCCCTCTTGTTAATTTCATTAACACCAAAGCAGCTGAAACTGATTAAGAACTCCCTCTGCTACTTACCTGACCAAATCAATATCCTAGAAGTGTCATTGACTTGATGCTATACTCGGATTAAAAAGTGTTCCTTTAATTATTTGAGCAGTATATAAGCTTTAGGGAGTTTCACGAATCTTGTTGGGGAGTTATAATTGGCTCAAAACTCATGTGTAGCCATCTTCCGATTGCTTCTTATGTAAAAAGAACTTCACAACTGTGCCCTCCATTGGCATGGGAAGAGAGTCACTGAAAAAATGAATGGCCTTTAGACTGGCTTCTGCTAAAAAAATAAAAATAACTAAATAAAACTAAATATTCCAAAAAAATAATACCCACTCTCCCATGTATACAAAATAATGAAAAATAACCCAATGCGGTGGGCTGGCGCCCTGTCCGGGGTTTGTTTCCTGCCTTGCGTCCCGTGTTGGCTGGGATTGGCTCCAGCAGACCCCCCCCCCGTGAATCTGTAGTTAGGATATAGCAGGCTGGATAATAGATGGATGAATGAAACATACCCCAACTTCTTATATTCAAGCTTGTCATTCATTATTCATCAGGAATGCCATTCTTAAATCTTAACCCAAACTGCAATGTACTCAATATTTATATAATATAATATATAACCACCTTAATAAAACAATAAGTGGCCGTGCGTCCATGTGATTATTATGTCTCTGCGATACCAAAATTTGGCACATCACAAACATTGACACCAAATGGCATATAACTGAGACAGATGCATTGCATGGTGCTCTGCAAACTTTAATGCTAAGGTCGACATTGATTATTTAGTTTTCAACTCATTTTAGACAGGTAGCACAGCTAGTTATAATAATAAAGTGACTTGAGTATTTAAAGTTGTGGTAGCTACCTACCATTCATAAATGAAATGATGATAAGAAAAATCCTTATTGTTGCCTACATGCTGCGTCTAAACCAAGAAAGTATCACTAGTGTTGGTAGCAGCACTTTAAATTCTGTAAAGCTGGCCAGACTTGAATATTCCTTGTCTGTTTTAGAAGCTTTTCTTAGACGTGTCCCCTACCAGTTCTTTCTTGAGTTTTGGGTTAGCTTGCACTAATCGTATCAAATCCCAAACCTGTCTTTCAAATCGATTAGTTCACCAGTACACTGAAAACTAGTGCATCCTGATGAAGTCCCACATCTGTCGTCTTTGCCCTTAATCACTTTTTATTATTAGTCATATCGTTCCTTCACATTGACTCTAACCTTAGTTTAAAATAAAAAGAGAAAAAAAATCCCTGGCCATTGGTTCACACCGGTGCGCCCCGCCTCCTCTCATCCAACTTTCACATTTCGAGCATCACCTTCATGCGTTACCAACCAACCAATCCCAATTCTAACTGTTTTCAGGAGCAGAAATTATTCTGATATTAAGCATTCTCCCGCTTAAACAGTGATCCGGCTTCCTCAGAGGCAGACACAAAATAAATGCAAGTGCCCTCCATAACGTTTGGGACAAAGACACATTTTTCCTTGGTTTACCCCTCTACTTCAAAGTTTAAAATTTCAGATCAAAAAATTCAGAATACAATAGAGTATTGGGTTCAAGCGAGACCATAATTGATTTAAAATTTGTGTATAACAACTCCATGCACATCTTCCAGGAATTTGCCCATTAGTGGCGGTGTTATTTTATAATGGTGGTCATGAATTTTAACAGGGGACCTGCTGTTTGACTATGAGTTATCCAAATCATCTGCCAATGCACCAAATGTGGAGATAAAGAAATGTGTATGTTGTCTGCAAAAGTCACCACTATAGAAAGGTACTAATTAAAAGTTATTTCTTTTCTGAAATAACTCACCAACCCCCCTGCCAGCGCTATGCGCCAGCAACTTCGCATCTCTGCCGCTCACGGATGTGGATTTCACTTTCACCAAACAACAAATCTTTTAATTCTTGCAGAATCTTCATGGGGAAGAAACACTACTTTTCCTTGATGGCAACAAGAATCAAATGATCTACAAGTCTCCGACTTAACGTTTAAATCTGAACAATATATTCAATCTCTTTTCGCTGTTCTATTATTTCACCAAGTAATATTTTCCATTTGTTTGTGCTAATGCGATCATTGCTATAATTTTTTGGAGACATTTTCGAATTTTCGCACCTCCATTATATCTTACCTATGTTGCAAGTGTTATGCGCTAATGTTTTTGGATTCTTTATGACGTTCTACTTTGTCATCTACTCTTTGTCGTTTATTTCCAGACCCGGGCGTGGTTAAATCTCTTGGAACAAAGTCTCATCTCACGGGATGTGAAAGTGTCTCTCTGAGAAAATCATGTCTCATCGCAGGATTAAAAAGTCTCGCCTCCCAAGATTTTTTCTATTATAATAGAGAGATGTTTTCATTGTAAACGTACTTGTACTTACCATGTTTGAATTGCTATGTCACAATGTGTCCTGCTAGGGCCTCCCCAAGGTGCAAAGTGCTTTAGACATCCAAACACGTCTCGGCTTCTGCTTTGCGTTTCTGCTCTGTCTTCACTTCCGGCTCAGGCTAACAATGAGACCAATAAACAAAGAGCCTCCATGATCAAACTGCCAGCCTGGAGAGTTTTCTGGCTATGCCTTCACTAGTCTACAGTCAGTCAGGTCATCGCTATGCAGACTGGCTGAGGAATAAGAGAGTCAGTGTTCTTTTTAGATATTGATGCATCATTGAAAGCCTACAAATGATGTTTTTTCAGGATCTCATTTTGTTAAAGTGTCTGACAGATGTCAGGCTTTGTAGAAATTTCAGGAAGAATCAGCTTTTCTAAGTTCGGTCAGCTTAAGTTATACTAAAGAGAAAGGATGCTTCAAAGGCAGATATCAAAATGGACTACTTTAAGACATCATCATCATCAGAGGGGACTGGGCAGTCTAATGGTCTGGAATCCCTACAGTTTTTATTTATTTTTTTTGTTTTTTCTGTCCCCCCTGGTCATTGGACCTTACTCTTATTCGATGTTAATTAATGTTGATTTATTTTGTTTTTCTTATTGTGTCTTTTATTTTTCTATTCTTTATTATGTAAAGCACTTTGAGCTACTGTTTGTATGAAAATGTGCAATATAAATAAATGTTGTAGTTGTTTTGTTATCTCCCTGTTGCAAGAAAAGATAAGTGAACCCTACTGAATTACCTGCATTGCTGCATTAATTATAATAAACATGGTCTTCATCTAAGTCATCATTATAGGCAAACACAACCTGAGCAAACTAATAACATGCAAACAGTTGGAGTCTTCATGCCTTTCTTGAGCACATTGAGTTGTCATTCCGTGTGCAGACTCTAAACCGTAAGTGAACACTTGATTTAAATAACTCGTAGACCTTACTTTAGCACCAACAACCTTCACCAAATATTTCCTGTAGCTGCTTATCAGACGTATTAGACTTACATTATATTTAATGTATTAGGCCTTAAATGGCCAAGGCCTTGCACACTTATCTGAGCTTATGGTTACTTACAAACCAGAGCACACACTAAGACCTCAAGATCCTGGCTTACTTAAGATTCCATGGATTAATAAAATATCAGTGGGAGGCCAAGTGTCTTGTTACAGGGCCCTAAAGCCGTGGACTGATGTGCCTGCTAATATAAGAAGTGCCCCTTCACTCTAAGCTTTCAAACCCCAGCTGAAGACTGACAAATTAAGTGTAGCATACCCTGACTAGAGCTGCTGATTAGCTGTGCATACTGCATTTCTGTTTATTAGTCATATGCACATAAGTCAGTGGTTCTCAAACTGTGAGGCGGGCCCCCCTAGGGGGGTGTGAAGTAACAAAAAGGGGGCACGAAGATGTGAAAAAAAGAAAACAAGAATCGAAAATATGAAAAATACATCTATTGAAACCAAAACAAATTAACTTAAACTACATTCTGATACTAGAAAAATAAATATAGATTTAGATAAATGTCGATAAAAGTTAAGTAGGTATACTAAAATATGAATTTATGATATATCATTAATTAAAAAAGAACAAATTGGTATTAGTGGGCTCCTTTCAAAAAAACGTTAGGCGGGGGGCGTGATTAAAACTGTAATGAAAACTCGGGTCACAAATATGTAAAGGTTGAGAAACGCTGACATAAATATCAAAATATTGTCAGACTGTTTCTACCCCTTCTCCATTCTGTTTCTCTTCTCTGTATTCGGTTGTGACATTTGGTGCCACTGCTCTCTTGCCAGTCTGCTCTCCTGCATATGGAAAAGTCATCTCAGATAAAGGAGAGTTGGAATCGTCAGATGGAAAGATTCTCTCATTTGATTGGATGGTCTGCACAGACTCCATTTTAGAAAACTCAGGAGTGGGTAGGTAGCCAGCTGGCTGAGGTCTCCAGGACCATAACTTTTGGTTTTCTCTTTCATGATTTTAATCTACACAGTTGTCAGCTAGCCATAGTTCATCAATTAATTGTTGAAGAGATATTGTTGGTCTCCATTTATGTTTAATCACTTTTTACCTTGTTCTGAGTGTGCGTATTTTGATAAATCTGTATTTATAAGTGCATCAATTCTGTATTTCATGATTAGTATAATCTATATTTGTATTTTAACTGAGAATTGTCCACAGAGCCCTATGTCTGCACTCAGTACAGACTGCGATACAAAAAACAAGTTGTATTGTATTATATTGTACTTGCACCATGTTGAGGATGAAGTTTGGTCTATTCAATTCTACAAATACGTGATAATGTGAGTTAGCGGTCTGTGGAACTGTACAGGCTTTTTATTTTTTTTGTCTCGGGCTTTGTGGGTGAACGTTGTTGTGGAATTTGGCAGATATGGGGTATTCGGTGTGGAGGAGAGCTGCTTGTTTGATTAGCTAAGCAGTTCACAATCTGCACTCCATGGGTCGTAATTAGAATGCCAAATGGAGATGAAAAGGATAGGACAGAAAAGGCACACAAAAGAGTCAGTATTGTGGTTGAGCTGGTGTTGCTTTGGAGAGGAGGTTTCGGAATAACGCCTCTATAGTGGAGGATTGGGGTTCCAGAGTAGAGTCACTCCTTCTGAACACCCAGAGTAGCAGGAATGACCAACCACTCTAAGAAGGTAGCAGGGCTTATGGGATCCCCGCAGACGATGAGGCCACATGAGCTGAATAAATGGGTCGACTGTGCTTGTGTTATGCCAACAAGCATGAGATTTAAGAAGGTGACTGGAAGACAAGGAACAAAGTGAGGGAAAGAACCAGTAGAACAACTACCTGAAACCAAAACCGGGAATGAGACATAATCACCGTCAGATGGACTACAGTGAGCTAAAAAATGGAAAAACAAAGCCAAGAAAATTTGCGAAAATGTTGGAAGGTTTTAGGCTTTAGGATTGGAGAAAAAAAAAAAACTCCTGGATGGCCTTTTAGCCATGAACCAGAGGGAGTGAGAAGGCATGCCGGATTTACTTTTCATTAGCAATAGCAGAGTTTATTAAACAATAAAAGTGCCAAAATGTGCAAAACAGTGCATTCAATAATAAACAAGTCATTAAATAAATCTTGTTTAAAATTGTGGCCATTAAAATCAAACAGTGAGTTAAGTGCCTTAAATAAATCCAAATAAATATGTTAAAATCAATAGTCCATGAAGAGATAACTCCTTGGCATACTTTCTATTTCTCCATTTGTCAAGAAATTTGCTAAATTTGCATTTCACTTCAAGTGAAATTTGCGGCCTTTAGTTGTAGTTCCTGTCTGGAAGCATTTTCATGTTTCCACATCCATATGTCTGTCATTTGGCATTTGAGTAAAAATCTCCAGTTGAAAAAAAAAAGAAAGAAAGAAACAAAAAAATGTGGAAAGTGGGCAGCGCTTATAATAATATGATTGCTAGGTAACGGTGGAGGGGCGGAGTTTGCCAGCAGCAGCTTTCTGTGTTGTGATTTTGCAGTGGAGGAAACACCGTAATGTGGACAATGGTGTGTTTCTGTCAGAAAAATATTTAAAAACAACATACTGCTCTCTACCTTGGTGATATGAATAACGGCATCAGTAAAACATTAAATGCATTATATCAGGGGTGCCCAAACTTTTTTGGCTTGCGAGCTACTTTTAAAATGACCAGGTCAAAATGATCTACCTACATTAAAAATGCTATATATGTATATATATACAGTATATATCATATATATATACTGTATATAAAATATATCATAAAATTAGAATATCATGACAAAGTTGATTTATTTCAGTAATTCCATTCAAAAAGTGAAACTTGTTAGATTCATTCATTACACACAGACTGATGTATTTCAAATGTTTATTTCTTTTAATTTTGATGATTATAACTGACAACTAATGAAAGTCCCAAATTCAGTATCTCGGAAAATTAGAATATTGTGAAAAGGTTCAATATTGAAGACACCTGGTGCCACACTCTAATCAGCTAATTAACTCAAAACACCTGCAAAAGCCTTTAAATGGTCTCTCAGTCTAGTTCTGTAGGCTACACAATCATGGGGAAGACTGCTGACTTGACAGTTGTCCAAAAGACGACCATTGACACCTTGCACAAGGAGGGCAAGACACAAAAGGTCATTGCTAAAGAGGCTGGCTGTTCACAGAGCTCTGTGTCCAAGCACATTAATAGAGAGGCAAAGGGAAGGACAAGATGTGGTAGAAAAAGTGTACAAGCAATAGGGATAACCGCACCCTGGAGAGGATTGTGAAACAAAACCCATTCAAAACTGTGGGGGAGATTCACAAAGAGTGGACTGCAGCTGGAGTCAGTGCTTCAAGAACCACCATGCACAGACGTATGCAAGACATGGGTTTCAGCTGTCGCATTCCTTGTGTCAAGCCACTCTTGAACAAGAGACAGTGTCAGAAGCGTCTCGCCTGGACTGCTGCTGTGTGGTCCAAAGTTATGTTCTCTGATGAAAGTAAATTTTGCATTTCCTTTGGAAATCAAGGTCCCAGAGTCTGGAGGAAGAGAGGAGAGGCACAGAATCCACGTTGCTTGAGGTCCAGTGTAAAGTTTCCACAGTCAGTGATGGTTTGGGGTGCCATGTCATCTGCTGGTGTTGGTCCATTGTGTTTTCTGAGGTCCAAGGTCAACGCAGCCGTCTACCAGGAAGTTTTAGAGCACTTCATGCTTCCTGCTGCTGACGAACTTTATGGAGATGCAGATTTCATTTTCCAACAGGACCTGGCACCTGCACACAGTGCCAAAGCTACCAGTACCTGGTTTAAGGACCATGGTATCCCTGTTCTTGATTGGCCAGCAAACTCGCCTGACCTTATGGGGTATTGTGAAGAGGAAGATGCAATACGCCAGACCCAACAATTCAGAAGAGCTGAAGGCCACTATCAGAGCAACATGGGCTCTCATAACACCTGAGCAGTGCCACAGACTGATCGACTCCATGCCACGCTGCATTGCTGCTGTAATCCAGGCCAAAGGAGCCCCAACTAAATATTGAGTGCTGTACATGCTCATACTTTTCATGTTCATACCTTTCAGTTGGCCAACATTTCTAAAAATCCTTTTTTTGCATTGGTCTTAATTGATATTCTAATTTTCCGAGATGCTGAATTTGGGACTTTCTTTAGTTGTCAGTTATAATCATCAAAATTAAAAGAAATAAACATTTGAAATACATCAGTCTGTGTGTAATGAATGAATGGACACTTTTTGAATGGAATTACTGAAATAAATCAACTTTGTCATGATATTCTAATTTTATGACCGGCACCTGTATATACTGAGTATCAGAGGTGGGTAGTAACGAGTTACATTTACTTGAGTAACTGTTTAAAAAAATTGTACTTCTAAGAGTAGTTTTACTGCACCATACTTTTTACTTTTACTTGACTACATTTGTGAAGAAGAAACGCTACTCTTACTCCGCTGCATTGGGCAACACTAGAACCGTTACTTTTTTTCCATTAGATAAGGTCTGACAGACAATTTTCAATCTGCTCTGTGTAGCGGATGCTGTCAAGTTTTGCACACTCCTTCCATTGCGTCTCCAGCTCTGACGTGAGGTTTTGGATGTTCCCCAAATCAAGGCACTGCAGCTCTGAGGCCAGATGTTGTATTTTTCGTTTGAAAGCATTAACTGAGCTAATCATATTGACCATGGTTTTCTCTTTTCCTTGCAGCTGAAAATTAAGCTCATTCAACATGTTGGTCAGATCGGAAAAAAAATGCCAAGTCTAGCGGCCATTGATCGTTAAGTTGCTTGTATTCTGCATGTTTAATGACAAGGAGAAACTCCTTTTTCTCCGGCCAGGGGTCTTGAAATCTCAGAAGGAATTTCTCCCTAGGCATCTGTCTCAGCGAAGGCCTCTTTTATCATCTGTCCATCTTGGAAGGACTTCTTATGCTTAATGATCGAGTGACTCACCCGGAACGATGCTTCGGTGTGCCTGCCTTAGCTTTTGAATTCAGCCGAGTGAAAAATGACGGCTGTCTGATTAACTGCGATTTTAGTTCCCTCTCCTTTCTCTTTCTCAGATTGCTTTTCAGAAAGAAGTCAGTTTTGTAGTTTTTATGACCAGTTCAAAAGTGCCTTTCCACATTTTCCTTCTTTGGAAAAGCAATGATAGATTGACAGATCAGACAAACGCACTTCAATTGTGACATTGTGAGAGAAAAAATCTTCTTCCAATTCCACATCCAGCCCATAACCAACACATTTTTTTTTAAATCTCTTCTTTAGTCGATATAAATTGGAAGGCTAACTAGATCACTTAGATAGCCGGAGTTTTACAGTAGCTCGCATGCTTGATCGTGCGTGCAGGATGACCAGTGTGTTAGAAGAAAAGAGATCTCAGACTGGCCACCCTGTATGGCAATCAAGTGGTAAATGCCATAGGGAGGATATACGATAGACTAACATTTAAAAAAAACTTTTTTTTAATGCAGCGCGATCTACCTGCACTACCTTTCCGATCTACCGGTCTGTTGCGATCAAGGTATTGGGCACCCCTGCATTATACAGTTGCTGAAAAGAACACAGTTAAACACAGAAGTGTGAACATGGCTCTTGGAAGCAATATTTCTTTTTTTCTTCACTCCAAAAATATACTCTTCAAAACCCTCAAAAAATCTTTAGTGACTTTTGTGATTACAAAATCGCCTGTAAAATGAATTTTATTGTCTGTTTTGGGAGACTGTATGCAAATCAGAGCTTGGCTATTTTTCTCATCATTTTGCTCATTCTTGGGATTAAGCTTATAAAGGGTGAGATAGTGTCACATATGCATTTTGGAGGATCTCCTTATGGGCTCTGTCGATGTATGTAACAACCCTCCAGGATGAGAAGGGGCACTATCGCTGTTGCCTGTGTCATTCAGGATTGACTTTAAAATACTGCTTATGGTTTATAAAGCCTTAAATAATCTCACTCCATCTTATATATCGGAATGCCTGACACATTATATTCCAAATCGTAACCTTAGATCTTCAAATGAGTGTCTCCTTAGAATTCCAAAAGCTAAACTTAAAAGAAGTGGTGAGGCGGCCTTCTGCTGTTATGCACCTAAAATCTGGAATAGCCTGCCAATAGGAATTCGCCAGGCTGATACAGTAGAGCACTTTAAAAAACTGCTGAAAACTCATTACTTTAACATGGCCTTCTCATAACTTCACTTTAACTTAATCCTGATACTCTGTATGTTCAATTCATCATAATAACTATTCATAGTGGCTCTAAAATCCATACTGACCCCAACTCTCTCTTCTGTTTCTTTTTCCGGTTTCTTTGTGGTGGCGGCCTGCGCCACCACCACCTACTCAAAGCATCCTGATGCACCAACATTGATGGACTGAAAGCCAGAAGTCTACGTGACCATCATCATCAGGTCCTTCCATGAAAACCCTAAATACAAAGAGGACTGTTTGACTTATGTTAGGTAGATTGCCCAGAGGGGACTGGGCGGTCTCGTGGTCTGGAACCCTACAGAATTTATTTTTTTTCTCCAGCTTTTGGAGTTTTTTTTTTGTTTTTTCTCTCCACCCTGGCCATCAGACCTTACTTATTCTATGTTAATTAATGTTGACTTATGTTTATTTTTTATTGTGTCTTCTATTTTTCTATTCATTTTGTAAAGCACTTTGAGCTACATTTTTTTGTATGAATATGTGCTATATAAATAAATATTGATTGATTGATTGATATCGCTAACATTACCTTCTCCTTCTCTCCCTGCATCACCAAGAAACTGCCCAGTGAGGATACCTGACTTTGTCCCTTCCAGGACCCCATCCATAAGATTCCCAGAATGAAGGGCGAACCACCAGTGGAGCCCCCCAAATAAAGTGACCCGAGTAGAGGAGCAGCTTATTTTGTTAGTATTTTGGCACAAAGTATTGAGCAATGATGCCAAGACGGGGGTTTGTTTTGTTTTTCTTTCATTTTAAATGGCATAACCCAGTTTGCACCACAAATTTTTATCCGCCAGTCTGTCATTTCTGTACCCAGCCAAAATATAGATAATAATAGTAATACTACTAATAATAATAATTCTTTACATTTATATAGGGCTGTTCTCTCTACTCATAGCACATTTACACAGTGAGTGGGGAGCCACTTTAACCACCACTAATGCGCAGCATCCACCTGGATGATGTGACGGCAGCCATTTTGCACCAGTTTGCTCATCACACATTAACTGTTAGTTGGAGAAGGAATGAAAGAGATAGCCAATTAGAGACAGGTAATAATTAGGGGGCCAGAATGACTAGGCCATGGTGGGCAATTTAGCCAGGACATCAGGATCCACCCTTCTCTTTATGACCACAGAGAGTCATTTGTACATCACAGTGTCCCCGTCACTGCACTGGGGTATTGGGATCCACACACAGACCACAAGGTAAGTGCGCCCTCTTGACCTCTACCATACTTTTCTAGATGGTCTCCCATGCAAGTACTGCTCGGGCCTGAACAGTGGACAGTTTGCTTAGTTTGGGTTTTTAGAATAAAACATAATATTTGTAAGAAATGATACCCATGGAAGATGGCAAAAGTAGTGTAGTTCGCACTGCCAGTTTAAGAATATTGGTAAGGCCTGTTGGAGGCCTTACAAAAAGTCGCACGCAGAGCGGCTACCAGCTTCAAAAGCTGGGACAAGAGAAAGAAAGGAAGTTTTAGAGGAGATGAGAACTAAGAAGAAGAAAATAGGTCTGTTCTGATGGAGAGCGGTGTGCCACTGAATTATACGCACAATAAAAGAAGAAAAAAGGAAGCAACTGAAACAAATGTCATTTTTTTTTAAATACACAGATAGAGGGTCAATCGATTTGAGTGTAGATTAGAATTCCATGTTATCATATAGGGAAACCAAAGCAGAGATGCGGCAGCTAAGATGAACTAAACAAACACTAGAAAACGTGCCAGATTATTGTATTCAGACAGCCTGATGCATGTGGGTGCTCAGCCAGTCATCTTCAGTAGGCGAGACATTCAAAGAAATTGTTTAAAAAAATCCAAACAAAGACGCTCCTGCACCACAGGCACACCTTGCCCCTTAGTGAAGGTGGTTTCAGTCATTACATATTCATTTTTATTTTAATTTTCTTTTGCCAGTCACTTTTTGATGGGTACTTTACTAGTCTATTCAGAATGTTGTTAACAAACTGTGAGATTGGCCATGTGTGTCAGTTCCATTTGGACTTCATGTCACTTTGTTGAATGAGGAAACTGTTGCAATGACCTGTAGTCTCCCGCTCTGTAGTCTTTATTGCCTTCATATTTGATAGGATAAAATGGTTGTGATCTTGGCAAGCGAATTTCTGTGAAGTGAAACACGACTGTTGGTAGGAATTTGTCTTTCAGTTGGTCCCGTTGGCGTAGCTAACTTGCTGAAGGCCCCTGTGCAGCACCTGAGGTGGGCACCTCCTGTCTGGCATAACTGTTAGTAATTTATTCGCAACCAGATCCTAGTGGCCGGCTGGGTAGTGGCGTCTGTGACCGCGTCACTATCAGATCACACGCTGGTGACAAACAAACTAAATGGAATTTGTAATAACCATTTTAATCATTTAATTACAGCAGCTGTAAGTTTGCAAAAATAAAGTAAACTGAGGGAGGTGTGGGTAGTAGTAGTACATTAATATATGTAAGATGTGGACCTGTTTACTTATCCAAGACAACTTGGTGAAGGAAGATGATTAAAATGTAACGCAAGCTAGAAAGTAGAAACCGTTCTGTGCTATAAAATGAAGCCATTTCAATTTGTGACAAATTAAAACGACAACACCGTCTGGCAGGATACACAATCGACCTGTTTTACACAAGTTCTGAGAACGTGGGCATCATAAAGTGAGGTGTCAATAGTTCCAAGAAATTTGCCCGGTGGGGTAGGAAATTGCTTGTTCCTATATATTGCTTTTTTGTCTTTACTAGTTTCTCCATTTTTAATGGTTTCAGCAGATAGCACCTGGTCTGAAACCGTTGTATTGCTACTTCCAGACTCGGTAGATGCAACCGTTTCACTCACTGCACTGTCTGCTCGCGGCCGTTGCGACGATTCACCAGCATCAGCATTCTCAGTTACCACCGCTGGCCCTTGCTCAGTTTTGAGAAAGGTCGAAATCTTGGTAAGCTTCGCGTTTTTCAATTCCTGTTGGCGGCATGACTTACGTTCATCAGTACCACTCTTAGAATGTTTGCCAGATCCGCTGCTACTGGCTGACATGGTGTCATATGCCGTGAGCATATAAAGCGTCAAATTGTTCAAATATTCAGTGTTTGCCGACTAATGGGGACCATAACTTAACAACAGAATATTTACTGTTTACGAGTTTGAACTTTGAAAACTGTTGACATCAAATCAAAGTACGAAAGAAAAAATTATTTACGGTAATAATGTATATTTACACTATTCATGTGACGTCCTTCAAAACTTCTTCCGTTCACATCCACTATGGCATGCCAAAGGTTACCAAATTTTGGAATGTGCATTTCTTTGTAAGGTGGACTGACTAAGACATGTTGTGTCTCCGATTAGGCTCTGAGCCTCTGAACTCCCAAAGTTTAAATTCGTGTAAACTGTAAGCCTGCCGAATACGTAATATCACCATGGATTGGATTGGACTTGCCTGGTGATGGTGCAAACGTCACTGAAACTATGAATTATTAATGCAATGAACTGTGCAAGTGATTTAAGTTATTCAATTTTGTTTTTAATTCTATATGGCTCTGAGTGGGCTCCCCAAGCTCGTAGGCCCTTGTGCTTTGCACAATCTGCACAATCCATTGCTACGCCACAGCCCATTGGGTTATCTTCTAAATTAGTTGTAGACTGAAAAATGTTAGGGACTAATAGAGAAAATATCTGGAAGTAAAAACCACTAACTGCCGGGACTCTGAGAGGCAGAAACTGAAGAATAATCTCGACTGGCTTTGGTCACGCTATGACAAAGCTAAGAACTGGGCAGCAGCAATGCAGCAGGGTGAGGAAGATTTTTATTTTCTTCAAAAAGGCATGACGGATGAACGTCATGAAAAAATGGATTGGCTCATTTTGAGTGGCATACCATCGAATCGACACGATCAGGCCCAATTTAAGTGAGCCTGAATGGACGCTTCTGGCTGTCTAGTTATCTGGCAAGGGAAAGTGGCACCTTAATCTGTAAAGAGAGAGTGACAGTGGTGGGGCGCAGGGGCAGTCAGTAGGTCAGATCTATAACGATGAGGATTACACAGAGGATTAAAGTGCAATTCGTCAATCACCGACCTGGCTGGAAAGTGCTGAGGCTGCATCCCTCGGAGTTACAGAATGCCGCTCTGCCTGCAGAATGCTCAATTGAGCACCTAAGGCCCTGGAACAGCGGGCCAGACAGGGTATAAAAAAGTATTCACCCTCTTGGAAAGTTTTTATATTTTATTGTTATACAATGTTGAATCATGATGGATTGAATCTGGCGTTTTTGACACTGATCAACAGAAAAAAGGCACTTTAATGTCAAAGTAAAAACAGATCTTTGCAAAGAGGTCTTACAGATATAAGACACTGGTCTTCACCCTTCTCCTAATCTTACTCTTTGGCCTCAACTTTTACTTTTCCATCCATTTCATTGTCGTGCCCATCCTCTATTGCAGTATCATCTATCACTACAATCTCAATTTCCTGACTGTTCTGTCTTTCTACAATTTATTTTTGCCCTTTTCTTTCCATTGGATGTGGGCCTTCCAACTCTACTTCTCCTGGGTGCTGTCACACATGTCACGTCCACGTATTGCGCTCCAGGCTCATTTGAGGTTGAGAATGGGGCACTGGCGCTGACCTTCTCCTCCTTTGCTTCCTCCGCAGCACAGAAAAGATGCAGCAGTGATGGAAAACTGACTCCGCCCCTTCTGGTTCTCTACCTATAGATGCCACAGCTGCCAGAAGGAGGCGCTCACTTTTGTACTGAATGCACCACTGGATGGAGCTCCTTTCTAAGCTTAATCAGGCCTGATGGCATTTTGATTTTGAACAGGCTATTGGAGTGGGTAGCTGCTACTTTTGTGTCACACTGGAATTAAACACAGAAAGCTGGGTTGGTACCCCAAAATTATTTTGTGATGCCTTGCAGTTCCTTACTTGACAACAGATGGTAAAGTAATCTGTAGGCTTTGTTAAAATCCTCTACATTTTTGTGATTTTTTTTTTCTTTTGGATATTTTGCAGCTCATGGTCATTGTTCTCAAAATGTTTCTACGTCGACCTTCACTTGCTTTCTTGAATCATCTCTACAAATGACTTGCAACTAGTCAATGACTGTTCACATGCACACACAAAACAGGGATAAGGTGAGTAACCCAGTTAAGTCAAAAACCTGGTTTCTGAAAAACCTCCATTTATTGTGCAAGATCACTTATGGAATTCACTCCAAAACGCTCCAACGTCATTAAACTGAGCAAAAAAGAGTTAAACTTCATCATCGGCTGCTGTGAATCTGAAAACAAGCAAGAAGGCTGTGATCATTTTCTTGTGTTTTATAAATATGTTTAGCTCATTGTGTGCTGTGAAGTAAATGACATCAATCCCTTTTTTATATACCCAACCTGAGCTCCCAAAGGTTTGATGTATGGAAAATGATCGCAGCATTACCCAAGCACACTATTTCAACATATTGTGAAGAGGGGGGCTGAACGCACCCCTAGAAGATGCGGCTGCTCCTCCAAAACCCCCTCATAAACGGCGATACAATGGGATACAAATACAGTTTTTTTACCTCCTCTTTGCTCAATCAGCAGCTGGCTTGCTGCTGCTGCTGCCTCACCGCTTGAGCTGCTTCTCGCACGGCGCTTCGAACATTTAAAAGCCTGTACAGTACTTTTATCTTATTGTCTTGTCTGCCTTCTTCCCCAGACATCCTCTGCTTTATTCTTTATGCTTTATTATGTTGTTTACGAATAGTTTATCTTTCTTGAAAATCCTGAATGAATCTGTGCAACTGTGTAACCCAAGCGTGACAAGTGGTACCAGAAGTGGTTGCACAGATTGATCCTCAGTACGATGTGAATGTTCTGCTTCCTCCAGACCCAGAGGTACTGCCTCCTATACCCTCTGTTGATCCCAAGGATCTGCTGGTGAAGACGGGTACTACGGACGACCCTGAGATGTTCCTGCTAGCTTTTGAATACTCAGCAACTTTGATGCACTGGGATAGACGACCCTGGGCTGCCATCATCATCCCATATTTGTCCGGGGATGCCCTGCTTGCATTGCAAAATCTCCCTCTCCATAAGCTTGGTCATATCATAAATGTTGTAATTCACCTTGGATAAAGACATCGGCCAAATAAGTAAATGTAAATGGATGGTTAGCCCTTCTGACCTCTGAAAAATCATACCAAAAAGAAAACTCCCATATTACATACGTTTCATCCCACAAGACATTAGGCTCTTAAATAATGATCAGTTTCTAAATCAGGAAATGATCATATCACGAGAGGGAGTCAAGCTAAAGTTAGAAAATGGGATTTATTAGAAAATGGAATGAACCTTCACAAAACTTATCATGTCATTTCTCAATGTCATCTCCACCCTTCTCAATGCACTTGCCCGGAAGTGAGTGGCTGGATTCCAACAGAATAAAAGTTTTGTTTTTGTCCTTACAGTCACTCATACACAGCTTTCTTCATGTCATCTTTTGTCATGAATTGATAACCACCCAGATGTTTTTTTAGCGGTCCAAAAATGTGGAAATCACACAGTGCCAAATCAGGTGAATAAGGAGGATGTGGCAACACCTTAAACTTCAGTTTCTCCAGACAGACCTTGGTGGCATGTGTGTCATTGTCTTGCAGCAAAATGACTCTTTGAGATAGCAGTCCCCAGTGCTTGGATCAAATAGCAGGCTTCACATTGGTTTTCAACAAGTTACAGTAACTTGCACAAGTGACTGTAGTACCCCTCGGTATGTAGTGTTCGACAATAACTTGGGTGCACAAGTGGTGGTGAGGACAAGAAAAAACCTTTTATTCTTCTGGAATCCAGGTACTTCCAGGCAGGTGGCACAAGAGCATTGAGAAGGATGGATGGAGAGTACATTGAGAAATGGCATGATCAGTTTTGTGAAGATTTGTTCCATTTTCTAATAAATCCCATTTTCTAACTTTAGCTTGACTTCCTTTTGTAGATTCACCTAAGAAATTATTCTAACCTTAAAAAAAGCTGTCATTGATGAACAAGTAGGATTGTTTGTCAAATGTGAGGTCCAAAATCAAAAATCACCCCCAGATTTGTCTTGTGATTTCACTTTTATTGAAAAGTGTCTGAGGCCTCCAGAGAGCCTTGCAATACTTCTAAGCAAACCAAACAAGTTCACCTCAGATTTACTTTCAATTAGTTGGAGGAAATTATTTGCCAACCAGCCTCTAGCTTTCTCAAAGTAGTCAAAAAAGGTCTTCATTAAGCAGGTGTCAGCAGGTTTCACAGACAGATGAATCGGTATATCCTCAACATAAATGTGAATGAAAATGTGTTTCTTAAGGATTTACCCCAAAGATAACATTAAAATCAAAAAGCGACCCCCACCCCTTAAATGGTGCCCTGTGGGAGTCCACATGAGACAACAGCAGATGAGGAGAACTTAATGTTAATGTCACATACTCACCCTTCATGAAGATCATTTTAGGCTTTTCCGATTGTGGCAATCGGGAACAACCCATCGAACCTTGTAGTTGAAGCAGAAACCTTGACAGCCTTTAAAAAGGATCTGGATGAGATGTTGGGACAGCTTAGCTATTAGCCAAACAAACGGGCTTCATGGACTGAATGGTCTCCTCTCGTTCGTCAAATTTCTTATTTTCTTAGGGTTGTTGCTTCATTTAAGTGTTCTGCTGTATATGGAAGAGGGCAGATTTAAATAGAAAATGAACCTGGAGATGTAAAGTAATCAAAATAAATCAAAGTCAGGAATCATAGCTAAAGTTCTTTTAACAGGAAAAATTAAACAAAAGTAAAGTAACCTGTCAGAAAAGTGATCTGCAATCTCAGATGCCAGGGAGAGCATCACACTGACTTTTAAACTATCGCACTGTGCACAGTGTAGCGGACTAAAACCCAGCTAAGATTATTTTTTAGGTGGGGATCCCAAGAACGCACCCAGCCTTGGTCCGACTCACACACACTCCCTCACAGAGACAAAAAAAGCAACCAGTAATATAACAGAAATTAAAAAATGAATTAAACAATAATAAACAAAATATAGGCAAACTACAACGATCCCACACCAGCTCCTTTCAGGTGATTATACAATAAACACAAATTAAGCAACTACAAATTACTAACATAAACCACACACGATGAAGTCCATGAAAATGGCAACTGATGAAGTGAAATGATGGAGGCAGATAGTCCAGAGATCAGCACGCTGTATATTGTGACAGATTGGGGCCGTATCGCTCCCTTGAACCCCTGTCCACGACTCCAGACACCAGGTAAAAGTCCAATAATCAACTTTATTAAATCACCACAGTGCACAAAGCACCCTCTCTTCCACTATACTCATAAACAATCACAATTAATACCATAAACAATCCTCCGACTCCCAGACGCATTGCCCTCCTACCACCCTGCTCAGCTTGCCACCTGGGAGCTCCCAAAATCCTTTTATATTCCCTGACCCGGAAGTATTCCCAATCCCCAGTCCATGTGATCTTGTATCACTTCCGGGTCAGGCAAAAGTCCTTTTCTTCAACCCGGAAGCATATCACTCTTCCTCTGACTCACTTCCGGGTTATAGGGCACAAATAAATCTTTGGTCCTCCCTGCAGCTCCATCTTGCGGCCCCTGTGGTATCCAGCAGGGTCTTGTATAAAAACTACATAGTCCATGACTCCCTGCTGGTCTTCGGGGCACCTCCATACTGCAGGGAGGGCTCAATCTGGCGGCCTGGGGGTATTGGCCAGGATGACAAGCCGGCCAAAGATCACAATATGAATGTAAAGGTCAGTCCTACCGGTATTTCCTGATGAGATGATGACGTGTGAATGGGATCAGGAGTGCTCTTTTCTTTGCTGGTCAACAAAAAAACCTCAGACAGTCCACATGCAGCAGGAAGACAGCGGACAGTCCATACACCCAAAACAGGAGACAATCCATGACAAAACAAGAATCCACAGGTAGCAAAATGCGATGGCAAGCAAACAGGCAACTCCAGACACGAAACACAAAACACTTTTCTCTCTCTGTACCACTGGCCTCCTTTTAAATCTCACACCGCCTCCTTGTCCCCAGCAGCCCCTGCACCCTCAGCAGACAACCAATCAGAGCCACTGCAGGGACTGCTGGGAGTTGAAGTTTCAATCCTCAGTGGCACCGCTACAACAGGTCATAACCTCCCTTTACGAGTCCTTAGCAATGTGGAAGCATCCATTACACAAAATGGCGGCAGAAACAATGCAAAAATAATTTAACTAATATAAATCTATACTAATAAAAGGCAAACCCTCACTCACTCACTCACTCACTCACTGACTCACTCACTGACTCACTCACTGACTCACTCACTGACTCATCACTAATTCTCCAACTTCCCGTGTGGGTGGAAGGCTGAAATTTGGCAGGTTCATTCCTTACAGCTTCCTTACAAAAGTTGGGCAGGTTTTATATCGAAATTCTACGCGTAATGGTCATAACTGGAAGCAGTTTTTCTCCATTTACTGTAATGGAGATGAGCTTCAACGCCGTGGGGCGGAGTTTCGTGTGACATCATCACGCCTCCCACGTAATCACGCAGTACATAGAAAACCAGGAAGACCTCAAAAAAGCGCTCAAGAAAACATGCATTATATAATTGAGAAGGCAGCGAAACAATAAGAAGCGAGCGAGTGACATATACAACCATATTCATGAGTTCTGCTACTTCAGAAACAAAGCACGATGTAAACCTACACTTTAAGTTCATAGACAGGCAGCCGCTGGCGTTTGTAATTTAGTGCCTGCCCATATAAGGCCGTCCGTCAGCGGCAATCTAATAGCAAACTGCCACGGGTAAATATTCACGGGTGAAGGACTGTGCTTATGGAGAGGAAGATGAGATGGTCAGGGTGGTGTTTGACACAAACTCAGCGAAACTGCGAGAGAAAGTTTTAAGTGCCAGGACTAAGGTAACATTAAATAAAGCTATGGACATAGCACGAGATGGCACCAGCACAGCTGGGAACCTTCGATGCAAGTACACCGAGTGGCTCACGTGAACTGACGCAGTGCACAGATAAAAGCAACAGTTCCAAAGAGCTGAACAAAACCGAATTACACAATTGAAAAGGCAGCAAAAAATATGAAGCGTCTGATAAGCATATTCATAAATCCAGCTACTGCGGAAACAAAGCACACGGTGGAAAAAGTCAATGTCCCGCTAAAGGAAGACAGTGTAAAAAACCCGTGCATGCAGTGTGTCAGGTCTCAGATAAAGAAGAAGACGAGCTGTTTATTGATGCAGTAAGAAACGAATCGATGAATGAAACCTGTCATCTTTACAACGATTGACAAACACGGAATGTAACTTGAACACAACACATCCTACAAATACGAACCTGATTGAAAGAAATAATGATAATCAAATCCTTGATGACAGCAACACTCAGTAACACTCACAAAACAAATACTGTATATTGACAGTCATGTTACGTTATTTTTAAAATGTTCCCTTTTCTTTTCTACCTTTTTTAACACACTACTTCTCGCTGCGATACGCGGGTATATATATATATGTATATATATATCCCGCTCTACATACTCGAATAATGGATACTTTATTCGCCATCAATGATTGTTTTGGTAAAGCCATACTCAGTGTATTCATTAGATGAACGGTAAAAAAGTAAGAGCGAGGGGAGGATGACTATTGAGGCATGCAGGCTGTAGTGCGCGTCAACTCTATCTGAATTGCGCGATCACATTTGAAAAAATATATCTTTTCAAGTTCTATTTAGTCCATATGTGTCAAACTCAAGGCCCGCGGGCCACATCCGGCCCGGCGTGTAATTATATCCGGCCGCGAGATCATTTTATATACTGTATTATTGTTATTAAAGCTCGGGTATATGAAGCACTGGTAACACAATAAACTACAGATCCCATAATGCAGCGCTTCAGCTGCCTTGCCGAACACTAACGCGTTAATCAAGTCTACCTTATGATGCTGCAAATTATTGCGAAGCTAGAGTTATTGCGCACTGAGTTTGCACGGCGCTTTGGTGACTTTGAAGAACAAAAAAAGTCCGTCTACATGCGGCTCGAACCTTGTGCATGTTTGGTAGCACATATCTGTGTGAGAAGCTCTTCTCAGTGATAAAGACTAACAAAACAGCACACAGGAGTCGCCTCACTGATGAGCACCTGCAATCCATCCTGAGAATCTCCACAACACAGAACCTCACACCAAACAGAAACAAACTTGTGGCCAAAAAAGATGCCAGGCGTCCAGCTCTAAAATGACATATGAGCAAAGACAACTGAATGATTTGATTTGTTATTGCACGTAAGAGCGGGAGTCAACCGTTTTAACAAACAGCGTATTGCACTGATACGAAATAGCTGTGTGTGTATATATGTGTAGATATGTATATATATATGTTTATGTGTGTGTGTGTAAATATATATATATATATATGACAACAACACTCATCACTCACAACAGTGACAAAACAATTACATTGACAATCAGGTTACGTTATTTTCAAAATGTTTCCTTTTCTTTTCATTGCTTCTTTAACACACTACTTCTCCGCTGCGAAGCGCGGGTATTTTGCTAGTAAATTTATAAACCAAACAAGATCAAAATTGAAGTTCCAAAATGGTTGTACAGAAGATTATATAAAAAATAAAACTGTAAGGTCAAAAACTTTAAATTTTCTTCATAACATTAACTAAGAGTGGCTGATTTCTGGTGATGCATTGTTTAGGACAGGGACTCATTGGTCCAGGACTTCTGTCCAGTTAAATGTCATGTACATGTCACTCGTCCACCATGATATTAATGAGGAGGGCTCTGGGAGGGCTCACAGGAGAAGGACATTGGAAACACGGACATGATACTGGCTGATCAGTGCTCAGGTACATGGACTACCTGAGTGAGCCGCATGCCTTCCTCAGCTCTCTGACACCTGACTTTCTCTTTTGTCTTGGTCCTTTCCAGCTAAATCTCTGGTTACTCTTCTGTCCTACCAGCAAGACTTCGTCCTTTACGTCTCATCTCATTGATCCTCGCCACTCTGGAGATGGCCAATTCTGTCCTTTTACTGTTATCCCCTGATCCCTCCTGATTTCTGTTCACTACAGTTGATGACTCCATTCTTGCCTTATTGATGCCTCCACTATCTTCTACATGGAGGAACTACATGAACATGTCCAAATCTCAGGAACCCCTAACATTCCTCATATTGTGAATGCCATGGAGGACAGATGGTCATCCCATTTGGATGATGGCATGAATTCTTGCAAAGATGGAAGATGCCAGCGGATAAGCAGAAGCCAGAGGACTGAGCAGTTTCATCTTTCATATGTTAGGTGATAGTAGTCTGGTGGAGATGTCCCAGCTTGGACACCTACAAGGGTTCATGGGAAATGGAGTCCAGAAGTGCAGCCCTGTCAGGACCTCTGGGTGTCCCAAGGGGCCATTGGTGAGAGAAGACTGCTCTGGTTCCCAAACAACCCAGAAGTGATCCCCACAGATCATGTTGGGTCACCAGAAGCCTTCCTGGGTCCAGCATAAATGCAGTGACACTCAAGTGAAGGCAGAAGGAGAGCATTTTAACATTTTTCATTGTTTTTGTATGATTATTGACTGTGTCCGTTATATAAGGTGCCTAGAGGATTAAATAAAAAAATCAATTATTTGAACCCGTGACTGTGTTGGGCATTATTTGTTGTAGGTTTTGGAGGTTAGTGGTGCCCCCTACTGGTTACAGTGTACAGGGGTCACCTGTTTCCATAGCCCTTCTGAAATACCCATTTACCCATGGCTTTACCAGCCTAACACATCCTTGGTTGGCACCTCTGCCATGCTGACAGAGTGAAGTTGGAGGGACGGCCACAACTTCTCATCAGGTTAGGAACATTGTGACCCAATTCCAGACGCAGCACCGATTGTCTGTTTTACACAATGAGATGAGGGATTAGCAGACAAGGCTGCTGAATGGCAGCTGAAAGCTTTAGCTCCCTAATCACTTAACAGGCTCTCCTGACACCCCTTCGTGTCGGACAGTTGTTCTGTCCACCAAAATGAGGCCAGTGGGTAACACCGGAGCAAAGAAGGCCATGATGTAAGCAGTTTTGACTCTTATGAAGGGTCGGGCTGAAGGGGTACACTTTCACTATTTTAGCCATCAAACGGAGGCAGCATGGCACCCAAGTGGCTAAGGCGTTCAGTGACATTGCAACTATTATGTCCTTGTGTGAGAAAATCACTTAACCTACCTGTCTGATGAAAAGTGGAAAGACCTGGGGTCTCATTTTTTAAAACATTGCATGGATTTGAGCATGTACACAAAAAAAGGAAAATGCATACACCAAAAAAAGAGTCTAATTCATAAACCCTGATGTACACACATTTTCATGCAAGTTACCTTTATAAATCACAATCATCTTGTGTATGAGAAAGAGCTTCTAATCCAATCTGGTTGCCATCCTGAAACAACCATATATGCACTATGCTAGTCAACCTCAAACTTATATGCAATCAGGGTGCTGTAGACCTTCAGTGGCTGGTTGGGCAACCTCCCGCCTGACGCATCAAAACATCACCACCAGCATCTTACCTGTCTGTCAGGAGTCTTAAGGTGTACTTCATGGCATTGGAGAAAGACGTAAGGCACCAACATCTGAGTGGGTACCCATTATCACATGGCACATGTAATGACGTGATTGCTGTTACAGTGAATATTACAAGGCATATGGAAGACCGATAGTTCAGCCAGTTATGTCACCAACAAGCCGATCACTGCCTATAGCACCATCACATTTGTCAAAGCAACTTTATCTCAAAATAAATTAATTATAGGTTGACCAAGGCAATAGAGAAATGATGTTTGCCAACCACATCTTAGATGACTTTTGCATTAATGGAATGTCTCTGCTTACAGTTAACAATAGCAACTCATTCTCGCTAGGTGCCCTTATTGCTATGAGTGCTGCCAATTGCCCCGATTACATTAGGAAAAACCCAATGGCACTTGGGAACCTAAATTAAATCATAAGCCAGTAATCATCATGGGCAAAAAGAATCCTGCCCATCCCTAAAGGCTTGTTCCTTTAACATATGGCCATTTGTGTAGTTTTCAAGGAGTTCCAAACAGACCTTTAGGCTATGAATAGGGTGAATCCAGGAGGGGGCGCTAGCCCCCTGGTTGGAATAAGTTCTTTTGTAATTGCGGCATGTTACATAACCTGAAACTATATAGATATAATATAAAAAGCAGATACACCTCCCTTAGTGATACGGCGGTAAGAAATCACATAGGAGAAATAACTTAGCTTTCGTTAATGACAGTTTACATGGCATAACAAATGAGGAAGCCATGACAAGAACATTACCGAAGGGGGAGCTCGGTGTATAGAGTCTGCCATTTTCGTCGTTGTGCTGGAAGGATTTTCAGGATCGGATGATGTTATCTCCCATCCATCCATCATCTTTAAAGGTGTGCCAGGCAATGTCCCAAGGCTTTATATCCTTTCTCCTTGTTCAGGACCCTACTTAAGTAAATCATGCCATTCCAAACAAGGAAAAGAAGATCCAATGTCATGCTGACACTGACACACAAAAATAGTGCACATTGCCCATTTCGCAGTTGTCCTTAACTGTCTTGTCTTAAAAAGCTTACCTAGCAGTTCTTATATGGTGAACTCCTGTGTGATAAATCTGGCCTTGTGTTAGCTGTACATGTGAATTAATTTATAAAATATTTTTTGTACAGAGCACGGTGACATATTAAACTTATATTCTGATTACATAGGGCATGAGATTTGTAGCTTTCTGTATACAAAGAGTGACTCACGTCTGTGTTTTAACTGCTCTTTGGTTTCTAATCTTAAAAAGTGACAACAGTAAACTGACAAAAGCCAAAAATGTTCTTCAGTGCAAATACGCAGCATTGGCCCTCTCACAAGGCAACTAAAATGCAGTTCTGTTCATTATGAACATCACTTTTATCATTTTTGAGGTTTAATATGTTTGACACATCAGCGCACATTACAAGAACGGCTCAGTGATATGAATTGTTACATACGCGAGTTGTCATTTGGATGGTTTATGCATTTCCCTACTTGGACAAGCGTGTCATCATTTCCCACTTTCTCTGAAATGTTTTGTACAGATGGGTCAGAGTTGTCATAAATATACATAAGTTCTCCCATCAGGTTTACTGTTATAAATCCCGACATTTTTGTGGAAAGTTGTGTATGCGCATTTTGATCTTCTTTTATGGATGTGCACAAGTTTTATATGTCTGACCCCTGAGCTGTAACTGAAGGAGATCTTGGAAACAATATAATATTAGATTTTTTTGGTATTTGATACACTGTATTAATCCCCAAGGGGAAATACCATCCCGGTATAATACCATCCATCCCTCCATTATCCATCCTGCTATATCCTAACTACAGGGTCACAGGGGTCTGCTGGAGTCAAGTGGTACCAGCCCACCACAGTACTCAATAATACTCTAAATATAATATACTTCAAAACACTGCTCCATTCAGAAACCTTTTTAAAGAAGCTCTCTATTTTATTTTCCTTTTCTTTTTAATTTGGTAAACTTTTGTATTATTAATGTTAAGATCTGGCCTCTGGATTGTTAATATACAGTGGTGTGAAAAACTATTTGCCCCCTTCCTGATTTCTTATTCTTTTGCATGTTTGTCACACAAAATGTTTCTGATCATCAAACACATTTAACCATTAGTCAAATATAACACAAGTAAACACAAAATGCAGTTTTTAAATGATGCTTTTATTATTTAGGGAGAAAAAATCCAAACCTACATGGCCCTGTGTGAAAAGTAATTGCCCCCTGAACCTAATAACTGGTTGGGCCACCCTTAGCAGCAATAACTGCAATCAAGCGTTTGCGATAACTTGCAATGAGTCTTTTACAGCGCTCTGGAGGAATTTTGGCCCACTCATCTTTGCAGAATTGTTGTAATTCAGCTTTATTTGAGGGTTTTCTAGCATGAACCGCCTTTTTAAGGTCATGCCATAGCATCTCAATTGGATTCAGGTCAGGACTTTGACTAGGCCACTCCAAAGTCTTCATTTTGTTTTTCTTCAGCCATTCAGAGGTGGATTTGCTGGTGTGTTTTGGGTCATTGTCCTGTTGCAGCACCCAAGATCGCTTCAGTTTGAGTTGACGAATAGATGGCCGGACATTCTCCTTCAGGATTTTTTGGTAGACAGTAGAATTCATGGTTCCATCTATCACAGCAAGCCTTCCAGGTCCTGAAGCAGCAAAACAACCCCAGACCATCACACTACCACCACCATATTTTACTGTTGGTATGATGTTCTTTTAATGAAATGCTGTGTTCCTTTTACGCCAGATGTAACGGGACATTTGCCTTCCAAAAATTTCAACTTTTATCTCATCAGTCCACAAGGTATTTTCCCAAAAGTCTTGGCAATCATTGAGATGTTTCTTAGCAAAATTGAGACGAGCCCTAATGTTCTTTTTGCTTAACAGTGGTTTGCGTCTTGGAAATCTGCCATGCAGGCCGTTTTGCCCAGTCTCTTTCTTATGGTGGAGTCGTGAACACTGACCTTAATTGAGGCAATTGAGGCCTGCAGTTCTTTAGACGTTGTCCTGGGGTCTTTGTGACCTCTCGGATGAGTCGTCTCTGCGCTCTTGGGGTAATTTTGGTCAGCCGGCCACTCCTGGGAAGGTTCACCACTGTTCCATGTTTTTGCCATTTGTGGATAATGGCTCTCACTGTGGTTCGCTGGAGTCCCAAAGCTTTAGAAATGGCTTTATAACCTTTACCAGACTGATAGATCTCAATTACTTCTGTTCTCATTTGTTCCTGAATTTCTTTGGATCTTGGCATGATGTCGAGCTTTTGAGGTGCTTTTGGTCTACTTCTCTGTGTCAGGCAGCTCCTATTGAAGTGATTTCTTGATTGAAACAGGTGTGGCAGTAATCAGGCCTGGGGGTGGCTACGGAAATTGAACTCAGGTGTGATACACCACAGTTAGGTTATTTTTTAACAAGGGGGCAATTACTTTTTCACACAGGGCCATGTAGGTTTGGATTTTTTTTTCTCCCTAAATAATAAAAACCATCATTTAAAAACTGCATTTTGTGTTTACTTGTGTTATATTTGACTAATGGTTAAATGTGTTTGATGATCAGAAACATTTTGTGTGACAAACATGCAAAAGAATAAGAAATCAGGAAGGGGGCAAATAGTTTTTCACACCACTGTAAGTTATTCTGAATTGCTCCAAATGGAAAACCAAATGAAATGGAACCCAATTGTATCATAAACGTTGTAAGTCGCCTTGGATAATGGTGTCAGCCAAATAAGTAAATGTAAGCCTCTGACATCATAGAAAGAGGGAACTGCACAAAAAAGGCAAGCAAACCCACCAGCAGGAAGGAGAAGAAATAAAGGCCCTTCTTTTGGTTATTCATAGAAAAACAAAACTGTCATCATTTGAACTGCTCCAGGAAGAAGGTTAACAAACGACAATAACATTGCATGACTTCATTTCTAAAGCCCCTCCTTGTGATGTTACAGGTGAGTGGTTTGAACTAAATGGCGGCCCAAGAATAAGAACAATAACATTTATTTTTATAGCACATTTTCATACAAATGATGTAGCTCAAAGTGCTTTACATAATGAAGAAAGAGAAAAAAGACAAAATAAATAAGAAAATAAAATTAGGGAACACTAATTAACATAGAATAAAAGTAAGGTCCAATGGCCAGGGAGGACAGAAAATAACAAAACTCCAGATGGCTGGAAAAAAAAAAAAACAAAATCTGCAGTGGTTCCAAGGCCATGAGACCACCCAGCCCCCTCTAGGCATTCTACTTAACATAAATAACCTCAATCAGTCCTCATGGTATTCAGGATTCACATGGAAGAACTTGATGATGATGGTCATGTGGACTTCTGGCCTTTAATCCATCAGTGTAGGGACATCATGGTGCTTTGATCAGGTGGTGGTGGTGCAGATCAACCACAGAAAACCAGAAAAAGAACAGAAGAGACAGTAGGGGTTAGTACAGATTTCAGAGCCACCATGAATGATAATGATAATTAATTTAATATACAGAACATCAGGATTAAACTAAAATGAAGCTCTGAGAAACCAATGTTAAACTAATGAATTTTTAGCAGTTTTTTTAAAGTGCTCCACCGTATTAGCCTGGTGAATTTCTATCTGCTATTCCAGATTTTCGGTGCATAACAACAGATGGCCGCCTCACCACTTCTTTTAAGTTTAGCTCTTGGAATAATAAGTAGAAGTTCAATTTGGCTTCAAAAACAGCAGAAACCTGAGGAAATCGAATTGACGAGGGAGGGACGCCTCTGAGGCCCCCAGTACTGGAGGCTATAAACCCCAGAGGCCACCTCTGATTCACCATGTTGTCCTCAGCGACTTCACCATTTATAGAAATGTGAAATGGGGGTTGGTGCAGGAAGGTGGCTTTTTAACTAAGGTATTCTAATGAAATCTTCTGGGCCCAAGAAACACATTTGCCAACATTAAAGTTTTAAAGATGGGTTGTCTTGTTGAGTTTTGGAAGGAGTAAGCCACCAGTGGTAAGATCTCACTTTTTGTCAGACAATATTTACCAAAGTAAGGATAGCCCTAAAGAAACTCAAAAATGACCAGAAGGTCTATTATGTTATGTCAACTCATGAAGTCCAGGGATTTAACTACGGACCCCTCCAACCCTCCCTCCCTCCCTCCCTCCCATTCAGACTAGTCGGATAAATTAGGGCCAAAGAGTCCAGGTTTAATCAGATTACCTGCTTGTGAGGATTAGCCTAGAAAAGAGATTAAACACTCCACACCGAGTGCACAGGTAGGCGAGTGATGGTGGGCTCACGCTCGGCCTCTCCCTCACAGACTAATCCCAATTTGTGTTAATGTGCTCAGCCACACGACAGGACATAAGCAGACCATCAATAAGAAACAGAGCCATGTCCGTCATAGGCATCCTGTTATAGAGCACAGAGGGACGGCACAAACACGGCGTAAAAGAGCCGTAAAAAGGAGAACGCGGACAGCTCAAGGTGGAAAGCCAAAGCACAAATTGAGATGCTGGACTTAGGGCTGCTGTAGTACACTGATGCTAACATTGTGCAGCGCCCAGGTGGGCAGAAACAGACCCCATTTTTCCATGAGTCACAGATCTTTGCAGTGATAAAAGGTGCTACATAAAATGGAAATTGTTGATCACTTTTTTCCAGTTCATTTTCACAAATCAAATAAGCACGTCAAGCAGAAGACACTTTGTTTGGAATGCTGCTGTCAAAGGCTTTGGCCTTCAGTCCATTACTATACAGCCCAACAATCGTGCGCACGGTGGCTGGCTCCCTGTATGCAGACCATGGGCAGTGTGGCTTGGCAAAACCCAATTAAATACCACACTGGCCCAATGTGGGGGTTACTACAAGGGGCTCCTTAGCAATGTTACGAAAATGGCAGTCCAAGTTCAGTAAGCCCCTCACTCACCCAGTGCTGTTTTGGTAACACTTGCCAATGTGGTCACTACCCCATTGTTTCCAACTTATTAATGTTGTCACAGAGTAAACAATGCAGTGAGTTTGTGTTTTGGTGGGTTTTAGATCTTTGAAATTGGATTGAGATGTTTAGGTGAGGTGGCAGTAGAGTTTCTAGCTAGATTGTATAACAAAATCTTGAAAAGTGAGAAGAAGCCTGAGGAGTGGAATAGAAGTACCGGTATATTAATACCAATTTTCAAGAATAAGGAGATGTGCAGAGCTGCTGTGACTAGAGGGGTATAAAGTTTCTCAGCCATACCATGAACTTATGGGCAAGAGTGATTAGCATTTTCAACAGAAATGAATGTACTTATTGGGCTGACGCCTTTATCCAAGTTGACTTACAACTATTGTGATATAACTGGTTACATTTTTTTAGGTCTTCCAATTGGAGCACAGGCAGGTGACATGACTTCCTTATGGTCACACAATGTCAGTAATGGGATTGGAACCAACAACCTCTGGGTTTGAAATCCAGTCTTAACTACTACACCACACTGCCTATGGATGGACGCTAGGCTGAGAGGAGAGGTGGCAATCTATGAGCAGCAATATGGTTTCATGCCAGCAAAGAGTACTACAGATTTGAGGTTTGCTTTAAGAGTGCTGATGAAGAAGTAGAGAGAAGGTCATAAGGAACTGCATCGTATGTTTATGGACTTAGAGAAAGTATATGACCAGGTGCCAAGAGAGGAGTTATGGTACTAATCCACAACTCAATTGTCTTCTCTGTCTCTTTTCCTTCTCTTCCACTAATCTCGTCAAGCTTTGTCTTTCTCCTCCTTCCGACTCTGGCTCCCTGAGTAGTGCTGCTGGCTTCTTTTATAACAAACCAGGTCCTTGATTACTCATTTCCGGCAGCACTTCCGGGTGTAGTGGAAGGACTACCCATAAGGGCTCAGCAGCTCCTGCTTCAGAACCCTCTGGTGGCACCTGTGGATCCCAACAGGGCTGCACCAAACTCCAACTCCCATGAAGCCCTGTGGGAGGAGGGTTGTCATTTAGTGTCCCAGGAGAGATAACACTCTGGTCACGCTTGCTCCGCGGGTCCCTCCAACGTCGAGGCGTCCTGGTCGGGCTAAGGGCCCCAGCCACACGCTACTGCTGTTTCAGTTTTACCTTGAGAGTGGTTGCTTGAGCTTGTATATTTTGTATATTTTCCTCTTTTGCTCGACTGACAGCCACTTGGATGCCCAATGCAAATTAGTCAGATGCCAGGCAGAGTGCGGGCACAAACAGCCACACAACAGTGCCCTCCTTCTGAAGGCTTTAGGTAAGTTAACTGAAAGAGTACAAAGTGACTCATCTGGAAATAAATGGAAGGGAAAAGCAATCATATAAGCATATGTAAGCTATGATTGATTGAACAATATTGTAATAAGGAGCACCTGCTATGTCAGAGCACAGCACTACTGAAAATGCCAAATGTGATGGCCAAGCTGTAAATAGAAATGGACCAATCAAAATAACTGGTCCAGTGAGAGGCGGACTCAGGATGAAAAGAGGTGCAGCTGGAAGTCACACGGGGGCAGCACTCCTCAACAGAGGATATAAAAATGAAGGCTGGAACCATGTGACAGGTGAACATGTGACTGTGGGACGCTGTTGAAGTACTTAGGGTAGGGCACGAGTGGAAAGTGCTGTCTGTGGCATTTGCTAATCATCAGATACTACTCTATTGGGTATACCGTATATACTCACATATAAGTCGGGTCTTGAAACCCGAAAAATTGATCACAAAATCAGACCCCGACTTATACACCCGTTCAAAAATGCAACACAATTTTTTTTTCCATCTTCTTGCCTCCTCCAATCTTGTATCAGTTTCTCAGACACATCGAATTTTGTTGCAGCAGCACAGTTACCAATTTTCTTTCACCACTTCAACGACATTTAATTTAAAACTAGCTTCATATTTTCTTCTGATCGAATGCTCCATCATAGATAAGTGATGCTCTTACGATAAAGGTGTATAAGGAAGTGAGATACAAAAAACACAAACCAATGCAAAACGTTGCTTTGGAATAGTTTGGGAATTACTGTGTGGTCACGTAGGCACAATACATAGAAAAAAAGACAGTGTGCTCTGTGGTTACTCTCTCAGGTAGGTTTTAGCATATCGTAATCTCTTGGACCAATAGCGCGAGTTTTCCGCATTCGACTTATAAAACCGACATTATAAAATACCAGAAATTATATGGTAAAATCAAGCTCCAACTTCTCCATGGGAGAACTTATCCACAAGTACATATGGTACTTTCAAAAATGGTATGTTTAAGAAAATTGAACAACATTTAGTCACAGACCCTGCACCACTAAAACAGGTCAGTCGATGGCATTTTTCACATCACTTGAATTGCAGTCTGCTGTGTATGGAAGCTGTTGAGCCACCACACGCCTCTTTGTGCCCCATTTTTAACTTCCTCAGGACAAGGTACATTTGTATTCAGAATTAAAAATCAAGTTTTTTTTTTAAATTGATCATCAAACACATACAGCAAGATTCTTATTTGTATTATTTGTGTTATGAAACTTGAGAGTTCCAAAGGTGACAAGTCTTTAAAAGTCCTTAAAAATGCCAATAAAAGGGTGAAAATGGCAAAACCTGGTTAATAACAAGAACAAACATAGGCTCTTTATAAAATGAAAAGATTAATCTATCCAAAAATGACCAGAGATACAAAAGAAAGCTCTGAGGAGCACAAAAGAAAAATGAGATGCCAAAAAAAAGGCAATCTATGGCAAACAGGTCTCAAAACAGTAATTCAAAAAGGCAAAGAAAAAAAATGGAGCAAAAAGAGGCACAGAAAAAAAGAAAAAAGTTCAACTCACAAACTCCCAAGCACATTCTAATGAACCGCAAGGGACTGTGACTTTCCTTAGTCTTTATGGGGCTGAAGGCAGTCCCTTGCAGTGATGAGCAGGTGGCCCTGTTTCTTGGTGAAGGACCCACAAAATACATGGAATATAACACAAGATACATAAAGACAAAGAATATAATTACTCAACAATGTTAACAGAAACTAAAAAGAGATTAAACAGGGATTTGAACCTCAGCAGAAACTTAACCACCTCCTCACAAAGTGACCAATATAGTCCAACAAATGTATCATTCTCTCAAAGGAACAGCGTAAAGAAGAGACTGGAGCCAGGCATGGCAGACTGGGTGATAAGACCACCTCATGGTAGTTCCATTGGTACAGACAAAACAGGTAAACCACTGTGGTGTTATGGGTCCACAGCTCGTGGAGAAAAGGCCATTGATTTTAAATAAATAATCACCGCACCCGACGGCTTCGTGAGGGCGTTGTTGTAGCGAGCGGGGGCAGTCGTCGATGTGGGCGTTTCTCACCGTGTGCACAGGTGAGGAACTGCCCACATTCGTGATTGCTCCGTGGCTAATGCTGCAGCTGTGATGGCCCCTCACGTTTTTGAAAAGAAGCGCAAGTCGGTTTTAGAGGAAGAAAAGAAACGTTCGGGAAGAGGTGAAAAAAACGATCGGAGAGAAAAAGGAAAGGAAAGAGAGGACGGAGGTTACAGGGAGCGTGGAAGCAAGCGGTGCAGGAGAGAGACGGACGCGAGGCGTGGTGAGCGCGATCGGCCGTGGGCAGCTGCGAGGAAGCTGGGTGTTAGGCCGACACCCAGGTGTTTGTGTAGATGTCGCTCCCGCTGAGCGATCTGGTAGCGGGAGTGACAAGGTGAAAGCGACGAGCCGCAGAAGGCCGCGGAAAGGCAGCGGAAGTCGGGAGGCTTGGTGGTGGAGTCCCCAATATGAGCGACCTGGCTATTGGGGTAATCAAGTCTCGGGGACTGGGATGAGTGCCATACCGGAGCCAGGGATCGGGAGGTCTCCAGTCTCGCGCGTGTGAAGTAGGAGGGCAGCTGCAGAGCGTCTTGCCTGCTGCTAAGCCCGTCACGGGATAAGCAGGTGAGACGCATACAGAAAAGCACCGGATTTGTTTTTGTTTTAAAGACTGCTTCCAGGAGAAGATTTTAACCTTCGTTTTTAAAGGATTGTTGTGTTTATTTATTGGTTTTACTCCACGTTCGTTTTATGGGTTATTTATTTAATGAATATGAAGAACTGCACTATTTATGAACACTGTTTTTGTTTTTGTTGACTGTTTTAAATAAAAGCACTTTTGCACTTTCTACCTTCCCTTGCTCAGTAATTTGCCTCCATTGACTAGCTCACTCGGTTACATTATCGACGGTGTTGGGTTCGAGTGCTTCCAATAGCAATGGGAGTGTGGAGCCAGAACCCACATCGTCACAACCACTTCCTAGAGGGCTAAGTAAGGGAGACCAGAAGGGCAGATCACCTCCTGGTGGTCCTCATAGAGCAGACATGACAGGCAGACTGCAGTCTGGTGGTCCCAGCAGGACAGCAGGCAAGTGGACACCTCCTGGCAGGGATGACTGGGCTCAAACAATAAGCTAAGAGGTGAGTTTTTATTTTCTATACTGTGTCTCTGAAGCCCTTTACTGTAACTTGAAACTCAATCAAATAATAATTTCCAGATTTCTTAAAATAGTTTCCTAACCATATTTAGACATCTATATATTTCAAGATATGTTAAAATACCAAAGTTAATCCCATTGAAAAATGCAACCAATTTGACAAGAAGTTATTTTGGAATGCCTTCAATTGCCTTTCAGATATCTCAGAACGCCTACAGATTTATTTTGAGATAGTGTGTCCTCTTTCATTTCAGGGGATTTGTATTCATTGTGGCCACACCTTGTAGAAATGACACTTTTTATTGTGTGGTCCCCCCATCTGAAGGCATCATAATGTTTGAGACACAGCAATGGCAGGTCTATTAAAGTTGTCATATTTACGACTTTGTCACTTATCCCTTGCATGCAATGACTGCTTGAAGTCTGTGATTCATAGACATCACCAAGTGCTGGGGATTTTCTCTGATGATGCTCTGACAAGCCATCGTCGGCTCCTGCTTGTTTTGGGAGCTTGTTCACTTAAATTTTCTCTTCAGTATATGGAAGGCCTACTCAATTGAATTTAAATCAGATGACTGGTTTGGTCATTCAAGAATTGTTCATTTTTTAGCTTTGAAAAGCTCCTGTATTGCCATAGCAGTGTGTTTGGATCATCTTCTTGTTGTATGATGAAGTGTCATCCAGTGAGTTTGGGGGCTTTGACTGGAACCTAAGCAGATCAGATGCTTCTACACACCACAGAATTCATTGTGTGACTGCTATCAGCAGTTCCATCATCAATGAAGATAAGAGTGCTGGTACCTGTGGCAGCCATACATGCCCAAGCCATAACACCACAAACCCACCACCACCATGTGTAACAGATGAGGTGGTGTGCTTTGGATCTTGAGCAGTTCCTGTTCATCTCCTCAATATGCTCATGCCATCACTATGATGGTTGTCTCATCTGTACATATGACCTTTTTCCTAAAATTCTTTAGGCTCTTTTAACTCCTTTTTCACAAACTGTAATCTGGCCACCTTGTTTTTGTGGCTAACTATCGGTTTAGATCTTGCAGTGTGTCCTCTGTATTTCTCTTCATGAAGTCTTCTGCAAATAGTGTTCTCTGACACATTGTCTTCTACCTCCTGAATACTGTTTCTGATTTGTTAGACAGGAATTTGGGGCTTTTTCTTTACCATAGTGAGGATTCTTCTGTCATCAGCAGTGAAGGTCTTCCTTGGCCTAGCAGTCCCTATGTAACTACTGATCTCACCAGTGTGTTATTTATTCTTCGTGATTGTATTTTTGTGGTATTTCCCTCTACTTACCCTTTACCTAGTGGAAAGTGTACACATCAGATTTGTTACTGAGTTTGTCTACTGTTTCACCTTAAGATTAATACACGCATACATAGTGATACGCATACACACAAAAACTCAACAATGCCCTATGAGTGGCGCACAAACAGCTGGTCAATCTCTAGCACTTTAAACCACACAAGTGCTTTAGGAATAACACAGCCTGTCACTGTCTCAGCACTTCAAGAGACTTAATTATTATTGGCACAAACAACATACAATGTTTTAATGATATCTTAGACCTAAATATTACTTTTGGTCTACAAGAATACATTTAAACATACAAAGGCTCAGCACTCTTGACTATAGGCCATTTATCAGCCAGGAATGCCTTACATACGTACTGTTTCCTACTATTGGGTGGAGCTCTCACCCTCAGCCCTTAATAAACCTCGTAAACCTCCGGCTGCACCAGGTGCTCAAAGAAATCTACCTCATTACTTCAATCACTCTAGACATTAAGACAAATCATAGAAAGTTAAAAGCAGCATGGTATTTATTACCAGAATAATAATAATACCTCTGGAACAAAGAATAATAGAAAATAGGACTGATAGAAAAGTCTGACAAGGATGATTTTTGCAGGCAGCTTGTGATCGAGCGCTCGTAACTGCTCATGATTCTTTTCTGACAATAAGATGGAAACGGCCGCATGTTGCAATTGCTCTGTTCTCTTCTGATGTATTCGTCCCTTCTTCTTCCTCCCTCCTTCCTATGTCGCTCTTCAGCATATTTATTTTAAAATTCTACCGGGGGGCTTTGCAAGATGTGATTGTTAGATATTCTGATTGACTGGCTGTTAATATGATGAATTAATTCACTGCCCGTTTTCCCAAACAATAAAACTTTTTTGATGTTCTCTGAGGTATCAGCAGGTCTTCCTTTCTCAGGCTGTAAAATAATTAGATATCCATCCTTTCTCAGGTTATAAAGTAATTGAGCCACCAGCATGTCTTCCCTTCTTTGTTGGAACAGCCGTTTTAAAAGTGAGGTATACCTGGGAAGAAGACATGCTTTGATTTGTCCTGAATGTAGTTCATCCATTGTTTTGTCTTGAACAAAATATAATGGAAATATAAACCAAAATGTACAGATTTTGTACTCCACAACAGTGATATTCCAGACAGTTGATTTAGGTCATCCTAAGGTTTTATCAAAGTATTTTTCAGCCTCATAAGTGGCTTCTTTGACTTTCATTGGCACAACTCTTGTCCTCATGTTAGCAACTACTGACTCCAAAGGGCAAAACCAAGCTGAGGTATCTTATGAAACCATTAAACACGCCTGAGGAATCACAAACACCTGTTACTCCAAATGTCCCAAAAGTGTTGTCATTTCTACATGCTGTGACTGAAATGCATGAAAATCACAATCAATGAAAGTCTGTAATGTGCACTTTAACTTCAATGTCTGAATCGTTTGATTTGTAATTTTAAACTGTGTAGCAGAGGGGTAAATCATGGTTAAATGTGTCTTTGCCCCAAACAATATTGAGGGCAGCTCTAAATGTATTTGCACAGACACTTATCTCAAGGAATCTTGAAATAGATTTGAGATATTCTAAAATGAACAGAGAGTTATTTTCAGATGCAGTGGGTTAACTTTCTGCACATTTTCTGATTTCATTGTGATTGGATGCATTTGCCATTTCTGCCTACTCAATCTACACTCAGTATCTCATAATGACAAATGAAATCCTGTTTCTGGAAAGGTTTACACATTTATTAAAAATCAAAAACTGAAATCTCTCATTCCCATATAGTATTCAAACCCTTACCTGTGATACTCCATATTATGGTCAGGTTCATCCTGTTTGCTCTAATCATCTTTGAGATGCTTCCAGAACTTGTTTGAAGTCCACCTGGACAAACTGAATTAACTGGCCATCGTTAAGAAAGGCACACATACAGCTTTGTATAGAAGGACCCACAATTCTTTTGCAAATCAGAACAAAAACAAAGCCATGATGTCCAAGGAATTTTCTGTGGAACTCTGTTATCAAATTGTGGAGAGTCAAGGGGATAAAACCATTAGTACAGCTTTGAGTGCTTCCAGGAACAACGTGACTTCAAGAATTGCAAAATGTAAGAAGTTTGCCACAACCAGGTGTGACAGATAGGAGGCGCTGTTGTCCTCTTGGACCCTCAGACTAGACACCAGACACCAGGTAAAAGTCCAATAATTTTCTTTATTAGGACACAATAGCACACAAAGCACCCTCCACTCCACAATACTCATATAATAAACCTACACAATAATAATAAACAATATATCCTCCACTCCCAGACGCGTTGCACTCCCTGCCACCCAGCACAGCTCACTTGTCTGGGATCTCCCAGAGTCTTTTATAGTCCGTGACCCAGAAGCACTTCTGAACCCCTGTCCATGTGACTTTTTAGCACTTCTGGGTCAGATCAAAACTCTTCTTCAACCCAGAAGCACGTCATTCCCTTTGTCCATATGACTAGGACGCACTTCCGGGGTATAGGCAAAATAGTTGTTGCTCCTCCCTGCAGCGCCTTCTAGCGGCCCCCGTGACATCCAGCAGGGTAGTGGATAAAAACTCCATTGACCATAATTCCCTGCTGGCATTCAGGGCACCTCCATGCTGCAGGGAGGGCTCCACCTGGCAACCTTGGGGTATTGGCCGGGATGACTGGCCGGCAATATTCCACACAGGATTCTTCTTACATTTGGCCATCCAACCAAACTGCGTAACTGGATAAGAAGGGTGTTGACTAGGAGGTGACCAAGAACCCAATGGTCACCCTAACAGAGCTTCTGAGATACTCTGATGATCTGGCAGATCCAGTGTGAAAGATGACCATCTCTGCCAATCTCCAATTAGATGGAAGCCAAATTTGAATAGAAGGCATATGATGACCTGCTTGAAGTTGGTCAAACAGCATTTGAAGGACTCTGAGAACTTGAGGAAAAAGATCATCTCTTTGAGCAGAACTACAAGCACCACGTCTTTTGGAAGAATTTAGAGGATACCACTGGTTAGGTTTGTTGGGCTCAATGGCCTGTTCTTGTCTAGATTGTTCTAATGGTGAAGACCAGACACTTCTCACCACCTGCCAAATATCATGTGCCACCACGTTGCTTATGCAAAAAGTCCAAAGGGGACAAAACCCAACAAGCATGAGGCATCCTTTTTGGAATACATTGCTTTTATTTTTGAAAAGTTTCAAATACAAATATACAGTCGACGGATTAAAACAACTGATGTACGAAAGTAAAATTAAAAATCAATATGTGCAAATAGCCTATGGCAACTGTTATTATACAAAGAAGTCTGCATTAGTACAGGAACAGAAAAACACAAACATTAAAAGAAACGCACACCGGTCACAGAGGCATCTTTCACAGGTTTTTACACACACAGCTTATGGAAATGGCTGGAAAATCCTCACAGAAAAAGGTCAGGTGAGCTTATGTGGATGAAGAAGCGTCGCTAATGTTGTCGTCTCTTTTTCTTTTCAGAGACTAACACTGTCTGCAGTAACTGTACATTTGTCCCTAACATTTTATTTTAGGTGACAGCTAGAAGTGAATTTGATGTTCAGAGGGTGTAAAATTTCATCGCTGCATTATTGATTTCTTAATTTCTCATTTATACGCCCACAACTGTGTTATCTTTTCAAGGTCTTGAAAGAAACTGGAATCACATTGTTTTAGTTTTGCTTTTTTTTTTAATAAAAATGATATGCATTGTATTTTGGTCTCCTTTGACTCCACTTTTTGATATTTTATCAGTTTCTAAAGGGATGGACTCCAGAAGCCTTTACATACCATGTGTGACTGCAACTGTTTCCCCGTTTTTATGTGGAGGACTAATGGAGGCTGATATCTTATTGCTGTGGGTCGTGTGGAAGTGTTTTCATTTACACGTGCTGCCATGCCCTTACCACATATTCTAAGACCGCGTTTTGGCAGCACAGGTTTTTCTTCTTGCTCCATTATGCAACTCGCTATATCCTAACTACAGGGTCACGGGGGTCTGCTGGAGCCAATCCCAGCCAACACAGGGTGCAAGGCAGAAAACAAACCCCGGGCAGGGCGCCAGCCCACCACAGTGCATCAATCAACAGTCAAGTCTAGATGTTGGTTTTAGTTTTTAAGTGGAATATATATGATCTAATGTGATACAATTATATTCATTGCTATATTTTATTTATTTGTGCTAAGTTTATGCTTGATGTTTTCTTGTCAATTGTTTTTATTGTCACATCGCTGTGCTGACAAACTAAATTTCTTTTGGTGACTAAACAAATTGAAAAGCCCCATTCAGGTAATCCTCTTCCTTTTCCTGATACATTTCTTTTTCACCAGTAGGTGGCACCTAGTGAATGTATAATGAGACTGTGATGGGCGGCACTCATTCAACATTAGGCTGTCTTTGAACTGAAAGAGAGAGGCCAGACACCTTGTACATTCAGACTGAAATCATATTGACAATAAAAAAAAAACAAAACATGATTGTATGAACTACAGAGTATGTGGGCTCCGTTGATGTTTATATGTTTCAAAATGCTTTGCTTCCTATCTGTTTAAATAAATCTGTGTCTTCTTAGGGAGTAAAGGCCGGGGAAGCTGTTAAAAAGCAGGGCCTGTTAAAGGCCACCGAGGCATTCCTTGTGTGATTGTGGGCTATACAAGAAAAAAAAAACATTATTTTTGTTATGTGTATTCGTTACAGGGCGGCACAGTGGCGCAGTGGTAGTGATGCTGCCTTGCAGTTAGGTGACCTGGGTTTGCTTCCCGGGTCCTCCCTACATGGAGTTTGCATGTTCTCCCCGTGTCTGCGTGGGTTTCCTCCCACAGTCCAAAGACATGCAGGTTAGGTGCATTTTGTGCTTGGTGTATGGGTGTGTGTGTGCCCTGTGGTGGGCTGGCACCCTGCTGGGCATTTGTTCCTGCCCTGTGCTGGCTGGGACTGGCTTCAGCAGACCCCCGTGTTAGGATATAACGGGTTGGAAAATGACTGATATATATATATATATATATATATATATATATATATATATATATATATACATACACTTTGGGGCTCACAGCTCCCCAACACAACAGTCACAAGTCTCTGTTCACAAACGTTTATTTAGCAGTGGAGAAACACCTTCCCTTGCTCCCCACAGGAATGCACAGTACAACTAGTGCAAATGGCATAATGCAGCACAGCACTTTTCTTCTCCTTGTCTTTCTCTTTCAGTCACCATCACAGGCAAGCTTCATCCTTCTTCCTCCCGACTCTGGCTCTGTCTGCAATGCAAGTTGGCTCCCTTTTAAGGCGCATCTGGGAGTATTCCAGGTGGCTTATTAGGGAGGTCTGGAATTACTCCCAGGTGTGGCAGAAGCCCAAAGTAGAGCTCTGCAGGTCCCACAGCTCCCACTGGCAGTATCCACGGAACCCAACAGGGCTGTGCTGACATACTGTATATATATATATATATATATTCCCCTGTGGGAATCGGAGGGGCTGTTGCAACCCATGGGGGCTGGCATGTAGTAGTTTGGGGGAGATAGCGCCCTTCCAAAACCATCTCCCCCTGACCTTCCTTTAAGGATGCGTCCTGGCCAGGTAAAGACGGCAGTTGTCCCTCACAATATATATATATATATATATATATATATATATATATATATATATATATATATATATATATATATATATATATATATATATATATATATATATGGACGGATGTATAAAGTTATTTGTGGTGTAAAGCATTTATGAAAGCAAGCATTACATTAAACAAATACAACAAAAAATCCTTTGTGATAAAGAACAATACGGCTAGGGTTTGGTAACACTAGTTTTGAGAGGCAGTGTGTACACTTAAAAAACAGTATCAATCAATGACTGCATCATAAACTGCTTTGTAAAATGTCACAGAAAGGCACTGTATAGTCTAAGAACTGTAGAGTCCTACTTGTGCTAAAGTCTGCTTTTCAGTTAAGTTTGTTATTAAAGGCACTATAGAAGAGCAACTGACTGACATACTGACTGACTGACTACATAAGTTGCCTTATGATTATTTGCATTATGGAGGGTGCTATATTACATGTAAAGCTCAATGTGTGTGTGTGTTTCTTCTCGATACAATTCCACATCCTTGGTCCAAGCTCAGCAGAATGTTGCACACATATGCCACTTTGTCAGGAAGACAACCTAGAGTACCTCAGAACCCACCATTTTGACCCTGGGGGTACCTTTGTTTTTTTTCCCCTTTTTACTACAGTGAGTGTTAGGGACAGGGCCACCTGGTGGATCACCTGTGCCACTGAAGTTGCCAGCAAGTGAAACACCAGAACAGACAAAACAAAAACAAAAAACAGAGGTTAAATGACTTACCCAGGCAACACTGGGTGCTGTTGCTGCTAGGGCGGAGTGGTGGCTCTGAGGCTAGGGATCTGCACTGGCAATCGGAAGGTTGCCGGTTCGAATCCCATAAATGCCAAAGGAGACTCTTCTCTGTTGGGCCCTTGAGCAAGGCTCTTAACCTACAATTGCTGAGCGCTTTCAGTAGTGAGAAAAGCGCTATATAAATGCAAAGAATTATTAGTATACAATAAAAACTGACTGAATTGTTATTGCTTTTGATTACACTTTAATATTAATGAACATAACAGATGTTTAAGGGCTGTAACTTCTCTTGTATGCTAGGTGAAGAGTATAGTAAATATGCTCCTTTTCAAAGGCACAATATACAAAAGAAGCCTCAGTTACACTGGACAATGAAGATTTTGCTACTTGAACACTTTTGGGTGTATGTAAGCCTGTTGATCGCACAAATCCTTTTTCTATCAAATCCATATTTGCAAATACTTCAATTATGGCATGTCATCAGAACGACACGTCATTGTCAGCCATTTTCTAGCCCAGAACTATGAAAAGCGTGCCTGAAACAAGTGATGTCATTTTTCCTTCTCACAATAGTGGAAATGTTTGGGCAGGATTCCAAGCAAAATCAATTGGCACAGAGCAGTAAATATTTCTAAATATGTTTCCATGTGAATCCATCACTGCAAGCCGACTATAGGTAGATGTGGAAACAAGAAGGATCAGATGCTGAGTAGAAATGAAAATCAGCAGTAGACCATTTTTATTTCAATTGAACTACTGCAACGTGTCAGCATCATTAAGTGACTAAACACACTAAATTCAAAAAACTTAACTTCATGTTGCTCCAAATTCCTATGTGACACAGTTGATCTGAAATGATATGTGTGTTCAGCTTGAAACCATCTATCATAATCACCAAAAATGTTTTCAGGAAGCAAAACATTTCAATAATTTGTTCTCCAGTGTTATAAAATCCACTATTTAGGTAAAGGCTGATTCAGCGACTGTAATTTTCATATATCTCTTCACTAGTAGCACTCCTTGTAAGTGCCATTTTATATAATAAAAATGCAGTGAGCAGTTGTAATAAGTTTTGATTGTATGCTGATAATAATAGTTATGAAAGGCACTATACCAATTACACTTGACAAGTTGCGCTCATGTGGCTCGGGCATCTCATCAGGATGTCTCCTGGACGCCTCCCTGTTGTGGTGTTCCGGGCACGTCCAACCGGGAGGAGGCCCCGGGGAAGACCCAGGACATGCTGGACGGACGATGTCTCCCGGCTGGCCTGGGAACGCCTCAGGATTCCACTAGAAGAAGTGGCTGGGGAGAGGGAAGTCTGGGCATCTCTGCTCAAGCTGCTGCCCCAGACCTCAGATAAGTGGAAGAGGACGGATGGATGGATGGAAGTTGCACTCATGATGAGATACATTGTACTTTACAAATATGAGTGACCATTTTTTTATACTTCATTTTAATCCTAATGTTCATTAAAGGCACTAAATTAATAAATGCTGACAGATTGTATTATCCAGGTGTTGTTCCTGCCTTTAGACCGATAATTGCTGGGAACTGCTCCAGCTGCCCCACGACCCTGGATAAGCTGGTTACAAAAATGGATAGATTAATGTATTTGTTCAAGATTATACAATCAAATGTCATTACTTAGCTGATTTTTTGATGGCACTTGCTGTGAAGGGCATGGATTATTAATTGGGGTTAATCGTGTAGAGAGCTTTTATCTGTGCTCGTTTTAAGAGGCATTATATTTAACAAAGAAACTTAAAAATTTTCCTTATTGTTATATACAGCTTTATACAGCAAATGATATAAAGGATATAGAAGAAAGTAGCTATTGTATAATTCCTCTGAGTTGCTGTGTAATGTGTGTTTATAATAGGTGATGGTGAAAGTGGTATAAAATATGATCGATCAACTGATTAATAATGGCTATGTTGAAGAGAATTGGTCACAAAGATATTTTAAAAATAATTCTAATCAACAACTTGCAGTAGTGTCATGTAAACGTAACTTACTGTACCTGTATATCCCACACGGCCTAGTTGGCTGGATATTTGATGATCTGACAGGGAAGCACAAGCTGCTCTGAGTGAGGCACATAGTACAGAGTGAATGAAGAAGCAACTTTAAAACCTGCACACGGAAAATGTTCCTTCAATGAATTCATTCTGAATTTGGAGCTGTGTGTCCCGCCCAACTTCAAGCCTTCGCCTCCACCAAAGTGACGAAGCCCTGAAGCAGAGCAGTTGACTTTTGGGTTGCAGCCTCACCTCCATTACAGTACGAGAAAAAGAAAACACTAATTCACTAGCAGTAACTCGTGTGGTAAAACAGCGTTAAATTCAATTTTCAGTCAGAGGAAGTTCTATGATTATCAAGCAGGTCTAAAAAATGAATAATAAAATAAAAAATAAATACTTTTCTTTCTCCTTGTTTTCTCTTTGCTTATGGTTTTTAAATAAAACTCCCTTCGTTAACCTTTTTTGTGGAAATGAACCAACCAATACAGTACTACTAGTTTTACAAACAAGTGAAAAAAGTTAATAATTAGATGCAAACTCTTTGGTGCTTAGTGTGAGTGGTGCCTGTAGCGCCCCCTGTCAGTGCTGGTCCTTCACTCTTGGGGCAGTGCCGGAATGCAATAGTTTGGCTGCAGGGACATGATGAAACCACGCAGGCACACACATTGGTAGGAGCCATCGGTGTTCACGCACTGTCCGTTCATGCACAGCGTGGCAGGGTCGTCTGCTTCATCACATTCATTAATATCTGCAAATGAATGAAGAACACTGCTTAGACATGGGAAAGGAACACGGAACAGCACTTTTTTATTTTGACCATTTCCACACACTGTATAATGAGTGATTTCGTTAATCTTGGCCAGGGATGGTACTACAAATCGGACGCAGCAGACTTCACATATCTGTAGTAGCCTGTTAGTCCCATTTTTAGTATTCTCAATAGTTCATTACTGAATGGCAGAGTCCCTGATGAAGTAAAAGTGACAGATTTCAGACCATTTTCTCAAAATGCCAGTGCTAGACCATAAATACTTAATAATTATAGACCCATTTCAAATTTATCATTTCTCTCTAAATATTTGAAAAAGTAATGGCCGTGCAGCTTCAGTCTCACTTAACACATCACAATTTATTTGATAAATGCCTGTCTGGCTTCTGCACCAGTACGTAGTACAGAAACGGCACTAACATGTGTTGTAAATGACATTCTGATATCCTCTGATGAGGGAAACTCGGCAGTAATTATGTTGCTAGGTTTTAAGGGCAGCATTTCATACCATCGACCATTCTATTCTATTTTATTACACTGGCTGGAAAATTACACTGGGCTTACTTGCGCTGACCTTAACAACAACATATATTTCTATAGCACATTTTCATACAAATGATGTAGCTTAAAGTGCTTTACATAATGACAAAAGAGAAAAAAGACAAAATAAATCAGAAAATAGAATTAGAGAACACTAATTATCATTAGTAAAATGATACGATGGCCAGGGAGGACAGAAAAAACAAACAAAAAAAACCTTTAGATGGCTGGAGAAAAAAATAAAATCTTCAGAGGCCGCGAGACCACCCAGCCCCCTCTAGGCATTCTACCTAACATACTGTAAATGACCTCACAATCAGTCCTCATTTTATTCAGGGTTCACAAGGAAGATACCAGTAAGTATAGAAATGTGCTGACAGAACTCCATCATTACACTCAGAAGTTAAATATGGTGTCCCGCAGGGCTCAGTACTGGGACCTTTACTGTTTTCACTAGGAAACATAACATTAATTTTCAGTCATAAGCAGACAACACCCGATTATACTTTTCTTTTGGATCAAACAATGTTTCTCTGAAGCTGACCCTTGTTAATTGTGTCAGTGAGTTAAAGTAATCAATGGATGTGAACTACTGAAACAAAGAGGAGGCAAAGGGTGGGCACACCAAACAGTTAGTTCATTGATGTTTACTGCATATTCTAGGATTTTTATTGATTAATAAAAATTATCCATCCATCCATTTTCCAACCCGCTGAATCCGAATACAGGGTCACGGGGGTCTGCTGGAGCCAATCCCAGGAACCAATACCGGGCAGGGTGCCAACCCACCGCATGACACACACAAACACACCCACGCCAATTTAGAATCACCAATCCACCTAACCTGCATGTCTTTGGACTGTGGGAGGAAACCCACACAGACATGGGGAGAACATGCAAACTCCACGCAGGGAGGACCCGGGAAGCAAACCCAGGTCTCCTAACTGCGAGGCAGCAGCGCTACCACTGTACCACCGTGCCGCCCAATAAAAATTATTCATACTATTATTTTTGAAAAATTCCCACTTTAACCACAATTCTTCACAATCAATTCTTCAAGATTTTTGCACAGTACTATATATAATTTTAAAGATAGACATATTCAATGCAGACTTCAGTGATAGCCCTGATGCCTCTCAATAAGGAGACCAGAGTTTGTGCCTCAGGTGCTCCCTGTGTGGAGTTTGCTTGTTCTCCCAATGTCTGCGTGGGTTTCTTCAAGGTTCTCTGATTTTTCCCATAGTCCAAAGACATGCAGGTTAGGTGGACCGGTAATACTATAGTGGCCCTAGTGTGTGGTTGGGGTGCATGTGTGTGTGTTCACTGTGTGATGGACTGGCACTCTGTCCAGGGTCTGTTTGCCCTGTGTTAGCTTGGATAGGCTCTGACAACCCCCAAAAACCCTGTACAGGACTAAACAGTTTAGATAATGACTGACCTACTCAATGATCACTAGTGGGTTATTTCTGATATCTCCTCCTGAACAATCACCTTTGCCTTCTATAAAATTCTCCCTGTGTCTGCCTGTGTAACTACTTTAGTCCAAATATAAAAGAATTCACCTAACTCTTTGTGGCCAAATGTCTTCCTAGTGTTAATCTTTCAGCATCTTTTAGGCCAGGGTGCTACATTCTCAGAAACATACTAGCCCAAAACGTTCAGAATGGTAGAGGCCACTAAACAGTGAGATCACCTGGTGGTCCTAAACACCACTGCACACACTACCCAGCCTGAGCTGTAGGCATCAGAGGTAACCTACAAATCTGGATTTCACATTGGTTAACCAGCAGGAGACAAAGATTACAGATAAATGGTGAATGATCCATGTGGAGGGAGGTCATCAGTGGATTGTCACCTTTTCTGATTTGCATTAATGACAGAGATACCGGCATAGTTGATAAACTTGTGAAATTTGAAGATGCCACTAAAATTGGAGAAGTGAAAGACAGTGAGGAGGCACCAACAATAATTCCACCTTCCTCTTGCCTCCTGTTCAAGAGGCCATGAGAGCCATGTCTCCTCCGGCATCTCTCTACCAACATGATGTCTAAGCACATAAACAGATGCTCTAACATTACCAACAAGGCATCTGTGCAGATGATAAAGGGTAACAATAAAAAACAGTTGCTGTCTTCTAAATGAACGGTCATTGTGTGTGCACTGTGCCTAATGGATACGTGCTGACCTGTAATCCACAAGGTTGCCAATTAAAATCTCCAGATTTCACTCATTATGTGGTCCACTGCTGTGAGTCGGTGCTTCTAAGAAAGAAACACTGATACAAATAGACACTAAACGTGGGACAACAGCATAAGCGAAGAAGAAAAAAAAATAGTCCTTAAAAATAGACAATTAAAATATTAGACATTATAATTTTTTACAGCAGTATGCTGTACATAAAATCCCCCTCATGTTAGTTCCTATACGTACCAATGCAAGCCATGGTTGTCATCTCCAGCTGGTAGCCATCATAGCAATCACATGTGTAACCCTCTGGGACACGAATACATCGACCGTTTTCACACCCGTGCAAAATCCCACACTCCTCCGCACTTAGGCCTTCGTATCCCTCGTACCTTCCTGAGAAGACAATAAGAGATGACTGGTTGGTTGCAGTTTTACTGAGGTGGTTTCTGAATCAAACCCACTTAAGACTTCACTGAACATACTCTCAAAGGACTCTGTCCGGGTCCTTCTCAAAGGCTGACCAGGGTATTCCTGATATGGTGCTCTTTCCCGTGGCCTGTATTGCAACCAAGGCTCTCCAGGTTGAGGTTCAATTGGAACTACTGGTGGGCCAGCAGACTGAGAGCTCCTTGAGCTGAATCCTGTTCTGGTTGACTGTCTGCCTCCTGGTTCGTAAACTGGATCGACTAATACAGGGCCAGTTTCAGGTGTCAGGGACTCGTACGATGGGTCTTCTTCATATCCTTCAGTACCAAATCTCCGGGATGAGCTGTAATGACAAGATGACAGCAACACTGTCACCATCATAGATTCCAATGCATTGAACCAAGAGTATATCATGGTTTTGCTGTTTTGAATGGTTTCTTTTCAATACTTCATTTATGTCACAGTGAAAAACAAAAACGTAATTGTGCTACAAAGCAGAATAAATTACTTATCACACTCATCGCCCAATAAACAGTTATGCACTGAAATATTTAATACAATCCCATCCAATATAACACAATGAAATGAATACCATTATAAACAAGTGGCATGAGGCTGGATGTCAGTCACACACACGCACATATCAGGGAATCTGTCATGAGAATACAATTTAATCAGAAACATTGGAATTGTTTTAGTGCCGACAATACAGTATGCCTGCATCGTTGATGACATACACTGTAGATGTCAAGATGGGCAAACTTTAGCTCTTATTTATCAAATAGATTTTAGTACGTACAGAAATTAATACCTATCTATACCACAGAAAAAGAAGGATTCACACAGCTGATAATATGATTTGTCCAGCCATAAAAGCAGTGCCAACAGTGCTGGTGAATATTATAAAATAAATAACCTTACACATCACGTAAACCAGTGGTGTTCATCTCAGTACCTGGAGGGCAGCAAAGGCTGCAGGTTTTCATTCCAATGCTAATGCTAATGGCACATACAAAGGGTGCATTGATTTCAAATGACTTCTGTTTTAATTGTTTAATTTTTGTCTTTAATGAGCAGCCAAACAGTAATGAAATGCAAAGACTATATATATATATCTTCTTTAATAAAACCCCCGTGTGCATCCAGGTGTCCGTGTGTGTGTCTTCTGATGAAGTGCGCATGCGCGGGGCCACACGTGTTCAGTCTCTCCCTGTGCATTCCCTGTGCAGAGAAAGAGAGAGAGAGAGAGATACATACACAGGCTCGTGCGCCAGAGACACACACATACACACAGGCGCGCGCGAGAGAGACACACACACACAGGTGCGTGTGAGAGAGACACACACAGGTGTGCGTGAGAGAGAGACACACACACACAGGCGCGCGAGAGACAAACACACACAGGTGCGCGTGAGAGAGACACACACACAGGTGCGCGTGAGAGAGAGACACACACACACAGGCGCGCGAGAGACACACGCACAGGTACGCGTGAGAGAGAGACACACACAGGCGCCGTGAGAGAGAGACACACACACACAGGCGCGTGAGAGACACACACACACACACAGGTGTGCGAGAGAGAGACACACACGCACAGCCGCGTGCATGCATTGTTGCAATGTTACTTTTCTTGGTTGTTTATTAAATTATGGATTTTTCAAACATTCATTTTTTCCCCCTGCTTAAAACTCATTAAAAAGGTTTTAGTGAGCGGTTCATAGCGTTATAGTGCAAACTCTTGCAGTTTTAGTTTTCTCTATTGCTCAAGGTTTTCTCAGTGTTATTCAATGTTTTTACATTTAGTTTACTATTACTCTGTGCATTCTATGGTATAATTAACTATATTTGTGCTTAAAAACTTAAAATATATATTTACATACAGTTCATACGATCTGGAACAGATTAATTGTATTTACATACAATCCTATGGGGAGTTTACTTCGGTTAACAACCAAATCGGTTTATGACCAGAGTTTTGGAACGAATTATGGTCGTGAACTGAGGTTCCACTGTATTACTGTCAGAGAAAATGACAGGCATTTTACGGAAATACAAACCAGTATTACTACGAGAGAAAATTAAAGACACACAATACAGTGACGCATATTACAGCCACATACAAGGTCCCTTGCCATTTAATATAGACTGTTCATACAAATGTTTATGCACTACTGTTCTAGCGCCCGTTATTGTAATGGACTTAATGCCTAGTATATATATATATATATATATATATATATATATATATATATATATATATATATATATATATATATATATATATATATATATATATATATATTTGCAGCTCAAGATCCACAAAGGGAGAAAAAATGAATCACGTATTATAAAGTAGTTTTTATTCCTGAGCTTTCAGCCCCTGCCAGGGGCCTTCATCAGAGGATAATGCTTAGACTTACAAGAATCAAAGGCAATATATAGCAAAAATTATGTGGGGGGGTGGGGAGGTGGATAAGTCAGTGTGATTGGAGGGGGAGTTATTGGGTGTAAAGTTTAGTTTATTATGAACATGTTCTTCTTAAGTTTGCATATGCTGGATTTATGTCCAAATGTCTGTTGCTGGCGTTCTCGTTTGATAGCCAAGATTCAGTTAGCTCTCTGGCACTTTAGTACTGGCTTTACATTTTACTTGTACATTGTCCCAGTTAAATGTATGTCCTGTTGATTTAGTATGCGTATAGATCAGTGATCGTGAGTCCTTTCTTCTGATGGCGTTGCGATCTTCCTGTATACGTGTTGCAATTCTTTTTGATGCTTGTCCAATTTATACCGCTGAGCAAGAACCGCATGGAATGCTGTAAACTGGGTTTCGTGTTTCTGCTGTCGATTTCTTGTTTTTAGAAAGGACAAAACTATACGTTGCATTCTCAAGGTTCTTAGGTTCGATTCGCGAGAGTGGGTGCAGTGCGTGTGTACTGCCTGATGAGCCCAGAATTAGGGCGAAGCACGTCCCGCGTACTGTTTGCATTATTTGATAGTAAAACTATTTCAATATATTCAATATATATATATCAGCGCTTAATGATTCATTTTACTCTCGCAATCCCTGTTTGGGAAGAAGTATGAAAAAATATGAGGTTAACGCAGAAAACCAGATCACCAATTTAAGCTTTAGGAATCATAGATACATCAATGATTGTTTTCTTAAAGCCATACTCGGTGTAATCCTCCTTCCATGTTATAATATTTCCGCGACTAGCCAAGATTAAATGAACGGAAAAAGTAAGAGCGAAGCGAGGGTGACGCAGGCAGGGAGGCGACAGCTCAATAGCTCAAATTTGGATATACTACAGTAGGTTCTATTTAGTCGCCAGAAATATCTTTGGTAGGAATGGAAGTTGGATTTAGTTTTTAAATTTCTATGGTGAAGAAAAATTTATGCAATGATGATTAAATTTAACTTTCATTCCTACTAAACATATTTCTGTCGACCAAATAAAAATTACTTATATTTAAAATTTAAATAGAACTTGAACAAATACGATAGTTCATAATACCCACGCAGCACTAAGTGCACGTAAGATTACGAGTCATCCGTTTTAACAAGCAGCATATTGCACTGATACGAAATAGCCTGCCCATTTAATTATTTAGGAATGGATAGATAAATTAAGATTTTGTACAAATAATGTTTTAAATTTTTCTTCCTCAGTGGATTCTGGCACCCCCAGCAACAGCTCCTCGCACCCCAAAGGAGATATGTGTATCTAGATATAGATATAGATATACATATATAGATAGACTAGCAGAATACCTGCGCTTCGCAGCGGAGAAGTAGTGTGTTAAAGAAGTTATGAAAAAGAAAAGCAAACATTTTAAAAATAACGTAAGATGATTGTTAATGTAATTGTTTTGTCATTGATATGAGTGTTGTTGTCATATCTATCTATTTATATTATATATATATATATAGCAAAATACCTGCGATTGGCAGCGGAGAAGTAAAAAGAATTTGAATTCAAAACAGAAACAAAAATATCATCCCTGGTTAAAATTGGGAAGACTTAAAAATAAAGTGGTAGTTTAAGTACTTTAAGTACATTTTCAGAATAGTATTGTCTTTAAATAATAATAACCAAAATTTCAACATAAAGTGCAGTTTTCTTCTTAAAAAAATAAGTCAGAAACATAAAAGGTAATTTGACCAGCTTACTCTTTAAACTCTGAGTAACATTAGCCTAAATTATTTTGTACATTAGGCTAAAACAGTGTGATCATTGAACATTTTGTAATTTGATGTATTTAGAATTACTAACGGTCACGGAAGTCCAATGATCCCCAGTAAGAGCCACAAAGTCCGCTTTCTGTAATGCATCTAATTTTGCTTGCTTTTCAGTGTGCACAAAACCATGCTTTTATCAAGGCTTCTCTCGGGTAGTCGAAATGATCAGTCGAGGAACGCTTTATTCCGACTCTAACATTTTTGTAGCTGTGATGTGTGCATCAGTGTAATGGATGTACCAGGAAATCATGCATTGACAAAAGTTCCCATTTGCTTGGAATTGAAAGTGTGATTAAATGCGTTATTTTTAACGCTGCTATGGAGTTCATGCATCGAAGCTTCTCAGCTGTGCTTGTGCAAAGAAAGGGAAAATTTTAAAAATAACGTAACATGATTCTGCGTTAACCTAATATTTTTTCATACGCCCCAAACCAAGGAGATGCTAAGGTAAAATGAATCGGTAGCGCTGCACATAGTCAGTACACCCTCTCGAATCAACCTCAATGTCGGCGTTAGAGGCTTAAGACTCTACAATTTATACAGCGTGTGGCTTGTCTATGCTAAAGTATGTATTGTAGATCGGGGTATATATATACATTTATATATATATATATACCCAAGTACCGCAGTGGAGAAGTAGAAGTTATGAAAAAGTAAAGGGAACATTTTAAAAATAACGTAACATGATTGTCAATATACAGTAATTGTTTTGTGAGTGTTATTGAATGTTGCTGTCATCAAGGATTTGATTATCATTATTTCTTTCAATCAGGCTCGTATTTGTAGGATGTGTTCAAGTTACATTCGTGTTTGTCAATCGTTGTAAAGATAAGAGGTTTCATTCATCGATTAGTTCCTTACTGCATCAATAAACAGCTCGCCTTCCTTTTTATCTGTGATGTGACAAACTGCATGCACGGGTTTTTTTTACACTGTCTTCCTTTAGCAGGACATTCACTTTTTCCACCGTGTGCTTTGTTTCCGCAGTAGCTGCACTTATGAATATGATGGTATGTATAAGACGCTTCATATTTTTTTTACACACACACACATAAACATATATATATATATACATATCTATACATATACACATATATACATACATATATATCTACATATATACACACAAATACATATATATATATATATACATACATACACACACACATATATAAACATATATATACATATACATACATATCTACATATATACACACACAGCTATTTCGTATCAGTGCAATACGCTGTTTGTTAAAACGGTTGACTCCCTCTTACGCAATAACAAATCAAATCATTCAGTTGTCTTTGCTCATATGTCATTTTAGAGCTGGACGCCTGGCATCTTTTTTGGCCACAAGTTCGTTTCTGTTTGGTGTGAGGTTCTGTGTTGTGGAGATTCTCAGGATGGATTGCAGGTGCTCATCAGTGAGGTGACTCCTGTGTGCTGTTTTGTTAGTCTTTATCACTGAGAAGAGCTTCTCACACAGATATGTGCTACCAAACATGCACAAGGTTCGAGCCGCATGTAGACGGACTTTTTTTGTTCTTCAAAGTCACCAAAGCGCCGTGCAAACTCAGTGCGCAATAACTCTAGCCTCGCAATAACTTGCAGCATCATAAGGTAGACTTGATTAACGCGTAAGTGTTGGCAAGGCAGCTGAAGCGCTGCATTATGGGATCTGTAGTTTATTGTGTTACCAGCGCTTCATATACCCGGCTTTAATAACAATAATACAGTATATAAAATGATCTCGGGCCGGATATAATTACACGCCGGGCGGATGTGGCCCGCGGCCCTTGAGTTTGACACATATGGACTAAATATAACTTGAAAAGATATATTTTTTCAAATGTGATCGCGCAATTCAGATAGAGTTGACGCAAGACTACAGCCTGCATGCCTCAATGAGTCATCCTCCCCTCGCTCTTACTTTTTTACCGTTCATCTAATGAATACACTGAGTATGGCTTTACCAAAACAATCATTGATGGCGAATAAAGTATCCATTATTCGAGTATGTAGTTCGGGATATATATATACATATATATATACCCGCGTATCGCAGCGGAGAAGTAGTGTGTTAAAAAAGGTAGAAAAAGAAAAGGGAACATTTTAAAAATAACGTAACATGACTGTCAATATACAGTATTTGTTTTGTGAGTGTTACTGAGTGTTGCTGTCATCAAGGATTTGATTATCATTATTTCTTTCAATCAGGTTCGTATTTGTAGGATGTGTTGTGTTCAAGTTACATTCCGTGTTTGTCAATCGTTGTAAAGATGACAGGTTTCATTCATCGATTGGTTTCTTACTGTATCAATAAACAGCTCGTCTTCTTCTTTATCTGAGACCTGACACACTGCATGCACGGGTTTTTTTTACACTGTCTTCCTTTAGCGGACATTGACTTTTTCCACCGTGTGCTTTGTTTCCACAGTAGCTGCATTTATGAATATGCTTATCAGGCGCTTCATCATTTTTGCTGCCTTTTCAATTGTGTAATTCGGTTTTGTTCAGCCTTTGGAACTGTTGCTTTTATCTGTGCACTGCGCCAGTTCACGGAGCCACTCGGTGTACATGCATCGAAGGTTCCCAGCTGTGCTGGTGTCATCTCCTGCTATGTCTGTGGCTGTGTTTAATGTTACCTTAGTCCTGGCACTTAAAACTTTCTCTCGCAGTTTCGCTGAGTTTGTGTCAAACACCACCCTGACCATCTCATCTTCCTCTCCATAAGCACAGTCCTTCACCCGTGAATATTTACCCGTGGCAGTTTGCTATTGGATTGCCGCTGACGGACGGCCTTATATGGGCAGGCACTAAATTACAAACGCCAGCGCACCCTGTCTATGAACTTAATTTAAAGTGTAGGTTTACATCGTGCTTTGTTTCCAAGTAGCAGAACTCATGAATATGGTTGTATATGTCACTCGCCGCTTCTTATTGTTTCGCTGCCTTCTCAATTATATAATGCATGTTTTCTTCAGCGCTTTTTGAGGTCTTCCTGGTTTTCTATGTACTGCGTGATTACGTGGGAGGCGTGATGATGTCACACGAAACTCCACCCCCACGGCGTTGAAGCTCATCTCCATTACAGTAAATGTATAAATTATAAAGATAGATGGATATATACATGTAGATAGATATATAAGATAGATATACATATATAGATAGATAGATAGATAGATATAGGTGTATGTAAATGTGTGTCTGTATATATGTAGATATGTGTGTGTGTATATATATATATATATATATATATATATATGCCAGCGACAATCATGACAATGACAAAACAATTACATTGTCAATCATGTTACATTATTATTAAAATGTTTCCTTTTCTTTTTCATTACTTCTTTAACACACTACTTCTCTGCTGCAAAGCGCGGGTATTTTGCTATATATGCATATGTATATATGTGTATATGTATATATATATGTATATGTATATATATGCATATATATGTATATGTATATATACTGTATATATGTATGTGTGTGTGTCTGTGTCTATATATATGACAGCAACACTCATATCAGTGACAAAACAATTACATTAACAATCATCTTACGTTACTTTTAAAATGTTTCCTTTTCTTTTTTCATAACTTCTTGAACACACTACTTCTCTGCTAAGCGCGGGTATTCTGCTATATTACATATATTTCAGAATGTGTTTCACCTTACACTCCAAATCGTAACCTTAGATCTTCAAATGAGTATATGCATTGCACTGGCAATCAGAAGGTTGCTGGTTTGAATCCTGTAAATGCCAATAGGGTCTCTGCTCTGTTGGGCCCTTGAGCAAGGCCCTTAACCTGCAATTGCTGAGTGCTTTGAGTAGTGAGAAAAGCGCTATATAAATACAAAGAATTATTATTTAATTATCATTATTATTCATGGTGGCTCGAAAATCCGTCACTAACCCCTACTTTCTCTACTGTTCTTTTTAGGGTTTTCTGTAGTGACAATCTGTGCCACCACCACCTGATCAAAGCACTTTGATGTCCCTACATTGATGGATTAAAGGCCAGAAGTCCACATGACCGTCATCATCTAGTTCTTCCATGTAAACCCTGAATACCATGAGGACTGATTGAGGTCATTGATGTTAGGCAGAATGCCTAGAGGGGGCTGGGTGGTCTCGTGGCCTTGGACCCCCTGCAGAGTTTTGTTTGTTTTTTTCTGTCCTCCCTGGCCATCAGACCTTTTATTCATATTAATTAGTATTGTCTAATTTTATTTTTTATATTTTGTCTTTTTCTCCTTTCTTTATCATGTTAAGCACTTTGAGCTACATCATTTGTATGAAAATGTGCTATATAAATAAATATTGTTGTTTCTGTTGTTAGCTATATTAGATCTCATTTGCTCTTCTGTCTTTCATACAATATCTTTTTCAAAAAATATCTGAAAAGAAAAAAAAACTAAGGTCTGAGAAATTATGATTTGCTCTGGTCCAGATGAATTCATAAAACAAGAAAATCAGTTTTGGAAATGACTGGTGTGGCAGAATGAGAACATTCAATAATGTGCTTCATTACAGCTAAATAGGAGATTGGTGGGAGTGAAAATGGTGGCCTTCTGGGACATTGTCATTTTTACTTCTTCAATCATAAAACATCATTGTCTACCATGTATCAGTAGTCATTTAAAACCTCGTCACTTCTCCAATCATCAGATATTACTATTACTCAGTGTGAGGTATCAGTAATTACTTGTCATTCATCACTGCTCAGTAGGCACTCATCATGCATCACTACATACTTTTTGTTCGTCACGTCATCTCTCATCAGTACTCAGTTTTTCGCTCGTCAGGCTTCAATCATCGCTTTTCATTTTGTGTCTTTTTTTAAGAGAGCCATTCAGTGGAGTGAGTGATGAAAGGGGGAGTGTGAAATGTAGATTAATAACATATAGCAGAGCCCACTGGTTTAAATCAAATACATCCTGTTTGCTGCCATCACCCTAACCCTTTTATAATTAACCAACCTTGACCTGCACTTTGCTTTATTTTTTACTATAATTTTATCTTGAGATAACAACTGTTTCTTATAAGATAATACATCTTACGTATGACATGCAGTAATATATACATATGAGAAATTTTCTTGTGTGTAGACCATATTGTGTTAAACTTAGGAGATAGGAAACCACTTTTCACCTCACGGCTGTTTCTGATTTTGCAAACTCACAGATAAATCCAAACTTTATACAATGATTGCACTTCCTATCATTAACGTTATGTGGGTATAGTGACAGCAACAAACAGGAAGTACAGAATTTGATATTTCAATAAACCAATGAGCTCAGTTATGTGTTAATAATCTACATTCCGCATGTCCCCTGACATCATTCTGGCTCTGTTAAAAAAAAAAGACAAAAAATGAAAAGCGCCAACTGATGCCAGAGCGAAAACTCACTGCAGATGGGTGATGGTGTGAGGACCGATAAGTGAGAATTGCTGCATGATGAATGACACCTGAGTAGTGATGAGAGACCACTGCTACATTATATGAAGTAATACTGATATTTGATGATTGAAGAAGTTAAAAATGATGATGTCTTAAAATGGACACCATACCCGAGTTAGCTTGTCATTTACTGGCTGGCATTGCAGCTCTTTATTGTTTGGCTGCTGGTTAAGGACAAAACCAATTAAGCATGTAAATAATGATAAAGGCATAAGTGTTAAATTAAATTAGCAGCTGTAACTGGTTACTAATTAAGAAAATGGCTGAAATGAAAACCTGCAGCCAATGTGGCCATCCAGGACCTGAATCAGACACCCAAGATCTAGACTGTTACTGACAAGAAAAGCACAGTCATATGAAAAAGTTTGGGAAGCCCTCTCAGCCTGAATAATAATTTACTCTACTTTCAAAAAAAAAGATAACAGTGGTATGTCTTTCATTTCCTAGGAACATCTGAGTACTGGGGTGTTTACCGAACAATGATTTTTAGTGAAGCAGTATTTAGTTGTATGAACTTAAATCAAATGTGAAAAACTGGCTGTGCAAAAATGTGGGTCCCCTTGTAATTTTGCTGATTTGAATGCTGCTCAATACTGATTACTTGCAACACCAAATTGGTTGGATTAGCTTGTTAAGCTTTGAACTTCATAGATTGGTATGTTCAATTATAAAAGGTATAGGGTGGTCCAGATCTAATTATGCAATTTTCATTACGCTATAACTTATTACATTAAGTTTATTACATAGAAAATCACCCAAAAAATCCCGCACCATTGAGAAGTGTATGAACTGACGACATGAAGAATCATCTATGCAACGAACTGGAATCGTCTTCGCATAAATCAAACTCATCCAGACGATCTGGATCTGCATAATTAGATCTGGACCACCCTGTATTTAAGGTGGTCAATTGTAAGTTGTGCTTCCCTTTGACCCTCCTCTGAAGAGTGACAGACAGCATGGGATCCTCAAAGCAACTCTCAAAAAATCTGAAAACAAAGATTGTTCAGTATTATGGATTAGGGGAAGGCTACAAAAAGCGAGCTCAGAAGTTTAAACTGTCAGTTTCAACTGTAAGGAATGGAATTAGGAAATGGAAGGCCACAGGCACAGTTGCTGTTAAACCCAGCAGGTCTGGCAGGCCAAGACAAATACAGGAGCGACATATGCGCAGGATTGTGAGAATGGTTACAGACAACCCACAGATCACCTCCAAAGACCTGCAAGAACATCTCACTGCAGATGGTGTATCTGTACATTATTCTACAATTCAGTGTAATTTGTACAAAGAACATCTGTATGGCAGGGTGATGAGAAAGAAGCCCTTTCTGCACTCACGCCACAAACAGAGTCACTTGTTGTATGCAAATGCTCATTTAGACAAGCCAGATTTATTTTGGAACAAAGTGCTTTGGACTGATGAGACAAAAATTGAGTTATTTGGTCATAACAAAAAGCACTTTGCGTGGTGGAAGAAGAACACCGCACTCCAAGAAAAACACCTGCTACCTACTGTCAAATTTGGTGGCAGTTCCATCATGCTGTGGGGCTGTGTGGCTAGTTTAGGGACTGGGTCCCTTGTTAAAGTCGAGGGTCGGATGAATTCAACCCAATATCAACAAATTCTTCATCAGTCACAAAGTTGAAGTTATGCAGGGGTTAGATATTCCAACAAGACAATGGCCCAAAACACAGTTCAAAATCTACCAAGGCATTCATGCAGAGGGAGAAGTACAATGTTCTGGAATGGCCGTCACAGTCCTCTGACTTGAATATCATTAAAAATCAATGGGATGTTTTGAAGCAGGCTGTCCATGCTCTGCAGCCATCAACTATAACTGAACTGGAGAGATTTTGTATGAAGAATGGTCAAAAATACCTCCATCCAGAATCCAGACACTCAAAGGCTATAGGAGGCGTCTAGACGTTGTTATATTTGCAAAAGGAGGCTCAACCAAGTATTGATGTCATATCTCTGTTGGGGTGCCCACATTTATGCACCTGTCTAATTTTGTTATGATGCATATTTTCTGTTAATCCATTAAACTTAATGTCACTGCTGAAATCCTACTGTTTCCATAAGGCATGTCATATATTAAAAGGAAGTTGCTACTTTGAAAGCTCAGCCAATGATAAACAAAAATCCAAAGAATTAAGAGGGGTTCCCAAAGTTTTACATATGACTGTATATGCAAACACATCATTTGGAACCATTGTAAATTAAGTTAATTATTAAGAATTGTCACCCATGTGTTTCTGGGGAGCAACTTAAGGGCTCAAGTACGATAGGCAACACCATTTTGAAACACAAGGAAGTTCTGTCAGTGACTGCCATTTCTCTCTCACCAGAAGCTCTGAGAAGAACCCTAGGGAGGACATGCATCCCTACCTGTGAAGCCCAGAGGAGGCTCTGCTCATTCTAACTGAGATGATATAAAATAAGCTGGCCTAAAGATGATTCACTCATTTGGACCCTCAAATACCAAGCAGATGGAGGTCCCGAGTTACTGACACTACTATTCATAGTGCTTTTAGTGAAAGCTGGATTGGCCCAATATTTGTTTGTTGACCATATGGGGCTGTCAGCTGGCTCCCCAACTATTACTGTGGACTCCTTGCATCCTCCGGGCAATTGCACGACATATTTATAATATACATAGTGTCGCGGATGCCAGGGGTGACGACCCGGCCGGGACGCCTTGGAGGACCGGACGTTGGCGTGTGCCAATCTGGGATCACGTGGGGGCCGTCATCCTGGTTGCTTTGGGGGCCATGGGTTGAGGGCATGGAAGCCCCACCCTTTAGGGGCCTGTGGTCACCGCCAGGGGCGCCCCAATGCCTTGGGGACCCTGGACCTCAGCACTTCCGCCACACCAGGAAGTGCTGGGGGGAAGAAGAAGAGGGACACCCGGAGTGCTTCCGGGAGAACAGCCGTCATTTCCGCCACACTAGGGCATGTCCAGAGGGGAATGCCGGGAACCACCTGGAGTTCATCTGGGAGCATATAAAAGGGCCCGTCTCCCTTCATTCAAGGCTGGAGTCGGGTGGAAGAAGGACGAGGCACGAGAGGAGTGTGGAGGCGGCCCGAAGAGAAGGCATTTGTGTGGCCAGGACTGTGTGTTGGGGTATTTGTGCATGGGCTGAGTCTGAGTGACTTAACAATTGTAAATATTATTGTAAATAAATACGTGTGGTGGTGATTAACAACATGTCCGCCTGTCTGTGTCCGGGTCAGCTCCACAATAGGTACATGCATTATGATCAGTGATTTGTGCAGTAATGAATGAAGATCTTTGTCTTTCCATATATTAGCAGTCCGAGAGAGAGGGTGCCATGTTTTAGTGATTGGCAGACACAGAGGCCAGCACAGCAGCGAAGGAAGCAAAAAATGGTTGCAAATGCAAGTTGTTTGAGCTGTTTATCAAGGAGCAGCTATTCATGAAATTTTTAAATGGGGGATTTGCTAATACTGTACTTTGTATTATTTACTGACAAAGTATATCAGGTTTTTGTTCTAAGAATAGAAATATGTATATACAGTACATGTCCATATGGTGCTGTACCTGAATCTTTAAGGTTTTTAGAGAACATAATGAAATATATCAAATATTGGGTCCTGCTAATCGTAGTCTCAATTTAAGTCCCTATTACTCAGCCCTACTTGCTGTATGCCTCTCATTCACATCAACAAAGACAGGAGTGCCGTCCTTGCTTTAAGCTCCGCCTTCATGAAGAGTTTAATTGGTTTAAACTGGTGACACTCAGGGAGCCTTCAAATTGTACCCCGCCCAGCTTTAAGCAAAATTCACTCATGGCTGTCTACAGGCGTATTAATTACAAACCGGATTCCAAAAAAGTTGGGACACTATACAAATCGTGAATAAAAACTGAATGCAATGATGTGGAGGTGCCAACTTCTAATATTTTATTCAGAATAGAACATAAATCACGGAACAAAAGTTTAAACTGAGAAAATGTATCATTTTAAGGGAAAAATATGTTGATTCAGAATTTCATGGTGTCAACAAATCCCAAAAAAGTTGGGACAAGGCCATTTTCACCACTGTGTGGCATCTCCCCTTCTTCTTACAACACTCAACAGACGTCTGGGGACCGAGGAGACCAGTTTCTCAAGTTTAGAAATAGGAATGCTCTCCCATTCTTGTCTAATACAGGCCTCTAACTGTTCAATCGTCTTGGGCCTTCTTTGTCGCACCTTCCTCTTTATGATGCCAAATGTTCTCTATAGGTGAAAGATCTGGACTGCAGACTGGCCATTTCAGTACCCGGATCCTTCTCCTACGCAGCCATGATGTTGTGATTGATGCAGAATGTGGTCTGGCATTATCTTGTTGAAAAATGCAGGGTCTTCCCTGAAAGAGATGACGCCTGGATGGGAGCATATGTTGTTCTAGAACCTGAATATATTTTTCTGCATTGATGGTGCCTTTCCAGACATGCAAGCTGCCCATGCCACACGCACTCATGCAACCCCATACCATCAGAGATGCAGGCTTCTGAACTGAGCGTTGATAACAACTTGGGTTGTCCTTGTCCTCTTTGGTCCGGATGACATGGCGCCCCAGATTTCCAAAAAGAACTTCGAATCGTGACTCGTCTGACCACAGAACAGTCTTCCATTTTGCCACACTCCATTTTAAATGATCCCTGGCCCAGTGACAACGCCTGAGCTTGTGGATCTTGCTTAGAAATGGCTTCTTCTTTGCACTGTAGAGTTTCAGCTGGCAACGGCGGATGGCACGGTGGATTGTGTTCACTGACAATGGTTTCTGGAAGTATTCCTGAGCCCATTCTGTGATTTCCTTTACAGTAGCATTCCTGTTTGTGGTGCAGTGTCATTTAAGGGCCCGGAGATCACGGGCATCCAGTATGGTTTTACGGCCTTGACCCTTACGCGACAGAGATTGTTCCAGATTCTCTGAATCTTCGGATGATGTTATGCACAGTTGATGATGATAGATGCAAAGTCTTTGCAATTTTTCACTGGGTAACACCTTTCTGATATTGCTCCACTATCTTTCTGCGCAACATTGTGGGAATTGGTGATCCTCTACCCATCTTGGCTTCTGAGAGACACTGCCACTCTGAGAAGCTCTTTTATACCCAATCATGTTGCCAATTGACCTAATTAGTGTTTATTGGTCTTCCAGCTCTTTGTTATGCTCAAATTTACTTTTTCCAGCCTCTTATTGCTACTTGTCCCAACTTTTTTGGGATTTGTTGACACCATGAAATTTTGAATCAACATATTTTTCCTTTTGACTTGATACATTTACTCGGATTAAACGTTTGATCTGTCATCTACGTTCTATTACAAATAAAATATTGACATTTGCCATCTCCATATCATTGCATTCAGTTTTTATTCACAATTTGTTTAGTGTCCCAACTTTTTTGGAATCCGGTTTGTACATGTCTAGCTGAACAAGATTAATCTCAGTCAGGCTTCAATTCCATCATGCCCGCTGTTCCGGAAGCCATAAACAACTATCAAGGCATTACATTCAGTTTCTGTATGGTGTGGGTGGACAGACCAACACAAAAAGGCAAATTGTAGCAGTGTTTGGTTTTCCAACGTAATGGGGGCAATTCACTTTACTCATATTGCAATGAGAGCACCTAGCAAAAATAATGCTGCTTTTGTTAACCAGGAACAGTGACATTCCATTAATGCATGTGTGAAAGAAAAAAAATTAACTGCTTGCAAGCTACTAAGGGTTAATAGCTGACAAAAGCCGTTTTGCTATAACGGCAGGTTATTCATACGGGTGTCTGTCATAAGACGGTGCAGTAAGCTGACCGAGGACAACTTCGAAAACTGGAAATTTGCTCTTCTGCCTTGCAAAGTTGAATCCAGGTACTCATCTGTGACTGAGTACAAATCTAATTGATTGAACTTGTCCTGTCTTCCTCAGGGGGGTTTTCTTCCATACGAGTCAAACATTGTGGCTCGGTGCTCTGGGTCAACCCATGATTCATTTATTATGAGGCAAAGTAGATTACTTTGATGGGGGTGTGGAACCCTTAGATAGCCTATACTGTTCATTGTAACAGTAATCAAGCCATTAAACGTTCCAGATGATAGCAGCTACCTGTTCAGATGCTGGGCACTGTAGGCCACTAGGGGGCGTACCGTCACCCTAACCCCCGACACAGACAGGCAGGACACAGGTTCAATTCAATACCTGTGTTTATTTATAATTAAAAGTGCACAAACTACCAACAGCACACCAATATACATTCCATTCCGTTCCTTGCCACCAGTCCATCTGCCATCACTCCTCCTCATTCTTGGTCTCCTACCTCCCAACTCTGGCCCCTCAATGGAGTGAGGCAGCTCCACTTATTCAGGTCCTGGGAGTGTTCCAGGTGGCTCATCACTATTACCTGGAATCACTCCCTGGTGTGCTGGTGGTCCTCTACAGGGCTCTGCAGCTCCCCCTGGCAGCCCCCACAGAACTCAACAGGGCTTCACCAAACTCCAGTTTCCGACATGCCCTGCATGAATCCGTGGTGCCACAGCCACCCAGAAGGGCTGCCCTCTACTGTCCCAGGGGAGGTATTGCTTCATCAATGCCTTTTCCCCTGGTCCTTCCACCTTGCTGGCATCCCGGCCAGGTAGTGGCCGTGTCCGTACATCACAGCACTTATCCTGTGGTCTGCATGTGGATCTCAATGCCCAGGAGCAGCAACAAGGACACTGCTGTAAAAATGCTGCCATCCTTCAGATGAGACATAAAACTGAGGTCCTAACATAAAAGATCCTTGGAAATCCTTCATAAAGAGCAGAATGTATCCCGATGTCCAGGCTAAATTGCCCTGCATGGCCTAGTTATTGTTGCCAACTAATCATCCCCAGTCTCTGTTTGGCTAACTACCTCACCACTTCATCACCTTATAGCTAATGTGTGGTGAGTGTACTGGTGCAAAATATGTCTGTCGCATCATCTAGGTGGGTGCTACACATTACTGGTGGTTGAAGTGGTTTGCCACTCACTATGTCCAGCACTTTGTGTAATGGGAAAAACACTACATGAATGAAAATAATTATTATTATTACAATGCTGCCTACGTTCATTTGTGGACCATACCATGCTGATGTCTGAAGGCGTTGGGTGGGAGTCTGCTCTACCAGATAATAAAGCTTTGCAACTTTGTGACTGCCATGAGGTTGAGTAGCATGTGGTTGTTTCAAGGTGGCAACTGGGCAGGGTTTGACGGCTGTTCCACCATCACTTCCGTTATCCACCCTCCTGGACCCGCCCCTTCCTACCTGGAACCCATATGAGCTGCAGTTCAGCCATTTTGAGTCCAGTTCAATTATGACCTCTTATCAGAAAGGACATGATCTGAAGCTTGTTGCATGATTTTCCTCATTTTCATATTTAAACTAGGGGGCTTTGCCCCTTGCTTGCTTTGCTCGCAAACCACTATGTGCCAGGCACTTTGTGTTTCTGCCGCTCGCTTTGTGAAGAGGGCGGTTGAACGCACCCCAAGGAGATGCGGTTGCTTCTCCGAATCCCCTTCTTAAATAGTGATACAATGGGAAACAAATACATTTTTTTTTTTTTACCTCCTCTTTGGTCGATCAGCTGCTGGCTTGTTGCTGCTGCTGTGCTGTGTGATCTGCATCTCGCGCAGTTCACTTCTGTCATATCACCTATGTCCATATATTTGACCACTTTTCGCTTTTACCTTTTCATCAATATTGCATTGAATTTTGATTCCGTGTTTGGAATTACAACGTGACAACACAACGTATAACTGCCTGTGAGTGAATATCGTTTCTTTCTCTCCACAAGAAATGTGTCTGACAATAGCATTCACACATTCACGGGATTTCACTTTCACCAAACAACAAATCTTTCAATTCTTGCAGATATACCTCTTCATTGGGAAGTAACACTACATTTTTTTTCCTTGATGGCAACACGAATTATACGATCTACAAGTCTCCGAGTTAAAGTTTAAATTCGAACAATATATTCAATCTTTTTTCACTGTTCCGTTATTTCATCGAGTAATAGTTTCCGTTCGTTTGTGCTAATGCGATCTTTACTATCCTTTTTTTGAGACATTCGAAATTTCGTACTTCCATTATCTCTAACCTGCTCTGCATGTGTACTGCGCCAATGTTGTTGAATTCTTTACGATGTTCTACTTTGCCATCTACTCTTTGTCTTTTATTTCCGGCCCTGGGTGTGGTTAAATCTCTTGGCACAAAGACTTATCTCATGGGGCGTGAAAGTGTCTCTCTGAGAAAATGACGTCTCGTTTCCTCCCAAGATTTTTTTTTAGAATAGAGAGATTATACGGTGTCACCTAGCTGGTGGTCCAGCACTTTGATGTTGCTTTGTCTCCTCTTTACAAGTGATAAAAGAATGCAATTACACAAACTAATACTATACATGAAATACGTTTTTTAATACCATTATCATCTGGACGTGGTAGATCAGCATGCTCTATGTATGGCTGCTTCAGGGTGGCAACCAGGTGGGGTTTGAAGTGCATTCACGTACACACATTTACAATTCTGTGTACATGATGTATAAAATGCACGTACAAATCAGATTTTTATTTGCCATACACATATTCTTGTTTTTTTGGAGGTACACACACTCTCTCACTTAAATCCACACAAAGTTTTATATATAAAATAGACTCTTGGAGTGTGGATATCAAATGGTACAAGCTTTGCCTTTCAGGGTCATTTCTACAAACCAGAATTCTCAGATTATATAAGCAACAGACCTGATTAAAAATTGCATCCAAGCACTGGCTGGTGGTAATCCTGCTAGGTCCCAGTTCCCTCCTTGTGAGGTTTAAAAACACAATAATGAAGAGTACTGTGGCAAGAGAAGATGCTAAATAAATGAAGATCTGCTAAGGTGACCATATTGTACCTGCCTCTGTTTGTAATAATCTTTGTAATGATGCTCAATATGGAGACTGTTGTATGAAACAAAAAAAAAAATAATAATAGAAAACTGCCATACCCCCGCCTCTCATAGGGCCTTTCCGCCGGTGTGTACTGTTCTGCTGCACCTCTGTATCCTTCCACACGGCCTCGTAAAGACGAGTAGTCTCCATATCCAGGTCGCACATACTCAGGAATGCCTCCTCTGCTCGATGGGTCATCGTAAGGGCCTGGTCCGTAAGGGCCAGGATAGCTTCTTTCAAATTGTCTTATGTATGCCTCACTGTAAGGATTGGGATCCTCAACTGTGAATGGACCATCAAAGCCAGGCGGTCTTGGCATGTTGCACATTAATTCATAATCAACTAGAAAAACAAAACAGCTGATGAGGACAACTAATTCATTTGACAAAGGTACATGTTCAGAATTGCATACTGTACTTGAGAAGTGTGCTTCATTTAGTTCATAATCATAAATCTTTCACATGGTGTCTTTTACACACAGCATCATCATAACATTATTCATGCATTTGTTTCCAATACCTGCTTTCCAAGGGCAGAGCAGTGAGGAACTACAACTTAACCCCACAACAAGATCCTATGGGTAGGAGGTAGCCCGGCATGGGTGCCACTCCATCACAGGGTGCACATATGCACACAGCTACCATCCCATACAGAGCAAATTTAGAATATCAAATCAACCTAATATGTTGTTGTAGGATGTTGGGACGATGTCCACAGAATAAGAAAATAACATTAACGCAGCATAGGTAGAATTCCAAGTATGACATGAATCAGAATCAAGCTACTGCAAATGCGCAGCAGTGCCTGATGGACTGAAGGGTCAGCCTGTACGAAAAATCAATCAGGTCAACATTACACAGCAAATGACACAAACAACCCTTAGCAAATATCAACAAGGATCAAATTAATAGTGCAACATATCTAATAAAATGATAATGTCTGGATGTGTGTCCGGTTCCTAGAAACAATCTGATTGGTCAGTTTTGCTCTTGTCTAATAGGTCAGTTTCTGTGTGGCTTCTCACTTGAACGTGATTAAGATAGGAAGTGGCAGGCAAGGGAGGTTGATGCGCTGAAAAATGTCAAGGAAAAGTGTAGGAGGAACTCTGATAGTCGGCTTCAAACAGAGGAGGTATATTCCAGCATTACAAATGGTGTTTTCACAGTGGGTAATGGGGGCCTGCTTACCATTGATGGTAGTCTAAAAGTGGACCGGAGGTGAACAACGCACTTCAAAATGACAAAGACTGAGATACAGGCCTTACTGGAATGCGAACGAGGAAAGAAGCGCCAGCCAATACAGGTTGAGACATATGAGGATACCAAAGGAAGTCACAGGTTGAACACTGACGGTACACGTAAGGCAAGAGATATATCAAATATTTTTAAATGTATTCTATTACCTGCCTTTGTAGTTAATAATAATTAATAACAATTAAGAAAATGTTGTACAGCATACTGACTTAGGTAGATGTGTGGCACATGAAATTAAATGTCAGTAAATGCAAAATATTACAAATTTTCGGTTTGAATACACAACGGGAGGTGTGGGTGGCACAGTGGCGCAGTGGGTAGCGCTGCTGCCTCACAGTTAGGAGACCCAGGTTCGCTTCCCGGGTCCTCCCTGCATGTTCTCCCTGTGTCTGCGTGGGTTTCCTCCCACAGTCCAAAGACATGCAGGTTAAGGGCACTGGTGATTCTAAATTGTCCCTGGTGTGTGTGTGTGCATGCCCTGTAGTGAGCTGGCACCCTGCCCGGGGTTTGTTTCCTGTGTTGGCTGGGATTGGCTCCAGCATACCCCCATGACCCTGTAGTTAGGATAAAGCGGGTTGGTTAATGGATGGATGGATGGATGAGAGGTGTGAACATCTAAGGCAGGGGTGCCCAATGTGTTGATCGCGATCGACCGGTAGATCGCAAAGGTAGTGCAGGTAGATTGTTTGGCATTCCAAAAAACATTTTTTTAAACGTCAGTCTATCATATCCTCCCTATGGCCCTTGCAACTTGATTCACATACAGGGCGGCCAGTCTGAGATCTCTTCTCTTCTAACACACTGGTCATCCCGCACGCACGATCAAACGCATGAGCTACTGCAAAACTCCAGCTATCTAAGTGATCTAGTTAGCCTTCCAATTTATATCGACTAAAGAAGGGATTTAACTTGATGTTTTTTTGGAAGAAATAAGAGGATAGGGCTGGCGAGCTTTGTTGGGCTGAATGGCCTGTTCTCGTCTCAAGTGTTGTAATGTTCTAAAAGATGAGTGGATGTGTGCAGTGATTGTGCTGCATGCAAAGGGAGTCTCAAAAATAAAAAATGAAAGTGTTTTTGAAATTAAATGATCATTTTCTTAAAACGTTTGGCATGATAAAGTAACACGTGACATCAGAGCACACTGTCGATTTAATTCTTGCATTTTTTTGATTATATTTAAGGTCTTGGACTGTTACATTATCAGGAGAAAATACAATTCTGTTACAAAATACAGAAAATGTTGTTTCTTTTGTTCTTTTGTATGAAAGTGTATGTAATAAGCTGACAGGTACAACAGGAATGACATACAATGTGACAACTATAAGAAAACTACTGTTTATGTCTTGCAAAACAGGGTCCGGGTGGACCTTTTTGGTAAAACAAAATTAACAAAATGTGACACAAACAGGGTGGCACGATGGCACAGTGGGTAGCGCTGCTGCTTCGCTGTTAGAAGACCCGGGTTCGCTTTCCGGGTTGTTCCTGCGTGGAGTTTGCATGTTCTCCCCGTGTCTGCGTGGGTTTCCTCCCACAGTCCAAAGACATGCCGGTTAGGTGGATTGGCGATTCTAAATTGTCCCTGGTGTGTGGGAGTGGGTGTGTGAGTCCTGCGGTGGGTTGGTGCCCTGCCCAGGATTGGTCCCTGCCTTGTGCCCTGTGTTGGCTGGGATTGGCTCCAGCAGACCCCTGTGACCCTGTGTTCGGATTCAATGGGATGGATGGATGAAACAAACAAAAGTTAATTGCTGAAGAACTAAACTTATAAAAAAACAAACTAAAAAAAAATTACAATTGGAAAAAATATCTTAAAACCTCTGTAGAAAATGCTGCTTTACAGACACAATTACGGCGCTGATCCCATCTCCGACTTTACATGAACACAGTTTGAATGGTTACCATTATGGCTCACCTCTGAGAAACAGTACTCCCCAATCCCTTAAGTAATTTTAATTAATTAATTTTTTTACATTCTGTTCTGTTTCTTGTGAGAAATGTTTTTAGACGGACTGCATTACCTGAATTTCTGTCAGGACACAGCGCGCATTCTAAGCTCCATGCCTCTCCATACAGACAGCAGCACTCCGTGAAGGTGGTTTGCCTCTCCATCAGGATGCGTCTGCACTCGAGGTTTTCTCCCAGCTCCACCCAGCAGATGCTCAGATTTTCGTCCTGTCCTGTGGAGGAAACATCAATATTTGTGTTTGAGCAGCAGTACAACAAGAGAAATGTGTAACATTCAGGAGTCGCATACGTGCAATAATAAGGATTGGAATTTTGCAGTTGGGATGGAAATTTAGGTTAAAAAAAATATTTTCATTATAACAGAATTCAAGAAAAACCAAAAGGAGTACATTCTTCTTCTTCAGCATATGGAAGACCTCCTGGCAGAACATTATACCTCCATTTGTTTAAAGTTTAGTGCTGCATACCAACAGACTGGCTGGTGTTGCTGACGCACACTCTACGTATTGGGTCAAAAATCTGCGGTGGCTGGCATGTGCAGTAATAAGACCCCACAGTGTTGACGCAGTGGCTGCCAAGACAAGCTCCTTCCTCCAAGCATTCATTGTTATCTGAAAAAGAAAAGAACAAAACCGAAAACAACTGCTTAATTTTTTCAGATGCCAATTTAAGTGGAAGGAATGGACTAAAAATAATTAAATCCCTCAGTGCAAATCCAGAAAACCCAAAGTATCGGGCCTCATCTCCACTGCTAAACCACCAAGTGCAGCACCCTGTCAACATACAGTAGTGCTGTGAAGTACTGAACAGCAAGTGTGACGAGAACAGGCCATTCAGCCCAACAAGCTCCTCCATCCCATTCACTGCGATTTTTCAAAATAACATCAAGTCAACATCAATTTGAAGGTCTTCAAAGGTCCTGCCCTACTTCACACTACTTGGTCATTTTTTTCCATTTACCCATAGTTTATGTGAAGGAACACTTTTTAGCAATTTTGTGAAATCTGATCTGAACAACTCTTCAACCATGTCTCTGTTTTCTTGTTGAAAAATTTATTTTTAAGTGACAGTTGGGATCCACTGTGCTCATTTTAAACACTTCAATCATGTCATCTCTTAATCTCTGTTCGCTTAATCTGAAAAGACTCAACTCCTTCAGGCTCTCTTCATAACTACTAGCCTTCAGTGCTTCTCTGGACTTTTTCTAGAGCTGCTATGTCCTTTTTGTAGCCTAAAGGGACAACAAATGCAGTACTCTGGGTAAAGCATCAGCAGTGTGTTATATAACTTTAGCATAACCTCCTTTGACTTGTACTACACACAAGACCCCAACTCTCTCTTCTGTTTCTTTTTCCGGTTTCTTTGTGGTGGCGGCCTGCGCCACCACCACCTACTCAAAGCATCCTGATGCACCAACATTGATGGACTGAAAGCCAGAAGTCTACGTGACCATCATCATCAGGTCCTTCCATGAAAACCCTAAATCCAAAGAGGACTGTTTGACTTATGTTAGGTAGATTGCCCAGAGGGGACTGGGCGGTCTCGTGGTCTGGAACCCCTACTGATTTTATTTTTTTTCTCCAGCTCTTGGAGTTTTTTTTTTTCTGTCCACCCTGGCCATCGGACCTTACTTATTCTATGTTAATTAATGTTGACTTATGTTTATTTTTTATTGTGTCTTCTATTTTTCTATTCTTCATTTTGTAAAGCACTTTGAGCTACATTTTTTTGTATGAATATGTGCTATATAAATAAATGTTGATTGACTGATTGAACTGTGTCTTAGTGTTTTTGCTAAACTCATTTTAAAGTCACAGTCTTGATCCACTGTACTAATTCCCTTCATAATTTTAAACACTTCAATCATCTTGTATAATGAGGACGCAGGACTCGGAGTCGCAACCTTAGAAAAACGTTTATTCAACAAGAAGCAGGAAGTTCCCTACCTTCCAACATCCTGGGCATACTGCAAAGCATCATGGGAAAAAGTAGTCCTATTACTACACATCTCACCTCTTAATCTCCTTTGTTTAAACTGTAAAGGCTCAGCTCTTTTAATCTTTTATCATAACTCAGCCCTGGAATCAGCCTAGTCGCTCTTCGCTGGACCTTTTCTAGCGCTGCTGTGTCCTTTTTGTAACCTGGAGACCAAAACTGCACCCAGTATTCCAGATGAGGCCTCACCAGTGCATTATAAAGGCTAAACAGACCCTCCTTGGACTTGTACTCCTCACATCAGGGCGCTATATAATCTGACATTCTGCTAGCCTTCATAATGGTTGCTGGCAGTTGATAGTGTTAAGTCCACTACGTCTCCTAAATCCTTCTCATAATGTGGACTTATCGATTTCCTGATGTCCCATTGTGTATTCAAACCTCACATTTTTAACTCCTACATGTATTACTTCATATTTACTGACTGTGGCTGCGTCTTCCAGTTTCCCAAAATCAAGCAGCTACTGAGTTGGCAAGGCGGGATCCAGCAAGAGTCAAACTCATGACAAAAGAAATTTCTCAGTCCAATAAAGTTCATTTTAAAAAGGTTCAGTGAAATTTTAAAAAAGGAACAAATCATAAAATTTCTGAAAAATGTTATTACACATGCAGCATAAAAGGCAAAAGGAGAAAAAAGGTTTCTGCTACAGTCTTAGCTTTTTCTTGTTAAACTTCAGTTACTTTCTATCCTTAAAAACTGCATTATTTCTCAATGGCTTCACTTAATACATTCAGTACGATCTGTAAGTATGCATGGTACAGTAAAGTTTGAAACTTTTTTGCCCTCTGTGCTTTACTAATTGCAAGGCAGATCATAAACTGAGATTAGTCTATAGTCAGAGGGTCAAGAAATAATTAGAATATTCCATTTATAGTTTAGCTTGTGGGGGATATAATAGATCCTCCCATTGTCTATGCTTTAATATACAGTATAGACATCCCCCGCGGTTTCGCCCGCGTATTAGTGAAACAGGACAGTGACGAGGGCCCCGCCCAGCTCTTTTACTCCTGACGTTACTCTTCCACCTCCTCTCGGCCTGCAGCCTCTGTCTTGGATTAGCGTGAATATATCTGCAAACTATGATTCTTAGCGCAATGAGAGAAGTCGTAAAATCAACTGGAGTGTTCAAGCAAATTATAGAAAAAGAAAAGATTTCAATCCGTTAAGTAGTTCTCTTGTTCGCTAACTAATCGGAGTTAAGGATATGCCCCGAGGCAGACGCATGAGTAAGGAGGGCCCCCCCCCCTTCACTGTAGCCTGATTAGTCTCTCTCAGATTCGCACTAATAAATCGGTACCGCAAGCGAACTATGATACTTAGCGCAATGAGAAAGTTGCAAAGTCAATGAAATGTTCAAGCAAATTATAGAAAAAAAAAGATCTAAATCCGTTAAGTAGTTTTCTCGTTCGCTAAGTAAGCAGAGTTAAAGTTATGCCCGAGGCACACGCGTGAGTAAAGAGAGCCCCACCCCCTCCCCGTAACCTGTTGAGTCTCTCTCGGATTCGCACTAATAAATCGGTACCGAAAGCAAACTATCATACTTAGTGCGATGAGAAAGTCGTAAAGTCAACGAAATGTTCACGCAAATTATAGAAAAAAAAAAGATCTAAATCCGTTAAGTAGTTTTCTCGTTCGCTAAGTAAGCAGAGTTAAGGTTATGCCCGAGGCAGACGCGTGAGTAAAGAGAGCCCCACCCCTCTCCCCGTAACCTGTTGAGTCTCTCTCAGATTCGCACTAATAAATCGGTACCGCAAGCAAACTATCATACTTAGTGCGATGAGAACGTCGTAAAGTCAACGAAATGTTCACGCAAATTATAAAAAAAAAAAAAGATCTAAATCCGTTAAATACTTCTCTCGTGAAAAGTGGACAGACATACAAACGGGTCTAAAAAACTATAAGAACTGTCATGCTTTGACCACGGAATTTTTAAAACCATTTCTTAGCGAGTACCTATGGGCCAAAGGTAACCTACATTCCAAATTTCAAGTCCCAAGTCCTTATGGTTCAGTAGATTTCATGATGAGTGAGTCACTGGTATTTGGCTTTTATATATATAGATGTGTGTGTTAATGTTAAGGTGCAGCAGTAGACCAACCCAGTAACAAACGTGATGAAAACACTTATCCCTGATGAAAATAAGTAAATGGTAAGAAGAGGGAAATATCACGATAAGACACTTAGCATGTTTACTTCAGATCAGGGTTATGGAGAAATGCAGCATATTGAGGAATAAGCAGACTCCACACACTGATAGATACTAGATTACACAAATTCAAAACTTGTGAACCTGAAAACTTGGTTTGAATTTAGCAAAAGAAAAAGAGAATCCTGAAGCAATGATTTGAATTTTCTGCCTGCAAAAGAAACAATAAATGCAGAAACTGAAGAATAACTTAAAAAATGGTTCTCTCATACCAACACACTCCAGCACGGTGGCATCATAGTAATAACCGCTGTTGCAGTAGCACGAGTAGCCGGGCTCATTGTTGATGCACAAGCCGTTTTTGCACACCCTTGATCCAAAGAGTGCACACTCATTGACATCTGCGAAGAGAAAGAATAAGATTAACTGTCAGTGTATGTCAAATGCCAGTAGAGTACTCACAATGGATATGACCAATTAAAATTCTGGAAGGTCTTCGTTTGAATAAACCTTATTAATTCTCAATATAGAGTGTCTTCAAAAGCATTTAGATCTGTGCACTTTCTTCACATTTTGTTACATTACAGTCTTGTGCTCAATCCATTTCATTTTTATCCCACATTAAGCAACACTCAGTATTTCAGAAGGACAGAACGAAAACAGAATTGTAAGTATTTTCGCAAATTTATTTAAAACAAAAAACTTAAGCATTCCATTGACACAAGTATTGAGACCCTATGTAATGGCACAAGTGCGTCTTGGTTATTGTGGAGATGTTTCTACACCTTGTGTGGAGTCCACCTGTGGTCAATTCAAATGACGGCACAGGATTAGGAAAGGCACATCCTTGTAACTAGAAGGTCCTACAGTTCAGCAAAATCCAAGTTATGAGGTCGAATGAATTTCCTGCAGAGCCCAGAGTCCTAATTGTGTTGAGGCCTGGATAAAAGCAAATTTGCAGTATTGAAGGTTCCCAAGAGCACAGTGGCCACTCAAATTCATAAATGGAATAAGTTTGAAACAACCATGACTCTTTCTACAGCTAAGCAATTAGGAAAGAAGGGTCTTCATAAGAGAGGTGACCAAAAACCTGAAGGTCAGTCTGGCTGAGCTCCAGAAAACCTGCGTGGAAATGGAAGAAACATTCAGAAGGATAACCATTGCTGCAAAACTCTACTAATCTGGATTTTACAGTAGAGTGGCCAGATGACACAAGAAAGCCTGCTTGGAGTTTGAGAAAAGGCACCTAAAGGATTCGTACACTGTGAGAAACCAGATTGTCTGGTATGATGAAACCTAAATTAGTCTTAATTCTAATCATCATGTCTGGAGGAGACCAGGCACTGCTCTTGACCTAAGCAATACCATTCCAATAGTGAAGCATGGCGGTAGCAGTATTATGCTGTGGAACTGGGGACTGGGAGAATCTTCAGGGTAGAGGGACAGCTGAACAGAGCAAAGTCCACAGATATGCTTAAAGAAAACCTGCTCCATAGCACTCTGGAACTCAGACTGGGCTGAAGGTTCACGTACCAACAGGACAATGACGCTAAGTGCAAAGCAAAGACAGCACAGGAGTGTCTTAGGATCAACTCTGGAATTGTTCCTGCCAGAGCCTGAATTTGAATCAAACATCTCCGGAGAGACCTGAAAATAGCCATCCACTGATGAGCTCCATCCGATCTGACAGAGCCTGAGAGGATCTGTAGAGCAGAATGGCAGAAAATCCTCAAATCCATGTGTGTGAAGCTTGTCGTGTCAAGCCCAAGAAGATTCAAAGAGGTTTTAATGAATTGCTGAGTGTGAGGGCTGGCTGGAAACATTATCCAACTGGGGCACCCTAGTAGTAGAAGGACCTGGTGAGGTAGTGTGCACAGGGCATTGTCTCCCCTGGATCGCTAGATGGCAGCCCCCCCACAGGGCATCATGGGAACCAGAGTTCTTTGGCTCAGGCCTGTGGGGTGCCATGGGTGTTGCCATGGAAGAGCTCCCTGACTGCGATTATGGGACAAGGGAAGTACTCCCAGGTGTCACATAAAAGAAGCTGCCTGCTTCTGCTCTGGATGCCAGAATTGGGAGGAGGAGGACAAAGCTTCCTTGAGAGAGTGAGAGAAGATGACAGAGTTACAAAGTATTGCTGTGCATTATTACTGAGACTGTAACTGTGGGTCTGCTGTGGCAAACTCTTCTCTGTTAGAGTTTCGCACAAATAAAAAGCCATGTGTTTGCAAACTTGCGTCCAAGCTGGTGTGTGTCAGGTATTTGCAGAGCTGCAGCTCCCTCTGGTGGCCTCATAATTAAAGCGTCTGAATATTTGTGTCAATGGGATATTTCAATTTAAAATTTTTAATAAGTTTGCAAAAATGTGTAAAATCTTGTTTTTCCTTTTCATTTCGGGGTATTGAGTTATGTATAATGAAGGAGACTAATTTTAGCTTCAAACTATGACATATAAACATGTGAAAAACTGACGGGGTTTCAATACTGTACTTTCTGAAGGTATTGTACTTCATTTCAGAGAAAAAGCAACTAACACTGGAAAAGTGAAAAAAAGACAGCTATAAGTCAGCATCTTAGGTGGCACCATCAGCAAATAAATACCTTCAAATCTAATGAGAACCTCTTACTTAGCAAATGTGTCTTTAAGAAATAGACATTTTTTTAACAAACGGCCCTATAAGCTTTGGAGGTGAATCTAATACACTCCCTGGACACTCGCACCCAATCACCACTCATTCACATCACACACACACAAGTTAAATTGATTCAAACCTGTCCAATTTATATCTATGCAATTTAATGAATCATCAAGCATATATTGCACAACATTCATCCTGGTTTTATTATGGCACAATCATTTAAATTTCTACTAGCTCTGCTACCCCTCTAAGAAAGGTTGAAATCTAAATAATCAAGGTAGATGACATGTCTTTGATTTGATGCATGCCTTGTCCATTTGGTTTTGTTTAATAGTATGCACCAGATCCTCTTCCCTCTTGCTGCATTTTTCCACTTTAGAGAGAGCCATCTGTTCTCGTCACTTCATCTTGGCGTTGCTTGTTGAACTGCTCACTCTTATAGTTGAACTGACTTGCTAGGAAAATACGGTGGTGGTCCCACAACCTTGGCCTGAGACTCTAACCTTGTCATGTCTGGGCTTGGGCTTCCCAACATGCATGTCAATTTATCGTTATTTTTCATTCATTCATTGCCAATTTGAAGTTATCAGTCATTGGCATTGCAGCTATAAACCTTGTTCATGTCACTATAGTGGGTGTAAGAAAGTCGGTACCATACTGTTGTTGCCACCATATAATGTAGGACAACAGAATAGGCCAATAAGACTAATTTTCTTCTTTTTCGACCCTTATTTTGTATTGAGTTTATTCATTTTTTTTATTTTTTGCCCCTTCTTCCATATGTTTTGACACACATGCTATACTTGTAATTTTATTCCTGTCCATCCAGTAGTTGATCTCTGTTGGACTTATTCAGTGTTAATATTTGTAATGGACAATGTAATGGGAAGTATTTTTATAATGCATGTAGTAATAAAACACATTCCATTTTCCATTCCAACAGATGGAGCATCACAAACATTAGTACTGCTTTTACAAATCCAATACCAAATGGCATATAACAGAGACACAGCAACCTGATGGATGCACAGACATTTGTTCTTTTATTAAGGTGGAGTTTTTCTCATGAAATAAAAAGCAGCTGTACCCAATCACATAACGTTTACTTCGCAGCCAGGAAGTAACACATTTCTGGAGTTGACATTTCGGCTAAAATAGAGCTGTTGTCACTACCCAAGTGATGCTTTAGATTCACTTTCCATCCCAATCACGTAAACAATAAATGGACTGGTCTGACAACACGAAACAAGAAGTACCAGAGCCCAAGGTACATCCTAAAAAGTCTTTTGATGGATACAGCAAGCTGCTGGAAATGTTCTATCACTCCACAGTAGCCAGTGTGGTGTTCTATGTTGCAGTCTCCTGGAGAAACAATGTGAGATCAAATGAAGCACAATGCCTGAACAAACCTACCAGGAAAGTCTACTCCATCACAGGGCACACCCCGGACACATTAGATGTGGAGGATGGTGGCAAAATCGGATGCCATCATGAAAAATCCTCTCGAATCCCTCAAGGGGGTGCTCTCTTGGAGCACTTTTAGCCACATGCTCATTCCACCACCGTGTGCTAAGAAGCACCTCTGGGGGTCTATTCTGCCCACTGTTATCAGCCGATTCAATGCTTCCTCCTGATGTACTCGTTAAATTCATTTTGAAATATCTGCACAATATACATGTATTTATTTATTTAGCTATCTATCGATTGGCTGTATTGTCAGTCTTGTGAGTATGTATCCTTCTTTTACATATTTCTGCTGCTGTATGCATCTGCATTTCCCCATGGGATTAATAAAGTTTATTTACTGTAATCTAAATCTAATCTAATAAACAGTGCTGTAGGGTAAATGGAGGTTCTTTACTAAAATTTAGTACTATAAAATCAGTTAGATTTTTTCTTTAATAAATTGATATTTTTTCAGGTTAGGGTTAGGTTAGGGTTAGACTATTATGTTATTACCTCTGTTCAACTAAAATGGAACAATTATCTTTGCCTTCCTCCGACACTCACCACCCTTGCAGATTCAATATGCTGGAACATGGGGAGGTACTGACACCCAGACACAAACCGCTTTATGGCATGCTCAGTGAAGCACTTAAATCTTCTAAAGGACATGCTCCCTGTCACATATGTGCACCTTAGGGACAACTTATAGGCTCAGGTGTTGGTAATTCCTTGCCAATCCACAAGGTGGCTTCCTCAACTCTACAGAATAGATGATGGACAACCTCACAACCTCTGATGTCCACTCACCTGGACCCTCCTCTTCCTTCCTGGCTTGCTTTTAACTAGAAGTGCCGCCATCTTGGACAGTCGAATCTGAGACTCGTGTCCTTAGAGAGATTTTTTGCTGAAAGCTTCAATTTATTTTTGTCTTTACAATATACAGGGTCATGGTGCCACCCCATCTTTATCTTATCCTATTTTACATCGCTTACAGAGAGACCCCAACTTGATATTCTGTTGCAGAAAAATCTATGTCAGAAGCCAAGCCAACTCGGGTCTACGAAAAGACTGATTTAGCTTTATGACTTCCCTCTTTGTAACCCTCTAAGGCTGTCTTTGAAACCATTTTGGACACAGAGTTCTGAACTGAAAGAACTTTCCTAGGTTGCATTGAGAATGATTACAATTTCATTTCACTTTTTGTATTTCACATCTGACACATTTTTTGAAATTTTGATGTCCTTTTCTGGTAACTATGCAGCAGTTTCAGGAAGATTATTGTCTCACAAGAAATTTCCAGTTCAAAATTTGTTGCATTTCACTTTGAAATTAAATCACTTACCTATGTATCTGAAGGGTTCTGAAGGTGACGGTATATAACCTCTTCCATGTGGACAAAGCGCCAGGTATTCAGCTAGAACAGAAGGACATCTGACAATAAGTGGCAATTCATAGTGTGACAGATATCAGCAAATTACAATGCCATCAATTAATATACAAGTGATTCTCAATCTGTGGGGCGGACCCCACTTGGGGGGTGCGAAGTAACAAAAAGGGGGGCGCGAAGATGTGAAAAAAAGAAAACAAGAATCGAAAATATGAAAATACATCTATTGAAACCAAAACAAATGAACTTAAACTACATTCTGATACTAGAAAAATAAATATAGAGTTAGATAAATGTCGATTAAAGTTAAGTAGGTATAATAAAATATGCATCTACTGTATGATATAAACTGCTCAAAAAAATTAAAGGAACACTTTGAAAACACATCAGATCTCAATGGGAAAAAGAAATCCTCCTGGATATCTATACTGATATAGACTGGGTAATGTGTTAGGAACGAAAGGATGCCACATCGTTTGATGGAAATGAAAATGATCAACCTACAGAGCCCTGAATTCAAAGACGCCCCAAAAATCAGAGTAAAAATGATGTGGCAGGCTAGTCCATTTTGCCAAAATTGAATTGCAGCAACTCAAAATTGTACGCAGCACTTTGTATGGCCCCTGTGTTCTTGTATACATGCCTGACAACATCGGTGCATGCTTCTAATGAGATGACAGATGGTGTTGTGGGGGATCTCCTCCCAGATCTGGACCAGGGCATCACTGAGCTCCTGGACAGTCTGAGGTGCAACCTGGTGGCATTGGATGGACCAAAACATAATGTCCCAGAGGTGTTCTATTGGATTTAGGTCAGGAAAGTGTGGTGGCCAGTCAATGGTATCAATTCCTTCATCCTCCAGGAACTGCCTGCATACTCTCACCACATGAGGCCAGGAATTGTCATGCACCAGGAGCCACTGTACCAGCATAGGGTCTGACAATGGGTCCAAGGATTTCATCCTGATACCTAATGGCAGCCAAGGTGCCTTTGTCAAGCCTGTAGTGGTCTGTGTGACCCTCCATGGATATGCCTCCCCAGACAATCATTAACCCACCACCAAACTGCTCATGCTGAATGATGTTACAGGCAGCATAATGTTCTCCATGGCTTCTCCAGACCCTTTCACTTCTGTCACGTGCTCAGGGTGAACCTGCTCTCATCTGTAAAGCACAGGGCACCAGTGGTGCATCTGCCAATTCTGGTATTCTATGGCGAATGCCAATCGAGCTGCATGCTGCTGGGCAGTGAGCTCAGGGCCCATTAGAGGACATGGGGCCCTTGGGTCACCCTCATGAAGTCTTTCTGGTTGTTTGGTCAGAGACATTCACACCAGTGGCCTGCTGGAGGTCATTTTGTAGGGCTCTGGCAGTGCTCATCCTGTTCCTCCTTGCCCAAAGGAGCAGATACTGGTCCTGCTGATGGGTTATGGACCTTCTATGGCCCTCTCCAGCTCTCCTAGAGTAACTGCTTGTCTCCTAGAATCTCCTCCATGCCCTTGAGACTGTGCAGGGAGACACAGCAAACCTTCTGGCAATGACACGTATTGATGTGCCATCCTGGAGAAGTTGGACTACCTGTGCAACCTCTGTAGGGTCCAGGTATCGCCTCATGCTACCAGTAGTGACACTGACTGTAGCCAAATGCAAAACTAGTGAAGAAACAGTCAGAAAAGATGAGGAGGGAAAAATGTCAGTGGCCTCCACCTGTTAAACCATTCCTGTTTTGGGGGTCATCTCATTGTTGCCCCTCTAGTGCATCTGTTGTTAATTTCATTAACACCACAGCAGCTGAAACTGATTAACAACCCCCTTTGCTACTTAACTGACCAGATTAATATCCCATAAGTTTCACTGACTTTATGCTATACTCTGATTAAAAAGTGTTCCTTTAATTCTTTTGAGCAGTATATTATTAATTAAAAAACAACAAATTGGTATTAGTGAGCTCCTTTCAAAAAAACATTAGGGGGGCGCGATTAAAACTGTTGTGAAAACTCGGGTCGCAAGTACTTAAAGGTTGAGAAACATTGGAATATACTATTTCTTTAAAAAAATAAAATGAAAAACACAGACTCAACACTTGGAGCTACAAAGCCTCTTCTTTAGCTCAGCAGTATAGGCTGCTTATGTGCCAAGTGTGTGGAAAGAGTGAGTGTTAAAATTTGATCCCATGTGGGAATGAGCCATAGCAGTGGTGGGCCTCACCTCGCTTACGAGTTTTTCTGCTCTGCTCATTGTGCCATCATCATTTTTGCCAGTAAGTATTCTTAGTTTTGGCCACTAGTTTGCTAAATCCTCCCATGATTCTGAATTTGTTTAATTGTGAATAACTTTCTCAAACTTGTCATGTTACAGCGCCTATAACGAGTATTAATCGGAAGTTTTCACATTTCATTTTTATACAACACGTGTGAGGTATAGTGACCCAAGTCAGTTTCTGTGAGTGTGGGCATATGTGACAAGTAGACAGCATCTCCTATTCCCTTAATATTCATAACCCTGAGCACCTGTCATGTTACAGTCCCTACAAGAAGTCTTCACCCTCTTACAAGTTTTATTATTATACAATATGAAATCACAGGAAATTTAAATTTGATTTTTTGATACTGATCAACAGAAAGACAAAACAATGTGAAAGCAAAAACAGATCTCTGCAAAGTGGTCTGAATTAATAACAAATATAAAACACAATTGATTTCATAGGAAGTTACCCCTTCAAGTTATTATTTAGATGACAGCCATGACAGCCTTCAGTCTGTGTGCACAGATCTCTATCAGTGCAAAATTCGAGAAAAGGTCTTTTGCGACACACCCAGGTCATTGTCATTGCAAAGCTTCAGTTTGTCCATGGCCAAAAAATGTAACGTAACTACACTTTTATTTTGGCTGACAGTACATGGCTTATCTCTGTAGATAGCGTGATCACGTGATGCACATGATTTGTTACGAATATTATTCCATCTCTGTCAAATCAATATCTGTTTATGAGTTCATTGATCAACATTTCCAAAACAATCCACCTTTTCCCGGGATGTGTGTGCCGATCTCTGCCTGAATACCATCTTCCTAGTGAGGAAGAACAGCTCACAAGCTCTCCTAAATGCTGGTGAATTTAGGGGCAGTTTCCTAAATTAGGAAAATTGATAAAATTCTTTAACTCCTAATCCTAAGTGTAGGACAAAGTTTGCCTCACCCTGAGATTTTTGAGCCAATTAGGACTGTTTTTCCTACTCTGAGATGGTTGATAAATACAGGCAGTGATTTTCATCTAAGTCACAATACTGACAAACACAACATTCAAACACTAAAAACACAAACAACTACAATTTTTTATATTTGCTGATCACATCCATCAGACAGGGACGTTCTTAGGCATAAGCGAACTACGCATTCGCGTAGGGCCCCGACTGCAGCCGTCTGTGCCAGTCCCTCACGTCGTGTGTCAGGATACCCTCCTCATCCTAAATTTTATCATTCTTTTCCGGATGTTTTTTTAGAACACCTTCCTGAGCTCCCGGGGGACTCAAACACCCCGGACCCCCCCTTCTGGGGCCTGCACATCCAAGGCCTGCACATTTTTGAACAGCGTAGGGCCCCACAAACTGCTAAGAACGGCCCTGCATCAGACATTCACAATGTGCTATAGAATAGTAAGTGAACCCTTGGATTTAATAACTGGTTGAACGTCCTTTGGCAGCAACAGCCTTTAACAAGCAGTTCCAGCACCTGTTGATCAGACCTGCACAACATTAAGGAGGAAATCTTTGCTGCAGAACTGCTTCAGTTCAGCCATATCCTTGCAATATCCAGTGTGAATGACTCTCTCTCTCACGTTAAGTTCTGGTCTTTGACTGGGCCACTCCAAAAGGCAGATTTTCTTTTTTAGAAGCCATTATGTAGAAGATGTACTATGTAATTGTCCTGCTGCATTACTCAAGTCTTCTTGAATTTCAGCTGGAGGACATCCAACCTGTTATTATTATGTAGGATACCTTGATAAAGTGATGCCAGGCTGTCCAGACCCGAGTCAGCAAAGCAGCCCCAAATCATGATGCTACCTCCACTGTACTAGACCATCGGGATGATGTTTTTATGTTGGTATGCAGTTCACTTTTGACACCATATGCATTTTGGAATATTCTTCAGAAACAATCCCACCTTAGTTTTATCAGTCTACAAACTATTTTCCCAATGGCATTGTCATGTTTCATGATGGCCTTTGGGAAACTACAAGCACGTACAGTTGTGCTTGAAAGTTTGTGAACTCTTTAGAATTTTCTATATTTCTGCATAAATATGACCTAAAACATCATCAGATTTTCACTCAAGTCCTAAAAGTAGATAAAGAGAAACCAGTTAAACAAATGAGACAAAAAATATTATACTTGGTCATTTATTTATTAAGAAAAATGATTGAATATTACATATTTGTGAGCGGCAAAAGTATGTGAAGCTCTAGGATTAACAGTTAGTTTGAAGGTGAAATTCGAGTCCGGTGTTTTCAATCAATGGGATGACAATCAGGTGTGAGTGGGCACGCTGTGTTACTTAAAGAACAGGATCTATCAAAGTCTGCTCTTCACAACACGTTTGTGGAAGTGTATCATGGCACAGACAAAGGAGGCATCAGGCTGGAAAAGGTTACAAAACCATCTCTAAAGAGTTTGGACTCCACCAATCCACATGAGACCAAAATAGAACTTTTTGGTTTAAATGAAAAGCATTCTGTTTGGAGAAAGGAAAACACTGCAGTCCAGCATAAGAACCTTATCTCATCTGTGAAACACGGTGGTGGTAGTATCATGGTTTGGGCCTGTTTTGCTGCATCTGGGCCAGGACGGCTTGCCTTCATTGATGGAACAATGAATTCTGAATTCTATCAGAGAATTCTAAAGGAAAATGTCAGGACATCTGTCCATGAACTGAATCTCAAGAGAAGGTGGGTCATGCAGCAAGACAACGACCCTAAGCACACAAGTCGTTCTACCAAAGAATGGTTAAAGAAGAATAAAGTTAATGTTTTGGAATGGCCAAGTCAAAGTCCTGACCTTAATCCAATTGAAATGTTGTGGAAAGACATGAAGCGAGCAGTGAATGTGAGGAAACCCACCAACATCCCAGAGTTGAAGCTGTTCTGTATGGAGGAATGGGCTAAAATTCCTCCAAGCCGGTGTGCAGGAATGATCAAAAGTTACTAGAAATGTTTTGTTGCAATTATTGCTGCAAAGGGGTCACACCAGATACCGAAAGCAAAGGTTCACATACTTTTGCCGCTCACAAATATGTAATATTCGATCATTTTCCTTAATAAATAAATGACCAAGTATAATATTTTTATCTCATTTGTTTAACTGGTTTCTCTTTATCTACTTTTAGGACTTGAGTGAAAACCTGATGATGTGTTAGGTCATATTTATGCATAAATTTAGAAAATTCTAAAGGGTTCACAAACTTTCAAGCACCACTGTAGCAAAGTTGTTTTTTTTTGGAGAGCAGTGTCTTCCTCCTTGGTGTCCTGTCATGGACACCATACTTGTTCAATGTTATGTGTATGGTAGACTGTTCCAATGACTTCTTCACACCTTTACCTGTTACACTGGGATTCTTCTTTATCTCATTGACCATTCTGTATGGTAACAATTCATCTTGGCTGGGTACCTACTTCTAGTGAGAATACTAAATTGTCTCCATTTATATAGAGTTTGTCTAACTGTGGACTAAGAATGTCTAAACTCTTTGAAATGACTTTGTCACAAGTCATGACTGTTGTGACAGGCAGCCACAGCCATTACCCAAATAGGACACCAACAGAATAGAAGAACCAGGGGAGTGAGCATCGGTGAAGCAGTACCTCCCCTGGTATGCTAGAGGGCAGCCTTTCTGGACGGCTGTGGCACCATAAATTCCTGCAGGGCATGCTGGCACTTGGAGTTTGGTGAAGTCCTATTGAGTTCTGTGGAGGCGGTCAGGGGGAGCTCCGGACCCCTATACTGGACTTCCACCATACGTGGGAGTGATATCCAGTTAACAGTGATGAGCCACCTGGAACCACTCCCAGGAGCAGAATAAAAGGAGCCACCTCGCTCCATTCAAGGAGCCAGAGTTGGGAGGAAGTGGACGAAGCTTGCCAGGAGAGGAGTGGAAGTGGCAAAAGGAAGACAGGAATGAAAGAGTGCTGTATTGTATTGTGCTTTGTGTACTATGCTATGGGGAGTGAGAAAAAGCGCTTCCCCATGGAAATAAAGTATGCTGTGTGCTGAACGTGGCTTCTGTGTCTGGTGTGTCCGGGATTTGAGGAGCTGTAGGCCTCCTGGTCGTCCACAAATGGCATCCCAGATGGGATGTCCTGGCCGTCTGTTGACAGGAAACCCATTAAAAAAATTCTTGTGACAAACTCGTGTCTCTGGCTGTCTGTGTCGAGGTTGTGGCAGCTGGAGCACTCCTGGTTTCCACACTGTACATCTTCTGAGATCCTTTTTTTTTTGCAAAGCATGCTTCACATCAGCAAATGCTTACTGTGAATAGTAAACTCCAACATGTTTGAGTCTATTTAATCGGCAGTGTAGCTCTAAACCACCCCTCCAGTCTCATTTCATTGGTTGGACTCCAGATAGCTTTTGTTGCTTAGTGGTTTACAAACTTTTTACAACCTACACTGTGATTGTTGTACTTTAAAATATGCAAGAACACTACATAAAAAAACTATAATAAATTGTGTGTTATTAATTAAAGCAGACTGTGTTTGTTCATTATTGTAAATTAGATAAAGATTAGGCTATATTTTAAGACATATTTACTGTATACTTAAATGCTCTTATTTCCAAAGAGTTCACAAACGTTTTCTTCCTATTGTATCCTTATCTCACATTTAATTCTTGCCTGGTCTTGTGTAGCTCAGTAAAACATCGGTAATCCAGCAGCAATTCCAGCTTTGAGTCTTCTTGGGTAAGTCTCTACAAGTTTTACACATTCAGATTTGGCCAGTTTATCCCTTTCTTTCTAGCAGAACCTCTTCAGCTCCATTTAATTGGACTGGAAGCAGCTATAAACTGTCACCTTCAGGTCTCTCCACACACATCTTATGGGATTTAAGTCTTTGCTTTGACTGGCCCATTCAAGGACACTCAGAGACTTGTCCCAATGCCATTTGTTTTCGCTGTATGCTTTGGGTTATTGTTGTGCTGAAAAGTGAGCCATCACACCAGTTTGAGTTTGTAGGCACTCTGGTGCAAGTTTTCTTCAGGGACTCGTAGAAATGAACTGCTTGTCCTGAACTGTGCTTCACCACAATTTGATCATGAAGGCTAACAGAGAGTTCCTTGAACTTCATGACCTGGCATTTGTTCTGACCTGCAGTGTGAATTGTGAGTTACATCGGTGCCTTTCTGAACAATGACCAATTAGTTAAATTTGCCACAGGTAGACACCAATCAAGTTCAAGATACATCTCAAGGATAACTAACCTCCTTGGCATTAACCACAAGCATGACTTGGCTCAGAATTCTATGTAAATGCAACTACTCAATGACTTGGGGGTGATGTGTAATGATCTTCTTTACAGTGTTATTGGATTGAACAGATGATTGAACACCTCAGATTTCCACATGACCGTCATCATCTAATTCTTTCACGTGAAGTCTGAAAACCATGAGGACTGATTCAGATCATTTGTGTTAGGTACAATGCCCAGTGGAGGCTGAGTGGTCTCGTGGCCTTGGAACCCCTGCAGACTTTGGTTTGTTTTTTTCTCTCTGGAGTTTTTCTTTTAGTTTTTTTCTTTCCTCCCGGCCATCGGACCTTACTTTATTCTTCGTTATTTAGTATTGCCTGATCTTATTTTTATTTTGTTTTTTATTTTTCATAAACGTTTCTTTCTTCATCTCATAAAACGGCATTTTTCCACATTTGTTGGTGGAGTGGAGCCTTCAACTAAAACACAATGGCATGTAAATGAGAAGCGTTAAAGCCAGTTTTAGAACAAACTGAAACTGAACCATTAGTTGGATAATGTGACAGTGATGACAATGTTAATTGGTCATCAGACATTAAAAATAACAATAATAATACATTTTCCTTATATACTGTAGCACCTTTCCTTTGCTGTAAGTGCTTAGTGATCGTGAAACTGATAAGTATGTCCCTTTAAGACCAAATAGCCCAGAGCTATATTTTAGCCAGGGTTCCTCCCCTGGCTGGGGTTTGCCTTATTTTATGTCCTATTTGTTTATTTTTGAGTTATTTATTTAGGTTAATATTACTTTTGTTGACAATTTCTATTATTCTTTGTTTTTGATTTTGTCTGTTATCCTTTGTTACGTGCCTTGTATCATTTTGGTGGTTTCTGAAGAGTTGGGACCACCTGCCCATCACTGCCCTGAACCCTATAAAAGTGAGGGTTTCACACAGTTCCTGGCAGTTTAATCAAATGGCGATTTTCCTTTGTGTTTCCTGTGTTGTGCTGCTATTGTGATTTTCTAGGTTTTGATGTTCTTCCTGTTTTTCGACCACTCACTTTGGATATGGTATTGGAATTTTGTTTTCCTTGGATTGCCTTGTGGACAACTCCTTTTTGTCTTTGTGCTCCACAGAGTCCTTTTTGTTACAGAACAATTTTAGATAATATTTTATTTATAAAGATCCAGTTTTGCCCTATTACTGGCTACTAGATCTTAATCCTCCCGTTAGTATTTTTGAGGCTAGCTGGGTCTGTTTTTACTCTCTTAAAAGGGAAACACCATTTTGGAGTTGCTGAAGCACAGTACCTAGTGAATTCTGCTACTTGAAGGTTCACCAGGGTGCAAGAAGGAGTGTGGCAAAATGATTGAGATTAAGCAGAAGGACAAGAGAGACGTCAGCCCCCTAAGCACTGTTCACAATGCAGCCAAGATCAATGTTTGTGTCAGGAGGAATGTGGAAGTCACAAAGCCTTGTGCTGTGACAGTCTACAATAACACGAGGGATGCGTTGATTGTGCAGTTCTGGCACTGATGTTCTATCCTCTGATGTGCAAGTAACAGAAAAAAAAACAAGATAAGTACTCAAAGAAACCCACTTCTACTGTTCCGATTGTGACGTCAGGCTGTGCATTGATGACTGTTTCTAAACATCACATGAAGGACGTGTGCTAAATCTGCATCAGTACAGCAGTGGACACCAACTATACCTTTCCTACTGTATTTACAGTGCCCACCATAATGTTTGAGACAAACACAAATTGTTTCTTGATTTCCCCCTCTGCTCCACAGTTTAAAATGAACCTTTGTGTTCCTTCTGTCCATTTACAAATCTCAATACAGTGTCAGAAGGTGTGTCATAAAGCAACACCTCATACACTAGGGGTGTCCAACTCCAGTCCTGTTGGGCCGCAGTGGCTGCTGGTTTTCATTCTAACCATTTTCTTAATTAGTGAGCTGTTTTTGCTGATAATTGACTCATTTTGCCTTCGGTTTAATTGACGTGACTCAGACCCCTTAGTTGTTTCTTTTATGTTAATGAGCAGCAAAACAATAATGAGACACAAAATAAGCCGCCACACGATTAGCTAACCTGAAAATAAAGAAAGGTGAAGGTCTCAGTCATGTTGGTCTGCTCAGGTCACCAAAACATCTTAACAGTGCTCTTAGAAAAACCAGAAAATCAACACTCTGCTATGGCAGAATGAGAGCAGCAACAAGTCATGATATTCAATAACAGCTTTAACTAACAGCAAGAATTTGATTCTCATTAAGAAAGTGGTTGGCGTGAAATTGATTGGAGTTTGAAGCTGTGATTTGGCTGGTCATCTGTTGGCTCGTTTCACATCTCATTTCTGTTTGGCTGCCATTTAATGTAAGAAACGAATCAATTCAGAGTACTGAATCCTTAAGAACAGGGCTATTAAAATGAAGGAAAGAGGAGTTAATTAGCAGTGAAAACTGGTCACTGATTAGGCAAAGGGTTAGAATGAAAACTTGCAGGCACAGTGGCCCACCAGGACCAGAGTTGGACACCCCTGTCATACACCCTCACACAGTATTAACTTCGTTCCTGGATTAAGACTCTTAACAAACAAAGCAAGGAGAAATCTGTTAAAATGAAAAGACTTTTTGCAAAGGTCGTTTAGCCCAAATGTCAGTTTTTGAACTTAATGAAAAGGTGAACATGACCTACCTGTCCCAGAGGTGGGGCAGGGGGAGATCTGACAGTTCGTTCCCCAGCCTACTTCGATCGTGCAGCAGCACTCCTGCTTGGTGATGTTCTGTGCCAGCACGTTGCTGCACACCATCGGGTCGTTGATGTTATAGTAGCAGTCGGTGACATTGGCTCTTCTCGGTGTGGAAGGATCCTCCCAGTTTATAACGCTGGGACTGCTTAATCCTAAATCTGAAAACAGAGGTAGAAAGTCATTTGACACTTGTGCTCCACATGACACGTACAGACTTTAAATTTCTAGAGTATCACAGTAAAATGTTTTAGCCAGAACAATATAAGCTAAATGTTGTTTATGTTAACTTTATCTCAAGATTTCTTTGCTGAGTCTGTTTATTTCACTTCGGCGGCCTGGGGGGCATCAGGCACAAAGTAGGAATGACGGCTGAAATGGATTCCCATCCATCATGGAATACAGTGAAGTATGAGTATGAAGTAAGAGTAGCCAATACACGTAACATGGACATCTTGTGCAACTGTGCTGCTGTACACGGGCTTTACTATAGTTCTGATGTAATGATATTTCTACGTACCATAATCTATTGTAAATCAAGCAAAGGGCACATCATAAAGGGTTGGCGCGCCCTATAAAATTATGAACAGTTAAATAGAAAAACTAAAATAAGGAACAACGTTGTCTTGTTCAGGCACTAGTCTTCTTCAGACTGCCCCAAGATGGCATCAGAGATGCTTTTCAAGGTGGAAGCCCAGAAGGGACGAGTTCGGGAGGGTGGAAGCAGAAAGTGATATCAGAGGTGTAAGGACAGCCAATCATCTATTCTGCATAGGGAGGAAGAGAAAAGGCATTAGCCGACAGCGCCACCTTCTGGTTTAGAGTGTAATCATCAACCAATAAGCCAGATAGATAGATAGATAGATAGATAGATAGATAGATAGATAGATAGATAGATAGATACTTTATTAATCCCAAAGGGAAATTCACATACTGCAGCAGCAGCATAATGATAAAAAAACAATATTAAATTAAAAAGTTATAAAAATGCAGGTATAACAGACAATGACTTTGTATAATGTTAACGTTTACCCCCCCGGGTGAAATTGAAGAGTCACATAGTGTGGAGGAGTAACGATCTCCTCAGTCTGTCAGTGAGCAGGACGGTGACAGCAGTCTGTCGCCGAAGCTGCTCCTCTGTCTGGAGATGATTCTGTTCAGTGGAGGCAGTGGATTCTCCAAGATTGACAGGTGTCTGCTCAGCACCCGTCCCTCTGCCACGGATGTCAAACTGTCCAGCTCGGTGCCTACAATGCATGCCTTCCTCACCAGTTTGTCCAGGCGTGAGGCGTCCTTCTTCTTTATGCTGCCTCCCCAGCACACCACTGCGTTGAAAATGGTGCTTGCCACAAACGGCTGATAGAACATCTGCAGCATCTTATTACAGATGTTGAAGGACACCAGTCTTCTAAGGAAGTATAGTCGGCTCTGTCCTCTCTTGCACAGAGCATCAGTTATTGGCAGTCCAGTCCAGTTTATCGTCCAGCTGCACTCCTAGGTATTTATAGGTCTGTACCCTCTGCACACAGTCACCTCTGATGATCACAGGGTCCAGGAAGGGCCTGGGTCTCCTAAAATCCACCACCAGCTCCTTGGTTTTGCTGGTGTTCAGGTGTAGGTGGTTTGAGTCCTGAGGTTGTCTCTCAAACACACGTGTGCGACACTATATAAATTACAATGGCAGCCATTTGTTTTTCTGTTTATTTGTTCGTCAATCACACAAAAACGATTAATTCGATTCTACACAAAATTTTACGTGTCCTTCCATTGGTCCAATGTAAAATATAAGCTATGTGGAATATTGGGAACTGGGATTAAAATGGGATGGGGTAAACTCAAAAAACAGTGCTGACTTAGGGACTACAGGTCCCATCATGCAGCACAAGTGCACTGAGGCTGATGCGAGGAACTGATCATCAGAATGCACAAAGTTTTGCTGAGGTCAAAGTTTTCATCTAAGGCCACAGGTACAATGTTATCTTCTCAATCAATTTGGACAACAGTTACATTGTCTATCAGGAATAAAGCTTTTCCTCTTATTATGGGTTGTGTTAGGCCATGTTGAATTTCTAAAAGACAGTTTTTTTTCCCACTGTTTGTTTATACCCAGGCAAAGTCGGGTACTATCTAAGTTTCTAATAATTTATCTTATTATTGATAAGGCTGCAGCTATTAAACTTGAGGTAACAAAGAGCCATGGAAAGAGAGCTGCTTTGCAGGTGGTCGCAGGTCTGCATTTTACAAAATCTACAGTAATATGAAAGTATGTCACGGTTCCCAAGATTCACAGCGAGCTTAGAGGAAAAAACAAATTAAAGGCAATCGACAGTTGTGAAAGATAGGGGCTACATGAAGCTGAAAATGCCTGTAAATACAACTTGTAATATGCAAATTCAATTCAGTTTATTTTTGTATAGTACACGTCATCCATGGAATCTTTAGTAGTGTCTGTAGTAGCTTTAGAAACTTTAGTAGGTCAGCATCTTGAGATCTTAATGTTCGCTGTGGTTTGTAAGTAATGATAGGACCCAGACCAGAAGATTTTATCTTCTGAAAAGCCCAGCAAACATCTGATTTACAAAACTGTACAAAATTCCTGTCTTGCTGTAGATTTTAAAGGCAGGTGCATTATGTGCAGAATGAACTGAGCTTATCTGGAAATGAGTTGTCAGTCAGCTATAGCGATTTCACTGACATAGCTGCTGACAGACTGCACACCTATGGGATGTGAACTGTGGAAACTGAGCTTCCTATGTGTCCCTGTATCTGCTCTCTCATTGATTCTTGAACAGTTCTCCATTGCCTGAATGAAACTGTTTTTACGAGTTAGGCCTTATTAATCCAAACGTTTGGATTTGACCATAATGGAGTCAGTGGGGGAGGATGGTGTGTCAGAGTGATTAGAGCTTCTATTTATTCACACAGCTTCACAATTCTACAGTTTCATTTTGGGCTTGTCACTCCCTGGGTTGAGTTTGCATGTTCTTCCCACGTTTTCTACAAGCACTCCTGTTTGCCCCCCACACTCCAAAGACAGGCATGTTAGGTCAACTGACAGTTACATATTAAGGATGTACATAAGTGGACCCTGAGATGCACTGGCATTTTTTAACATTCTTTAATTATTTAAAATACAGTTTCACTTTGATTACACTGGACCACAAAGACTTTGCTTCCCAAACACTTTTGAGCATATCTTTTGGATCTTGATCACAAAAATCACCTTTAAATTTTTCAGTTACATACTGTCAGTCAGTCATTTTCTAAACGGCTTCATCCTGAACAGTGTTGCGGGGGGTGATGGAGCCAATCCCAGCTACCAGAGGGCACAAGGCAGGATAAAATCCTGGACAGGGTGCCACAGTTATGTACTGTTTTATTGCAATTGTCCTCTGAAATTATAAGTATAAAGTACAACAACTACAACTGAAAACATTCATGGTGATCTAAAAGCTGTGGCACTGCTACCAGGAATGTAACTCGGATATACTAAATACTGTGACTGGGGAAGCCAGAATGCTTTAGAAGATCATTGTTCTGACTGCTGTGAGATTTTGTAACACTGTGTCAATACAAGTGATTCTTGACCTGTTCACCCCTCTACCTTTCGACATTGTAGAAATGACTTATTTTGAAACTTTTATTATTTATTTATGTATGTTTGTTCTTCTTGCTTTTATATCAATGTTTAACAATTTTACTAATGTGTTTGAGCTACGGGATGCCTGAAGTATCTATCTATCTATCTATCTATCTATCTATCTATCTATCTATCTATCTATCTATCTATCTATCTATCTATCTATCTATCTATCTATCTATCTATCTATCTATCTATCTATCTATCTATCATATAGTGCCTTTCTATCTATCTATCTATCTATCTATCTATCTATCTATCTATCTATCTATCTGTCATATAGTGCCTTTCTCTATCTATCTATCTATCTATCTAATAAAACATCATTATGAGTACACTGTAAAAGACAACAATCATTATCATTCCTGAATAGCCCACACACAATCATTTTAACTCAAACCCACTTAAATACATTCATCAGATTATTATTAAATACTCTTCATGCCAACATAATTTATATTGACAGGGCTACCTTGGGGTCTGCATACTAGAATGATATATCATCTTACTTAGAGCAGGTACACAAAAGGCAATACACAGTAACCAAAAAGGTTAAAAGTCTCAAAGTGATAGAAAAAGGTTTTCTACTACAGCGACTGCACTGGTCATAGGTGTTTTAGGTTGTTTTAGTGTGGAAGGAGATACTTTCATAAACAATGTGAATGTTTAAAAACGCCATTTTAAACTGAATATGTAGAATGTGGATGAAACCTTGGACTGCTGGAACTGAAGATACTCATGAACTTGAACTTGACCACTAACTGTTCAACCTAGCCATTGCTAAATACAAGTGATCTTTTGTCTGCATTAAAAGACCACAAGTATATTGTCTATCTTCTTGACATTTCATTCGAGCTTATTAAGGGGGCGGCACGGTGGCGCAGTGGGTAGCGCTGCTGCCTCGCAGTTAGGAGACCCAAGTTCACTTTCCTTGCGTGGAGTTTGCATGTTCTTCCCGTGTCTGCGTGGATTTCATCCGGGTACTCCATTTTCCTCCCACAGTCCAAAGACATGCAGGTTATGTGCATTGGCAATCCTAAATTGTCCCTGGTGTGTGCTTGGTGTGTGGGTGTGTTTTACTGACCTCTACTCTCTTTTTCTGTTTCTTTTTCCGGTTTCTTTGTGGTGGTGGCCTGCGCCACCTCCACCTACTCAAAGTATCATGATGCTCCAACAATGATGGATGGATTAAAAGACAGAAGTCTACATGACCATCATCATCAAGTCCTTCCGTGAGAACCCGAAATCCAAAGAGGACTGTTTCATTTATGTTAGGTAGAATGCCCAGAGGGGACTGGGTGGTCTCATGGTCTGGAATCCCTACAGATTGTATTTTTTTTCTCCAGCTGTATGGAGTTTGTTTTTGTTTTTTCTGTCCCCCCTGGCCATTGGACCTTACTCTTATTTGATGTTAATGTTGATTTATTCTGTTTTTCTTATTGTGTCTTTTATTTTTCTATTCTTTATTATGTAAGGCACTTTGAGCTACTGTTTGTATGAAAATGTGCTATATAAATAAATGTTGTTGTTGTTGTTATTGTGTGTGCTCTGCGGTGGACTGGCGCTCTGCCTGGGGTTTGCTTCCTGCCCTGTGCCCTGTGCTGGCTGGGATTGGCTCCAGCAGATCCCCGTGACCCTGTAGTTAGGATATAATGGATGGATTATTAAGGTGTCTACATATATTCTCTTATTTGAAGATCCATAGTTTAGCTCAAAGTGGCCATTATACTAGGAGTTTTGAGTAGGATGCTAGGCAGTACTAAGCAGGAATCTCTTTATGACAATCTCAGTGACTCTATTCAGAAATAGAGAATAGTAAAATGGATGACCAGAGGCAGTACATGACATGATTATGGTTTCTGGAGACTGTCTGTATAAACCTGAATTGACTGTGTGTATAAGTACTTCAGTATTGGATTGTACCTCTGACTGTGTGACTGTTTTTTACTCCTTCTGCACACTTGGTAATGTGTAAACTGCTTTGGACATAAACAACCCAAAAACAAAAATAATGAAATCCTTAGAGAGAAGCATACCTGGCACTGCTGGTAATTCCCTGCTGACGCACCGCTGAATGTGGGGGTCAAACTCCTCCTCCCTTTTGGCGCAAATACACAGGAAAGAGCCCTCCATGTTTTCACACAGAGCCGTACCGCAGACACCCTGCATGCTTTGACACTCATTAATGTCTAAAATAGAGAGAAACAAGGAGAAGGTTTGAGTGATTTCTGTTATTCGTGTGTTGCTGCAATTATAGTACCTTCCAAGTAGGCTGCAGATACAATTAGCCATTTTTATGCTTCTGTATATTTTTCTTGGCTAAACTCCCTTCCTGTTATCCTAAACAATTTCAGAATTGTGAAAAAAGCATCTGCAGTATCCCCCTGTGTTCTAATTCTGAACAAACCCATCCTGCCCTGAGTTGCAACAGCTTTCCAATGATAAAACACAATAAAGAAAATGGACCCAAGAAATCAAAAGTGATAAAGGACCAAAGTTTTCATACTCCATGACAGCACTTATGCTTGTAGCCGGTACTTCAAATCTGATGTGTACATAAAGTTTACAAGCTGACTCTTTAACTAGAACAACTTTGGTGTTGTACTGACAGGTGAATCGATTTTTGAAAGGGCAAACACTTATCTCAGAGACGGGAAACAACACAATGGATGCCCGTCTCAATGAAACATTAACTATGCAAAAACACCTGCTCCTGGCTGTATATACAACTTGACATAACTGTAATGTGACTAATAATATTAACCCTAACTTTAAATGATGTAAATTTGCACATTTCATGGCAGGCACTTAATAACTAACATATAAATAACAGGAAAAAAATGTCTGAAAATGATGCAAAGATTAATAGTCGTTAGGTATGTTAGATGATTACAGCTACTTTACCCTATCTATTCATTATTACAATACAGATAATATATTACATCGGTCGAAATATAGGGTGGTCCAGATCTAAGTATGCAATTTTCATTACGCTTTAACTTATTAAGTTTATTACATAAAAAAATCACCCGAAAAATCCCAGACCAACGAGAAGTGTGTGAACTGACAACATGAAGAATCTTGTCGCCGAACCGGAATCGTCCCCACATAAATCAAAGTCATCCAGATGATCCGGATCTGTATAATTAGATCTGGACCACCCTGTAGAGTAAGCTTATATTATTTGTTAAAATAGTGAAAACTTTCAGCATACTGACATAAGAACATTAACCTTGGTAATTATAAAGGAGTTTATACCGACAAATTTAATAGCCTTGTCCAGTTTTGATGTTTATTTTTTTTTTGTGTAGTGCTTCTTACATTGCAAAAATTGATCATTGGAAGTGAAAGTAAAGATGTGGAATAAACATGATTCATTCATCTGTTGGCTAACTGACAAGATGTAGATTTACACGTTGATGTGTCAATTCTGAATTTTGTGAAAGAGGCTAATTAGAGAGAAATGGTGGCATGGTGGGGGGAACTGCTGCACGCCTCAGGGTTCGAAAGTTTGTAGAAGTAGAGCTGGTTGAAAAGTGGTGACTTTTCTTTGGTAGCAACTATGTTTTTCAAAATTTGTCCTTGAATGCCAACACACAAAAAATACTAAGCTTATGGGGAAGTTTTGTTGACTTTTTTGATTCTGGGGGCCCAGGCTGCACAAGAGACCAAGGGCATCACATTTTCTGGGATGAACATTGGAAATAATGAGGAATGATTTGAGCACATTTAAGTTAGGTAGAATGTCCAGTTGGAGAAGGGTGGTCTTTTAGCTTTGGAATCCCTGCAGATTTTATTTGTTTTCCTCTAACTTAAATGGAGTTTTTTTCTGTCCTCCTGGCCATCTGACCATATCACCAGACTCATCTTTAGAGATTTACAATATGGTATTATATTAAAGGACACTGCTCCTCTACTAATTATATATGTTTTATAAGATTGTATGAATGTCTTTATTTTATATTTTCTTTGTTACTTATTCATTATTAGTCTTACCCTATCTTATGGCTACTGGCTATAGAAATAAATGTTGGTGTTGTTGTTTCCTGATTTTCTCAGATATTCTTTAGCAAAACAGTTAACACGGCAAGGACATTCCCTTGTTTTTATTCTAAGGAACTAGTACCCATAAGGATGCATTTTCTAAACATTTCAAGTGCCAAGCCCACCTCAAAAAGTTTTTATGAGAACAGGCCATTGAGGCCAGCAAACCTCATCAGTCATATATCCACCTACAGTAATTCCACCAAAACAACATCAAGTTGAGTTTTGAAAGTCCCTAACATCTTACTGTCTACCACATAACTCGGTCATTAATTCCATTTGTCTGTGGCTCTCTGTGTAAAGAAAAACTTTCTAATGTTTGTGTGAAATTTATAGCTATAATCTTTAGCTTTATCAGACATGAAACTCTGTCACTCAGCCTTGTATTGCATTGAAACTGTCTGTGGCTTCCTGATAAACCTTCTTTCCATCTCCTAAATGAATACAGCATTGCTGCTCCCAGACCTCTGTCTACTCTGCCGATCACCTTACTAAAATCAAATCTCGAAATTCACACCTAAGCTCAATAATATCTTACAACAGTGGTTCTCAAACTGTGGGGCGGGCCCCCCTGGAGGGGTGGGAAGTAACAAAAAGGGGGGTGCGAAGATGTGAAAAACAGGTCATCCACCTGAAGCTAAGCATGTTCAGGTGCGGCCATTACCTGAATGAGAGACCATTTAGGAGAAGCTTGGGTTGCTGCTGGACAAGGCATTGATGAAGCCAGAAGGGGGCACTTACCTGTGGTCTGAATGGGGATCCCAATGCCCCAATACAGTGATGAGGACACTGTACTGTAAATATGATACCGCCCTTCAGATAAGACATAAAAACTGAGGTCCTGACTCTCTATGGTCATTAAAGGTCCAAGAACATCTTTTATGAAGAGTATGGTGTTTCCTGATGTCTTGATTAAAGTGCCCATCACAGACTGGTCATTCTGGTCACCTATTAACCCCCCATTTTTAACTGACCATTTCTCTCTCTCTCTAACCTTTTCATCGTCACCTAATCACTAATATGTGGTGAGCATACTGGCACAAAATGGCTGCCGTCGCATTATCTAGGTGGACGCTGCACATTGGTGGGGGGCCCCTGCCATGTAAAGTACTTGGAATGTCTTGAAAAATGCTATATAAAGGTGATGTCTTCTTTACTCATGCTGATAAATCCATTTCAATAATCTGTTGGAAATCCACAGACTCCTCATCAGCATTAACATCCTCTCTTAATTGAACCTTACTGGAGCAATCAACAGCAAGGATTAATATGTGACTAGCATTAGCAAGTAGCAACATCAATTCAAAGTCATTCAGAATGAGGCTTCAGGTGGTACCTACTGCAGATCAGGAAAGTCCCACCAGGGCACAGGGGCCCAGTCAGGTTGGCTGCCCATTTCATTTGTTATCTCAGGCTTCTCTAGTAATTTAATAATGTGAAGTACTTTGGAGGGGGCGCATGGTGGCGGTGCACGCTGTTTGTTCTTAAATTTGGTTGTCTTACATTTTAATAAAAAACTGATCACAAAAAAAAACCCTTTACAAACAGCAAAGAAAATAAGCAGGGATCACTGAAGACATACCTGTGCAGCTTTTGCCATCAGGGGCCGATTCATAGCCTTGATCACATAAACACTGATAGGTGCCGATCACGTTGCGGCAGAAAGCATGGTCACCACAGATTGTAGCATTGGCACACTCATTGATATCTGCCAAAAGAAAAATGCTGAAGATTTTGATTACATTTTACTTGGACAAAAAAAAAAAATCATATACACACACACAAAAATCCCAAATCAGAAGGTGCCATAACTTGATGGGATTAAGTTACAGAAAGTAACTTAACTCTAAATGAACATGGCGAGGACTTCATTAAATAGGACAGTGAAAGTAGCTAAGATACATAGCAAAGACAAGGTAGTACCAGATGCTGACGTGGTTAATCGTATGGTGGGTGCAGCAACGTGCTATATCAGTTCAGGCTCCCTACCATCATGATTTTAGAGACTATAGTGCTGCTGCTTCGCAACTTTGGAGCCCCTGGTTCCATTCCTTGTCTGGTGATGACCTTCACTGATCATCTGCCCACTTATTTTCTTACCTTAAAGAATGATGCTTTGGACCACTTTTCTTCACTTTTGCCTGAGGCCCACATTTTTGTGATGAGGTGTACCTGATACAACACTTACCTATGCAGGCACCACTGGCTGTCAGACGGTGGCCTGGCTCACAACTGGCAATGCAGTGATATGATCCAATTGTATTTTCACAGCGTTGGGAGGCACACACCGCTCCCCTGGACTCTGCACATTCATCCAAATCTGAGGGAATCAAAAATACAGCATCACTAGTGACTTTAAATTGCTCTGATGTGAGTGATGGTGGTTAATGCTGCTGCCTCATGGACCCAGTTTTCTGTGTTTCAATGTACTTTACTGATCTTTTTCTATGAGGAAAAAAGCATGTTCTTCGCACTTTTTTGTGTGTTTTTTTCTAGAGTATTTTGGGTTTCATCCTGCAAAATGAAAGGACTTAAACATTTTCAGTACCTTGACTTTAACCCAGAGTGTTAGAAGTCAGAATTTTATGTAATTACGGTTAAGCCCAAATCAGATTTGAGGTGACGTAATAATCCACTTCACAGTTTTAAGACCAAATAATGCTCAGGACAATGTTCTACTGCCATCTAGAGGATGAAATAACATCATGCTGTAAAAAATCATGAATATTTTAATGTGTTTTGCCACTCTAAGGTAACTCATCAATATTCACGAGTAGGACGGAACCTCCAAATAAAACCACAATGACAAACAAAATGCTGGAAAGTCAGTTTCAGAGCAAACTGAAACTGAACCATTGCTTGAATGAAGCGATAGTGATGACGATGTGCATTGATCATCAGATGACATGGAAAGTGAAGCTTCAGAATGGTGTGACAGTAACTGCCTGACCAAAAGGTAACATAACTGTGACTCCAGTGTGGTGCTGATGTGTCACCCATTACACTGCTGTACTCAGGTCCCAATCCGGGTGGTCCATCGTGTGGAGGGTGCGGCAATGCCTTGTAAAATTTGCTCCTTTTCCCAACCGCTCTCTCTGAGTGCAAGGACAAGCAAGATGTTAGCCACCTAATCACCATTCACAATGCTGCAACTGTCAATTTTCACGTCAGGGGAAACATGGAAGTCACTAAACCTTGCACTTTGGCAGCCTGCAATAATACAAGGAGTGCATTGATCGTGCAGGTCAGGCACTGAGATTCTGCAATCTCATGAACAAGCAACAGAAAAATATTATAAGAGAAGTGTGCAAAGAAACTCACTTCTACTGTCATGATTGTAACATCAGGAGGTGTGTTCTTGACTGTCAAAATACACTCACCTAAAGGATTATTAGGAACACCATACTAATACGGTGTTTGACCCCCTTTCGCCTTCAGAACTGCCTTAATTCTACGTGGCATTGATTCAACAAGGTGCTGAAAGCATTCTTTAGAAATGTTGGCCCATATTGATAGGATAGCATCTTGCAGTTGATGGAGATTTGTGGGATGCACATCCAGGGCACGAAGCTCCCGTTCCACCACATCCCAAAGATGCTCTATTGGGTTGAGATCTGGTGACTGTGGGGGCCATTTTAGTACAGTGAACTCATTGTCATGTTCAAGAAACCAATTTGAAATGATTCGAGCTTTGTGACATGGTGCATTATCCTGCTGGAAGTAGCCATCAGAGGATGGGTACATGGTGGTCATGAAGGCATGGACATGGTCAGAAACAATGCTCAGGTAGCCCGTGGCATTTAAATGATGCCCAATTGGCACTAAGGGGCCTAAAGTGTGCCAAGAAAAAATCCCCCACACCATTACACCACCACCACCAGCCTGCACAGTGGTAACCAGGCATGATGGATCCATGTTCTCATTCTGTTTACGCCAAATTCTGACTCTACCATTTGAATGTCTCAACAGAAATCAAGACTCATCAGACCAGGCAACATTTTTCCAGTCTTCAACTGTCCAATTTTGGTGAGCTCGTGCAAATTGTAGCCTCTTTTTCCTATTTGTAGTGGAGATGAGTGGTACCCGGTGGGGTCTTTTGCTGTTGTAGCCCATCCGCCTCAAGGTTGTGCGTGTTGTGGCTTCACAAATGCTTTGCTGCATACCTCGGTTGTAACGAGTGGTTATTTCAGTCAAAGTTGCTCTTCTATCAGCTTGAATCAGTCGGCCCATTCTCCTCTGACCTCTAGCATCAACAAGGCCCACAGGACTGCCGCATACTGGATGTTTTTCCCTTTTCACACCATTCTTTGTAAACCCTAGAAATGACTGTGCCTGAAAATCCCAGTAACTGAGCAGATTGTGAAATACTCAGACCGGCCCGTCTGGCACCAACAATAATGCCACGCTCAGAATTGCTTAAATCACCTTTCTTTCCCATTCTGACATTCAGTTTGGAGTTCAGGAGAGTGTCTTGACCAGGACCACACCCCTTTGAAGCAACTGCCATGTGATTGGTTGATTAGATAATTGAATTAATGAGAAATTGAACAGGTGTTCCTAATAATCCTTTTAGGTGAGTGTATATCACATAAAGGTTGTGTACTAAATCTACATCCATACAGCAGTGGACACTAGACATTCTGTTCCTACTGTATTTATGTTGACATTTTGGCATTGTCACACACGTGCGATTTCGAGGCAGCTTAAGGGCCTGAATAATAGTAATTCCACAGCAGACCAGGGGGCAGCGAGGTGCACAGACTTTCTTTCTCAATCCCTTGCAGACCATCCACGGGAAATCCCGCACCATCCTGGAGCCTGTGATAATAATGCCACTTCCAGTCCTGGTGCCTCTGTTGATGTCACTTCCGGTTCTGGTGCCTCTGATGACATCACTTCCTGTCATCATCATCTTTGACAACATGCATCAGTTCTGTTTTGGACTCAGACTTGTAAGCAACTTCTAAGTATTACCCATTTGCAGCCAAGGAATAATATACATGGGTTGCTGCCCCAAACCTTTCTTGATGTTCTTGTGACAGTATTTACATATTTATGTTACACATTTTATCTTGTTGAAAAAAAATTCAAAATGTTTGGCTAATTTTTCCAGCGGTGAACAAAACCCTAAAGAGGCTATTCAAAAGGCAATTAAGAGGTGATGTGGTTGAAGTTTTTAAATTACAGAAGGAATTAGTACAATGGATTCCAGCTTTTACTTTAAAATGACTTCAACCAGAACACAGGGATAGGGTTGGAAAGTTGTAAAGTGTAAATTCGCACAAGTGTTTTTCTTCAGGGAGAGAACCACAGACATATGGTGTAAATTACCCAAGTAGTGTGGAAAAGAGAGTCGACTTTAGGGAGCTCAACTTCATGTTATTTTGGAGAAATTAGGTAGATGAGACTGGTGAGCTTTGTCGGGCGGAGTAATGGTCTGTTCTCGTCACAGTTTTCCTAACGTTCTAATCTCTTCAAAGGTATGAGTGTCGGTTAACTGGTGATTCTAAATCGTCCCAATGCGAGTGTGAGCATATGCACGAGTGAGCACTACAAGTAACTTCTACCATGTCTGGAGTTGGTTGCTTGACTGTAGTCAAAACTTCAGAGGTACACCCTAACCTCCCACAACCGTAAATTGGCTGTAAAGTGAATTTGAACAGAATCTGTGAATTGCTTGTTTAATAACAGATGGCAGCACAGATAAGGGAATTCAGAGGACCAGCAGGCAATAGCCCAGAAGCTGTAGGCAGGTGAGGACCTTTGTTGGGTGTCTGAACTGTTAAGAGAAGGCCACATAATCAATGTGTCTAGGAATCACCAATTCCAAGTGTATCACAGCAAGCTAGACACTTCTAACCGGATCCTTGACATCGATTAAGACTCTCAAGAGAGTGTAACTGGGTGTAGCTGAGCTTTGAGTTGGATTTTGACTGAGGTAAGTTGGAAGACAAGGAAACGCAGTTTTCAAGCCTTAATTTCTAATTACTACATTGGGGGGCCTGTGTTTTAGCCAATCAGCCACATTCATCAACATCGTGTTATTAAAAATGACCAGATGAGCGTTACATACCAAGGCAAGTATTCCTCTCGGGATTGGCGGCAAATCCAGTCTTGCAGGAGCACTCAAAGGAACCTTCTGTGTTGATGCAACGGCCGTCCTGGCAGAGATCAGATCGAGCACACTCATCTATATCTATAAATGAGAAGGTGATCAGAGAACCCTGAGTTAACAGGAAAGCTCCATAATTTGTTGCCATGGGTGAGCAGAGAAATGAGAAGCTTCAGAATCTTTGAATGTACACAGAAAATGCTGTCAAAGAAGTCCACCCTTCTTTAAAAACCACATTTACTTTCTTGCAAAGGGAATTTACATTCATAAAGACCGGATGGCTTCTGCTGACCCGTGAAACAGAGATATCCCAAATCAAAACCAGATAGGCAATGCCTGATCGGTTAGCCTGAGCACGTTAGACAACGAGAACTTCAGCAAAAATCAAACCTTTAACTAATGGGTTGTTACACCTCACACAAAATACAGAGAGAATGTAAAGTTACTTGTCTCTTAGACACTTTCAATACAGTATTATTTATAAGGACAATACTTTTCTACTAGTTATATATCAGAGTTTGGTAAGCATGTGTTGATTTAATAACTCATACTGATACATCATTCACACATTCACATATGTAGGTTCAACAAGAAGTCAAGAAAAATGACATCTTTTATTGGCTAACTGAACAGATTACAATATGCAAGCTTTCTAGGCAACTCAGGCCCCTTCCTCAGGCAGGTTGTAATTAACCAATAAAAGGTGTCATTTTGCTTGACTTGTCATTGCATCCATAATGGCTCACACAGTACAACACCCTAGCACTACATGTGTAGGTTTGAAAAGTATGTGAGCATCTAGTCTGACATCAACAAAAACTCATTGGAGTGTCAGGAGTTGACAAAGCTGGAGTCATCCAATCAATATAACGAAGTTGGAGGTGTGGTTTAGAGCCACTTGGACCGATAGAAAAAAAAAAGTCCGACATCTTGAGTTCACAAGAAGTATATGCTGTTATGAAACCTTCCTCACAAAACAAATAGACGTCAGAAGATCTACGATCAAGAACTGTCAATTTGCATGAAGCTGGTGAGAGTTACAAAGTCATTTGAAAGAGTCCACAGTTAGACAAACTGTGTATGAATGGATACGAGTTAGTAGTGTGGCTACTCTCACAAGAAGTGGGCGCCCAGTCAAGATGACTCAAAAGGCACAACACACCATGTTTTTGAATGCCGTTGTTGGCGCTGTTTCCACATTGCTAGATGTGTGGTTTCTTGGGTCGTGACTGCTGGTAATTGGTGCGACAAGATAAAAAGGCAGCTTGGGATTCCTTTTGTTATCCAATTTTTAGGATGCAGATAGGAGCATCCTAAAAAATACAAGAATTTTTTTGTTTTTGTGCTTCTCGTGAGTTTCATTTGGCTTGATCCCTTTGCCTGTTTTTCCAACTTTGATTCTTGTCTCTCATTAAGAATTGGTAGCTAGCTTTATTTCTATTTGTTTTGGGTTTCATTTTTATCGTGCTCCTACCTCAATGGAGTCAGGTGCTGGCAAACCTGGAGTCTATGAAACGAGATTGGAGGTATGCTTCAGAGCAGGGATCTCAAATTCCAGGGGCCTCATGTATAAACGGTGCGTACGCACAGAAATGTTGCGTAAGAACTTTTCCACGTTCAAATCGCGATGTATAAAACCTACACTTGGCGTAAAGCCACGCACTTTTCCACGGTACCTCATGTCTTGTCGTACGCAAGTTCTCCGCTCGGTTTTGCAGACTGGCGGCACCCAGCGTCAAAGCAATGGTACTGTTCCTGTGTGATTACTCATTATTTTCATGACGCGGCTTTATAAATACACCGAAACTAACCGCATATTGTTTATTAGTGTAATGCATCTGACTGTAATTAACTCGTAACAATATAATGGTAGAGGGAACAGCCATAGTATTCCAAATACCATAACTGCTTTAGCGTTGTTACTCTCACTTCTTCTTCTTCTTCTTCTTCTTCTTCTTCTTCTTCTTCTTCTTCTTCTTCTTCTTTCAGCTCCTCCCGTTAGGAGTTGCCACAGCGGATCATCTTTTTCCATATTACTCTCACTGCACGACTCGGAGTATTTATATCACTGTATCTGAGTGTGAATCACAGCAGCAGCTGATCGGAAAGAGAATTATCGGTATACAGCTTCAAGGACATGCTGTCTCAGCCACGGCAAAACGTTTTAAAGCCTTTCCTGTACGGACCTCGCGGTTCAGAAACAGTTTAATCCCAAGAACTTTAAATGCATTCAATCAATTGCTCCTTGTAGAACGGTTTGTACTTATAAGTACAATCACCCCACTGTAAACTTGCACTACAGTTATAATATCTCACAACCTGAGCCACTTTATAAAGCGTATTTACATATGATGACGATATCATTTTTAAGGTGAAATGCAGCAAAATATGTTTATTAAATTATACACATAAAACTTTAACTTCATTTAAATAATCTATATTCTTCACTGGGAGTGTCGTGAAGGATAGAATAATTAAACATGTACTACGAAGATATTTCAATGTTCTTTAAACGTTTTGAAGAATCGGCGCTAAGCTTACAGATGGCTTAACTTCTATTACAGAGCTCATTGTGTGGCGATCGGTTACTTGGGGAAAGAAAAGCAAGGACTCTTGGGCGTACGCCAATATATATTGAATATAAAACAGAAAGAGAAAATAACAACACAGCTAAAAGCAGCGACAAATTTCGACAAAAGATAAATGCTTGTCATGAGCACGAAGCTCATGAAACACATGTTTAATAATGTGCTTTAACTTCTATCATCATGAAAATGACATCACGTATACATCTCAGTATTTTAGTTATTCAGAGAGCTGTAATATCACAAATGTAATGGACTCTGTGTCCAGTTGGAGGAAGAGAGCCGGTTTAAGAAGCAAGTAGTGATTCACACACATAGAGCACATACAAGTAGAAGATCAAATACAAAACAAAGCATTTAACGTGCTACTTTAATTACAATGTAATTTTGAGAAACTGGTTAATTAAACGATTTTAAGATGAAGTTTATAATGTTCTTTTTTAATGACAAAATAAACTACGTGATTAAAGTGGAAATGTCGAGATTAAAGTTGACATTTCGTGCTTTTTCCCCACCGTGTGCCTTTTTTCTCTGTACCCTAATAAACTTTCATATGACACTCAGACAGTGGGCTTACAACTCTTCTTTTCACGGCGACTTTGATATGTGACTTCTTTTTATTTCCGCACTGTGCGATTTTGTGAATGTGAGCTTTCAAGTTTCTCCAACACGCTATGTCACTCGATCAACTTCCTTTTGTTGATTATACCACGGTTTATTTGAACAAATAGTATGTTTTTCCTTTGCCTCCACTTGGTATTCGCTGAAATTCTTATATTTTCCCCCGTGCTTTTCCCATTGTCTTTTTTCACAGAAGGCTGCGCTTAAGGGCGATTTATATTGATTTGCATATCCAAATAGGCGTAATTCTGGGAGGAGTTGGAGCGTTACATAATGCGGCGTTAGTTTTCACGCTGATTGGGATTTATGTAGCGGAAGAACGTGGAAGTTGGAGTACGCACAGATTCCTGCATCTGGATTTTTCTGTGCGTAAGCACATTTCGGCTTTTGTGCTTACGCCATGTTATAGTGCGAGTTCTACGCACGGCGTTATACATGAGGCCCCAGGCCTGGAGGGCCGCAGCAGCTGTAGGTTTTCATTCTAACCCTTTCCTTAATTCGTGACCTGTTTTTCCTGCTAATTAACTTCTTTTGAATTCATTTTAATTGACTTGCTCTTGAAGACTTAATTGTTTCTTTTTCCTTAATTAGCAGCCTGACAATAATGAAGTATAAAATGAATCAAAAAATGATGGACAAACTGTGATCATCATACAGTATCTAAAAGTAAAAAGGCTCGAGGTTTCATGAATGTTGATTTGCTCAGGTCCCCAAAACATTTCAACAGCGCTCTTAGAAAAATAGAGAAAAAATTAACAATTTTGAAAATGTCTGCTATTGCACAATGAGAGCTGCAACAAGCTATGAAATTAAAGAACAGGTTTAATGAACAACAAGACTCAGCACCTAATTAAGCAACCAGTTGGAGTGAAATTGGTTGGAGTCTGAGACCCTGACTTAGTTGGTCTTCTGTCAACTCACTCACTTCACGTTTCATTTCTGTTTAAGGAAAGAAGTAAAGCAATTCAGAGGAAAGATGAAGAAATTCAGGGGAACAAGTCTTAAAAAACAAGCTAATTAAAATTATTTCAAAAGCAGTTAATTAGCAGCAAAAACGGGTCACTAATTAAGAAAAGGGTTAGAATGAAAACCTGCAGCCGCTGCAGCCCTCCAGGACTAGAGTTTGAGAGCTCTGCTTTAGAGCTACTTTCTCCAATAAAAAGAGTCAGACATTTTGAAGTTGCTACTCAGAAGATGCATCTGCTAATGTGAAGCAGGCCACACAAAAAAGAAATGTCAGAAAATCTGCAACCTAGAATTATTGATTTTCAGAAAAGCTGGAAAGGTTTACAAAATCATTTCAAAGAGTTTAGATATTCATCAGTCCACAGTGAGAGAAAATGTCTATAAGTGGATATGAGTTAGTACTGTGGCTACTCACACTAGTAGGCGATACCCTGCCAAGACGATTCAAAATGTTCAGTGAGGTTAAAAAGAACCCTAGTGTAACAGCTTAAAGCTGTGAAGGGATCATCAGAACAGGGGAACATTTCACAAAAAATTAAAAGACGTGATGTCCGTGGCAGGGCACCAAAGAGGACGATGCTACTCTCCAAGAAAAACATCACTGCATGCTCTGAAGCTTGTCAAAGAAAGACCACCTTGATGCTCCACAACACCACTGGGAAAAAGTTTTGTGGACTGAAGAAACTAAAGCTTAATTGTCGGGAAGAGTATGTAGCAGTATGTATGGCGCAAAAGTAGATATTGTGTACCAACGTGATGGGTTCATCCCAGCGGTGAAGCACAGTGGAGGGAACATCGTCATGTTCCAGGGCTGCTTGGACAGCTTGCTATCATTGAGGGGGAAATTGATTCACAAGTTTATGAAGGTATCCTAAAGAATAAAATCAGGGTGGCTTCTCCATCAGCTGAAGCTCAGTTGAAGTTGGGTGATACAGCAAGTGGATCATCCTAAACATCAATGTAATTCTGTTACATAATGGCTTCCAAAAAAAGAAAATCCGCCATTTGGAGTGGCCCAGTCAGAGCTCAGACCTTAACACAAAGAGGAAGCTTTAGAACAGCGTTTCTCAACCTTTAAGTATTTACGACCTGAGTTTTCATAACAGTTTTAATCGCACCCCCCTAGCGTTTTTTTGAAAGGAGCCCACTAATACCAATTTGTTCTTTTTTAATTAATGATATATCATAGATGCATATTTTATTATACCTAGTTAACTTTTATCGACATTTATCTAACTCTATATTTATTTTTCTAGTATCAGAGTATAGTTCTATCCATTATCCAACCCACTATATCCTAACTACAGGGGTCTGCTGGAGCCAATCTTCAATCAAACAAACCCTGGGCAGGGTGCCAGCCTACCGCAGATCAGAATGTATTTTAAGTTAGTTTGTTTTGGTTTCAATAGATGTATTTTTTATTTTTTTTTCACATCTGCGCACCCCCCTTTTTGTTACTTCACGCCCCCCAAAGGGGGGCCCGTCCCACAGTTTGAGAACCACTGCTTTAGAATGACCTCAAGGGAGCCATTCATACCAGACATCCCAAGAAAATGGATGAGCTGAAGCAGACCTTTAATGAAGATTGATCCACAGCTTCCAGAAGTGTTTGTATGAAATTACTGCTGCCAAAGGAGATTTGACCAATTATTAAATCCAAGGGTTCACTTACATATTCCATGGTACACTGTGAATGTTAGAGGAGTGTGTTCAGTAGAGATATGGATGATGGTAATTGTTTGTGTTGTGGCAGATAGCTGGGGCCCTTGCCTGGATGGGATGCCTCCAAAATGGAAGGACCAGGGGAGAGAGCATGCTCAGGGCATTGTCTCCCCCAGAATGCTAGAGGGTAGTCCCCCTGAGTTGCCGTAGCACCACAGACTCCCACAGGGCTTCATGGGAGTTGGAGCATAGTACAGCCCTGTAGGGACCTCTGTGTGCCGCCATGGTGTGCTGCAGGGGATGTACAGCCCTACTACATTAGGTTTCCGCCTCACCGGATCAGGCTAATAGGCCACCGGAAGTGATCCCGGGTGCGGTATAAAAGGAGCCCACTGCCACAAGTCCAGGAGCCAGAGTCGGGAGGAAGGAGGTGATGTTTTCCAGAGGAGAAGTGGAGGTGGAAGAAGAGAAGGCAAAGACAAAGTGCTTGGTGCTTTATTACTGTGATTATTTGTATTTTGGACTGTGTACCGTTCTGGGCAGGTGGGAAACGGGTGAAAAGCGTTTCCCATAAGAAAATAAAAAACCTTGCATGACTGAACTTGCGTCCTGTGTCCATCTGTGTCAGGACTGTGCAGCCAGAGTGCCCCCTGCAGGCCACAGTATGTTATTAACGTAAGCGTATTGTGTTTGTCTACACTTGCAACTTAGATGGCCAATTCATGCAGGTCATTCCAAAGGGTTCACATACCTTTCTTGTTACTGTATTATTCAATATGTGACACAAGTAATTTAAATAATATTAAAAATATGACACAGTTATCATGGGTCCATGGCTTGTAATATTGTATTGCTGATGCTAAATGGAAAGAAGCACGCAAAATAATAAGAAGTGTACTAAGGAACATTTTATTTCTCTGTTTTATCAATGAGCCTTCTGGTCTGAGATCCCCGTAAAGGACTGAAGGTTGAACAAGAAAGCAGCACAAGCAACCAAGGCCTTGTAAACTGAGTGTTGCACAGTTTATAACCATTAAAAATGAGAGCTGGTCTCAGTACGACAGGCTGGTGTAAGAAATGCGGATGAGATAAAGTCCAAACGACTGTAGACACGATCAGATGTCTGGCCACGGGAGGTGCCGCTATTAACTCCACGGTGGTACAACTTTGTCTGTAAACTCCCCTTTTCAATATCGAGGTAAGGATTAATCTCAAACACAATCTGAACTCTGAAAGTACTTTAATTCCTGTTGCTGTGGTTTTTCCGCAAGGACGCACAGCATTAATGGCTCAAGTGATAGGAGAAAAGGACAAACTATTCTCACAACGTGCAGCAAGTAAACAAAGGAACAAAAGACATGCGAAGCCTGAACTTTCATTTGGAAATATGTAGGAAAAGTTCTACAAGTGTTTCTAATATACTGCCATTAGAGGTCACAATTCAACCTGACAAAGGACTTTCTGACAACCATCAACAGAGAGAACTGCTAGTTTAGGCTGCAGAAAAATAAAAACCTGTTTAAGAGTACATATGCTATCTACGTTATCACACACACTCATTATAATCTAAAAAGGGAGAAATTAAATCCAAAATGAAGGAAAAACTCTTACCAACGCACAAGCTTCCATTTGGACTCAGTTTGTAGCCAGGAGAGCACAGGCAGCTATATGAGCCCTCCATGTTTAAGCACTCTCCATTTGGAAAACAAAAATCTCCTTCAAAACATTCGTTGATATCTGTGAAAAGAGACAAAGAACAGAAGGTGGTTGTTTTTTTATTGAATTTATTAAAATCAAGTAACATTTTTAACAATCAAGTCAAACTTAACAAAACTAAATCAAATCAAACCCCACCAATGAGAACAGCCCAATTAAAACGTTTGAGAGTAGTAAAAAGAGAAAGAAGTCTTTTCCCCCAATATGAATACTTATTGTTAAATGTTATTGATTAGATCCTGCCAGGTTTTAAAAAAGATTTGAACAGATGCTCCAAGAGAGAATTTGATTTTTTTCTAATTTCAGATAATATATAATACCAGTAACGGTGCACTGTGCGATAATGTGCAGTGAGGACACGTGACTTGAGCATTCCTAGTTTTCATCCTCTTTCTCTGTACATTTAGCATTTGTTTCCTCAGAGGTTCATGCGCTTGCTGCTTCCTGAGCAGCTCTTCTTGTCTCCATTCTGATGGTCCACTTCTTCTCTTTTTTCATCTGCATCTTTTCGCGTTAAAACTGATCAAGTCAGGGTTTGTGATGCAATTACTTAGTACCTTCTCTGATTTTTCACTTAAGCTGGCACTTAAGTCTTCAGTCTGCCTCAAGAATATTTAAGATATGAAGAGGTAGGGGAAGTGAAGGCGAAGGTGGTAGGGAAAAGAAAGGCAACCATAAGTACTGTATACTCCACACAACCTCCCTGCTGACCACTGCCGAGAGTTGATTCTACAATAAAATAAAAATAATAATAAAAAGAGGAATAACCTTGGAGGTCAAGCATCACCCTGAAAGTGGATAGTAGACCTCACGTAGTATATGTGTACCAAATTTCAGGTCAATAGTTCAAACGGTTTGCAAGCTACAGGAGATTTAAAATCCTGGACAGACAAACGAACAGCCACGGTAGTGTATTATATAAGAAGATCAGTTACCCACTGACTTAGAATAAGAGATTTAGGATTCTTCCAGTTGTCTACATGCCAATAGTTTAGTAAAGGCATTTACAGTTTGTTTGTCCTTCTCCACTTTAAGCCCATCTGGGAGCCCACCATACACAGCTGTTAGTGGATTAGGAGAGATTTTGACACCAAGGATGTCTGATAGGCATTTATAGATTTTCATCCAGAATGATGTTAATTTGGTGCTGTGACCCAACATTTGCACGATAGACATATGAGCGCCGACAAAATAGCGACGATTAAAACGCGGCATCAAAATCGTGCTGACAAAATCACGAAAATTTCATTAAATATGAATTACTAGTTTAAAGCATATATAATAATGTTTATTTTAGAAGTCAATATTATGAGACGCGGCATGCCATCAGCACGGCACGCAGATAGTCCTTAAGATCACGCTCTGCATATGTAGGAAGAATTGCAACAAGACGTCTTGGTAGTTGAGCGTATTTAGACTTGCTGGCTGCCTGACTGCTGGTAATTCTGCTTTGTATACAACGCGTTATGCCAACCCTCGACTGAGTTATTTGTTCGTGGCATGCCATCAGCAGTTATAACAGCCATAATCTAACACATAATGTGTACATAATGCGCACGTACTTGTCCAACTCTCTTGGCCTCTCTCGCGATTTTGACGTGGCGATTTTGTCGGCGCGCATTTGTCGAAAACCAGTTAGCGGGTTTGTCAGCACGGTTTTGTCAGTGCACATATATCTATCGCGCTTTTGTCGGTGAACCATTTGGTGCAGGCCCAGAACATTTGGACTAGTGAGGCTGGATCTTGATTGCAATGTTCACAGGTTGGATCTCACCCTGGAAACATTTTGAACAATTTTAAATGAGACAGATGTGCTTGATAAAATATTTAAAGTTGAACAATTATAAGCTTTGTGCATATGGAGCTCAAGCGAATTCTGTGCATTGCTGCCTTCCACTCCTTTTCTGAGATGCTGAGTGAGAGATCCGTTCCCTACTATACTCTGCGATATTTGAAAGGGAGGGACTTTAAGATGTTTTTATATGTTAGAGAAATGCTGCCTGAGTCCTCAAGACTGATCAATATTCCTTCTGGAATAGAAATAGGTGGAAGGTGACGAAAATTGGGCAGGTTTTGCTTAGTTGCAAATTTGGAGATAGTGGAACAATTATGTTAAATGGAGGCTAGTTGTTTGTAGGATACAAAGATATTATCTATATACAGTCAGTCAGTCATTACCCAACCCATTATATCCTAACACAGGATCACGGGGGCCCGCTGGAGCCAATCCCAGGCCGCATAAGGCACAAGGCAGGAACAAGTCCGGGGCAGGGCACCAGCCCACCGCAGTATCTACTGTATATACAAATCTATTATTTAATCCAGTATGATTTCCAAACATTAAAAACTACATATGCTTCAGAGGGTGGGAAAAGGTGGTCCTCGTGCAGAGGTGCCACAGATAAAAGCTTCTCTATCCTGAAGTGTTTCCTACATTGGTTCCATATTCTGAGTGAATGAATGACAATCGGGATGTTAGTATATTGACAATACCTTGTATTTACTGGGGTACAAAGCAAGGAATATGAAGAAGTACTGCAGGATTTTATTTCTATTATGGACCAAACTAGTGTGTGTTCATCTATTTGGGTCAATGTCCATGTTTTTATAGCTTGCATGTTTGCCACCCAGTAATAAAATTGAAAGTTAGGTAGTGCGATGTCACCAGAAGAGGGTTAAGGATGGTTTTCTGTAGCATCCAAAATGCTTTCAGACACATACAGGTGTGGAGAATGCTATGATCTCCCACCACTTGGACAAACCTGGTACCACAGTCAGGATGATGTTCTTTGACTTTTCCAGTGTCTTTAACACCATTCTGCCTCATCGACTGGGGGGAAAAGCTCAAAGCTTTGAATCTTGATGCCCCAACAATCTCGTGGATCATGGACTACCTGATCAGCAGATCGCACTTTGTGAGGCTGAGGGACTGCGTGTCAGAAATGGTGGTGTGTGACACTGGGGGCACCTCAGGGAACTGTCCTGTCTTCCTTTCCTGTTTATTCTCCACACAACAGACTTCCAGTGTAATACCAGTGCTTACCAGCTACAGAAATCTTCAGATGACTCGTCCATCATAGGCTGAATTAATAAGGGTAGAGAAAGGTTGTGGTGGTTTTGTTTTGTGGTGCAGGGTGAGCAACCTGCAACTCAACATCAGCAAAACAAAAGAGCTGATGGTGGACGTCCGATGTGCCAAGAAGCCTCTGAGACCAGTCACCATTCAGGCGGAGGATGTTTAAGTGGTGCAGAGCTACCTGGATGTTCACATGAAGAACAAACTGGATTGGTCTGACAACACAGTGGCAGGGGACAAGAAAGGCCAGAGAGGACTGGACATTCTAAAGAGTCTCAGGTCTTTTGATGTGTGCAGCAAGCTGCTGGAAATGTTCTACCAGTCCATAGTATCCAGTGAGGTCTTCTATGCTGCAGCCTGCTGGGGAAACAACCTGAGCACAAAAGAAGCACACTGGATGAACAAAAGGCCTGCTCCATTACAGTGTGAACCCTGGACACACTAGAAGCTATTGTGGAAAAGAGGATGGCAGCATGAGGAAGATGAGGGCATGCAGGTGCCATGCCCCAAGAAGCTTTGAGTTTTATTTGTGTCTGTGATGTATATTTAATATTGCAATTGTCAAGACTGTCATCATAATTAGCAAAATGCAAATCCTCTTACCAGCGTACACAATATAAGTGTTACAATTAGGGTGTTCATGAATTAATTTGGAATTTTTTAACATCTTGAATGCTATTTTTTAGGTCCTTGTTCATCACCTTTTTGAGAGCCATCATTGGTGCCACTTCCCAGGGGTGTGACATCTAGGGTCCTGACCAAGGTAATTGGCACAAAAGGGTAAAAGGTTGGCTTTTTTTTGTTACCCAATCTCAATTAGAAATATCCTAAAATACTTAAAAGAAATTCAAAGTTTCATTTGGTGTGACCTCTTGTTATGAGACATATAAGTCCAAAAAAGTTGCACAAACACTTCTAAAGATGCCCACTATAGGGGGATATGCTGCCAAATACTGGCTAGATAAATGGGCAAACAGACAAACTGCATAAACATAAAAAGGTTTATTTTCACAGAAATCCTCAGCATGTTTCACACAGAGGAGCTCTGCAGAGCACAATGGCAAAATGCAGTTGCCTACAAACACAAGGCAATCCAAGAGAACCACAATCCCAAAACAGAATCCCAAGGCTAGGGGCGGAGGGCCGTTCCTGGTGGTGATTGGCAGGTGGCCCCCGCTACTTGGGGGACCAGCCTCAAAACACATGGAGCATAGCTGAAGTGTCAAACGTTAAAAACAAGAAATGGGAAATAAACACCAATAAACTTAATGCATATACAAGAACCAAAAATGAAGAAAGAGAACATAAAACAAGAATTTGAAGCCCAGCCAACCTGTCAAGATGATTCATGTCTCTTTTTATGAATTGGTAGTTAGGTTCATTTTTATTTATTTTGGTTTCATTTTTTACAGACTTATCTCAGTTTAGCTCAGTAAATAATCACCTGTCCGATTCTCGACTCTCTGCAGGACAACAAGCTAAAGAAAATGTCTACACGTTATAAGAAAATGAAATTTTTTCCACTAATGATCTTTATTTAAACACAGAATGACAGGCAGTTGAATTAATTAATGGAAATGGTTCCAGAAAGGAATTAAACACTTTTCTTTTTGTGTTGGTGGAAAGTAAAATGCGATTTGTTTTACACATTTTTTTGGAAAGAGAAACACTGAATTGGGCTGCAAATTTAATTTTGCATGAACTGTTTTTCTAATCACTAGTAGTGGCTCAATACTCTGGTCTATTACTGGAAGCAAAGTTCTTTATAACCATTAAAGTTATACATTTAATGGCAGAAATCTTTTTAGATAACACGAAAAACATCAAAAACCAAATGTAGCCGCCGACGTATAAGGCGAAGTTAGACACGGGTAAGACGCGTGTCAAAGAAATCTCTCAGTCCAAAAGTTCGTTTTTAAAATATTTAGTGAAAGTTTAAAGCAAATTATCCAAACAAGAATAAAAAGAAAAATAGTTACACACATAGAATAAAGGCAAAAAAAAAGGAAAAATGTATCTTCTGTAGACTTGACATGTACCCAGGCACGGTCACGTGGGCAAGCACAAACAAGGACACGGTTAAAAAACCGTATGACTTTGTACCTTACACAAGGCGAGGCTAGACACTAGCTGGAGAACATTGTTTGCTCAAAACTGTTAGAAAATGACAGGAAAATACCAACTCAGTTCTATTCACGGGGGTTATAGGAACCTCCCATATTTTATGCATTATCATCTAGTAAATATTCACACATTTTATAGAACTAGGAAAATGGCTCTTACATATCCGGCCCCTAATTGTTTATGCTAGGGCAGAAATCAATTACTTAACTTTACTTAATAAGAGCCTTCATTACTTTACCAAACTTAAAACAAACTTTAAGAAGCTTAACTAAGTTTCTACTATAAAAACACAAATACTAGACGTAAGAAACTTTAAAGCTTAAACTCTAATGTGCTGTATAAACACAAGCACTAAATTTAAAAGGCTTTAAGATTAGGCATGCAAAAAGAAAATGAGTCATTTTAATTATTTGATGCCTCCTGAATCAGGCACAGTTTGTTCACGGGTCTGTCCAGTGTCCTGTTTTTGGTTTGCACACAAACTCTTCTGACTGCGCCTTTGGCATCTGGCATTGTCTTGGTAACTCGACCCATTACCCAGGAATTGCGAGGTGTAGCTTTATCCACAATTAGAACGATGTCTCCTGGTTCAAAGTTTCTTTTTGGTGTAAGCCATTTTTGACGTTCCTGAAGTATTGGCAAATACTCTTTAGTCCATCTTTTCCAAAACAAATCAGCCATGTATTGAATTTGTTTCCAGCGTCTTCTTGGATATGATTCATTTTGTGAAACAAGTTCAGGTGGCATTTCGGGTTGAGTGTCCAATAACAATAGACGATTGGGTTCCAGATCATTAGGATCGTTAGATGTCTCTGTAAGGGGTCTGTTATTAAGTATTGATTCCACTTCGCACATCAGTGTATGAAGATTTTGATCATCGAATGTTTGTTGGTTTAGTGTCGAATTTAAAATCTTTCTTATACTTCTGATTTGTCTTTCCCAAACTCCGCCTTGATGAGAGGCTGACGGTGGGTTAAAAATCCATTTGATTTCTCTTCGCATCTCTTCGTTGCCGATTTTTTCGTGTTCCAAATTTTTTGTGGCTTCTCGTAGCTCTCTTTCTGCTCCAACAAAATTTGTTCCATTATCTGAGCGCATGATTTTAACCCGGCCTCTTCTACTCTTAAATCTGAGAATCGCTTGGATACAGGAATCTGTGTCTAAAATGTGTGCAATCTCAATCTCTAGTTGTTGAACAGGTGAAAATTACTCCATACCTTTTGACTAAGCTTCTTCCTCTTTTGACAAAAAAGGGTCCAAAATAATCGACTCCAACATTAGTGAAAGGCGGTTTGTTGGGTGCTAGGTGATCTTCTGGCAAATCTGCCATTTTTTGCTCACCAGCTTTCGCATTGTATCTTCTGCACGTAGTGCACTTCGAAATTATTTTTCTGATAGCTGCGTTTGCCTGATGTATCCAGTATTTTTGACGTAGTTCTGCTAACAAATAATTACGTCCACAGTGTCGATGCTCTTGGTGAAAGTGTCTGATTAAGAGTGTAGCGATATGCGAGATTTTATGAACTATTGCAGGGTGCTTGGCTTCCTTTGGCATAGCTGATTTGCTGAGTCTTCCTCCGACTCTTAATATTCCTTCTTGTAGAACTGGATCCAGTTTAATGATTTTATTGCTTTTCTTTATAGGCTGATTTTTACTTAGTGCTTTCACTTCTTCTGGGTAAGCTTGTACTTGACTTAGGCGAATAAACTAATTTTCTGCTTTAGACAAGTCATCTAGAGACAGTGGCTTTAGTCTCGTTATTGATTTGTATTACTTCATATGTTTCGCCATCAGCATCTTTTGTCTTTTTGGGCTATGTCCAGATTGGCTAACTGTATATTGAATTGCCTTTCTCTCTTCTTTCAAACGCATTAGCACTTTTTTAAACTTAAAGAACCAAGCTGTTGTTTTCTTTAATTTGTACCATTCCGAGTAGTACTCTATAAGTCTTTTTACCGGTTCAGTTTTTTCTTCTACACATGCAAAATTTGCTACACACCTTTTGATTTCCGGATCGTCGCTAGTAGACAAGTCCACCTCATCCGGTCTCTTAGGCCATTCGTGCTCTGGCTGTAGTAGGAAATTCGGGCTTTGTATCCAAGTTTTACTTTTGATGAAGCTTTCTATTGTCAAACCTCTTGATGCCTGATCCGCAGGATTTTGCGCAGATGCGACGTATCTCCATTGCGAGGGTTGTGTGTGCTCTCTTATCACTGCGATTCTGTTGGCAATAAAGGTTTTGTAGCGTGCACTTTCATTTGCGATGTACCTTAGTACTGTGGTGCTGTCAGTCCAAGAGATCGACTCTTGCAGGGGAATCTGTAATTCTCGTTTTAACATTTTGTCCATTTTGACTGCAACAACTGCTGCTGTAAGTTCCAATCTTGATATAGTGACGACAGATTTTAGTGGTGCCACTCTTGATTTCCCTATTAGAAATGAACAATGTCTCTCATTTTCTTTGTTAGTCAAAAGGAGGTAGGAAACAGTGCCATACCTGTTTTCTGAAGCATCTCCAAAATGATGCATTTGTGCGGTCATTATTTGACCAAATCCAGGCGGTTTAAAGCACCTGTCTACATTAAAATCCACAAGTAGCTGCAATTCGTCCATCCATTTTTTCCATTGCCGAACATACTTAGCTTCCACTTCTTGATCCCAAGCATATTTTTCTTTACACAGTTCTCTTAGAATAAGCTTGGCAGGCAATATGACTGGCGCTAAAAATCCAAGTGGGTCATATATTGAACTGACCATTGACAGAATGCCACGTCTTGTAGCAGGCTTATCTGGCAGCTTTACCTGGAACTTGAAACTGTCAGTCTGTGTGCACCATTGAACACCCAAAGCTCTTTCAACTGGTAGCAGGTCATGGCTTAAGTCCAAGTCTTTTTGATCTATTGCCCTATCTTCTTCAGGGATTGACAGCAAAACTGCTCTGCTATTACTTATCCATTTTGTAAGATAAAATCCTCCCTTTAAGCACAGGGCTTTAAGATCTTTGGCCAATTTTGTGGCTTGTTCTTCAGTAGCAACTGACTTTAAACAGTCGTCAACACAGAAATTATTTAGCACAGTGTTAACTGCTTCCTCAGGAGCGGTGCCTCTTGCATCCTCTGCTGTTCTTCTTAAGTCATAAGAGGCACCACTGGGCGACGAAGTAGCACCAAATAGTCGCACTGTTATTTTGTATTCCTCAAGTTCATTGTTAGGATTACCTTCGGGCCACCACAGAAAATGAAGAAGATCCATGTCTTTTTCTGGTACTTGATAGAACATTGATTTAATGTCCGCCATGAGAGCGATTGGTTCCTCTCTGAATCTTGTAAGAACTCCAATGAGCATATTAGTTAAATCAGGTCCTTTCAGCAACTGTTCATTTAGAGAAAAACCTTGATAAGTGGCTGTACAATCAAATGCCACTCTTATTTTGTTTTTCTTTGGATGGTATACTCCTTGAAGAGGGATGTACCATATTTTTTCTTTTTCAAGGGTCCGCTGTTCAGTGGGTACCTTTATGGCATAACCTTTGTCTAAAATGTCTTTCATGAATGCTTTATAATCCTCATGAAACGTCGGATACCTTGTAAGTTTCCTTTTAAGTCCTATAGCACGTTGTTTTGCAATACAATGATTGTTTGGCACTTTAAGTGTTTCATCTTTAAAAGGCAGATTAATGCAATAGTGTCCGTTCACTAGACTTGCAGTATCTGAGGCTATGCGCATGAATTTAATGTCTTCCTGTGACATTTCCTCTTTTTCTTCACAGTCGCGTTCTGGAAAGTCTATATTGTATTGCTTGAGTAACATTTGTTCTACTTTCTTTATTGTTACACAATTGACTGAACATCTTTTTTCACTTTCGTTGTCTGACTCCTTTGTATAGCAAGTAACAGTCCATCCTAGAACTGTTCTCGTTGCAAAAGGTCCATCTCCTTCACTATGTATGATTTCCCATGGCTCCAAGAGTTTACGAGAGTCTGTACCTATTATTAAACCTACTTCTGCGTTTATTTGGGGTAGGTGTACATCTTTAAAGTAAAGCCATTTCGTAATATCTTCTTGAATAGGAATTTTATCTTTATTTCCAGGTATAACAGTTGCTGTACGTACCTCTGGTAAGTCATAAAACGTGTTTTCTTCTATCCCACAGACTTGTAACTCTGTTAAGATTTTACATTTTAATGCTTTTTCTGGATTATTTACTGTGTCTCTTTCTACAGTGTTGATGTAGATGCGAGACTTTCTTCCAGAAAGTTTTAACTGCTTTTGTAGACTTTCAATGCCAAATAGCTGAGCTGTCAGAATCTTTTAGAGCAGATGTTTCTACACATTTTTCACTCGTTTCGGACTTAACTTGAACTGGAGTCACAGCTAAGACACACTCTTTACCGGCCCCGGTATCAGAACAAGTCTCTAACGGTTCAACAGAAATTTGGGCAAAAGAAATGTTTTTCTCTTCCGACTTAACGGTCTCCTCTTTAGGAGGTGTGGCTTTAGCGCCGGTGCCTTTTCCATCGTTTGGCTTTATTTGCGATCGCCCTTTCTCTTTTCTCATATAGGCATCGGCTTTCCGCAGCTGGTTTCCATAGAGACTTTTGAGTTTCTTTCTGGCCTTTTAAAAACCTTCTAACGGTGACAAGTGTTTACAGTGTTTAACAATCTCGTGAAGTGAACCTTTAGTAAACTGCGCTAAAAAGTCCAACTTATCTCGCGGATTCTCTTTCGCCTCATCGATAACTCGGTCAAATGCTCTTATAAAGTCCACATAGGCCTATTTCAAGGGATCGCCGTCAAATATTGGGATCTTTTTGTTTGGCACATAAGGAGCTTGTGTCTTATACTGTTGTTCCTTCTGTTGATCGTAGTGCTTATCGTAAAGCGATTGTTGAAGAGGTGCTGGCGCTTTATTTCGGTGATCATAAAGCAATTGCTGGGGATTTTTTTTACTTTCGTTGTCACGTGGAAAGTCACTTTCTTCTTGTGGTTTTGCACTTCTCACATCTGGTGTCTGAGGGACGTTACTAGAATTGGGTTTATCTGAACTTTGAAAGCGTCTTTTAAGAACTCCCAATTTTGCTTCGGATTCTGCTATAGCTGCCTCCAATTTCAATTGATCTCTTTTAGCCTTCAACTGTGCTTCTTCTATAACTAGGGCCTGTTCCTTTCTTTGATTCTCTGCTTTAGCCAACAGCATGGCGTGTGCTGCCTCTTGAGATCTGATGACACTACTAGAAGTAGTCAATGTGCTTGTGCGACTTTTAGTTTTTGCAGAGGTTTGGGAATCTTTAACTGCAGGGGAAGTCTCATTTTTCTTTTTATAATCCTTAAATTGGTAACTGAAAAAGTCAGGTTGTTGATCAAAGCTTTTATTTTGACGTACTTCAAAAACCCATTCCATTGTATTTTCTGAAAATGTGCGAAAAATTTCCATTTTAGCATCAAAGTCCTTTTGTAGCATTTTCCGTGTATCTTCATTGCTCTGGAGGGATAAGAGTTTGTCATTTAACCTTTTATCTTCTATTCTCAGGTCAAAGAACAAGTTCTTGATGATCGATTTTATAGTTTCAGAGTTAAATTCATTTTTTTTTAATCCTTCACAGTCTTCATCGCACTAAATAATTTTTTGTATATGTACTCCATTTCGGATTGAAGTTTAGTTGTTAATGAATCGGACGACTTTATGTCGTCATGAAGATGATCCTCCATTGAAACATCATGATCGTCGTGACTTCCGCTCACACCACTGTTACTTTCAATGGGGGTTCGAAATGTTCTCTGGCTCCCGGACTCAGATGCCATGGCGATCTCATAAGGTTCTGCACTTAAAATCTTTGTAATTTATACAGATTTATGAAGAACACTAGCAATTCTCAAATATGTCCAATTCCAATCAAAGACAAAGATTAAAAGTATCTATTGAGTCTTTTTCGAGTCGTCATTTTCTTTCGTTGCAGTAGATCTCAGGCGTTGAAAATGCAGACTTGCTTTCTTTTATAATCCAAGGCAATTTTAAACTTTCAGTCCTAGGCAGGTTTCAAAACTTCAGGCAGGTTTTTAACTTTAGTGTAGCCGATGTACAAAGGCGAAGTTAGGCACGGGTAAGACGCGTGTCAAAGAAATCTCTCAGTCCAAAAGTTCGTTTTTAAAATATTTAGTGAAAGTTTAAAGCAAATAATCCAAACAAGAATAAAAAGAAAAATAGTTACACACATAGAAATAAGGCAAAAAAAGTGAAAAATTTATCTTCTATAGACTTAGTTTTTCTTAAGAAGCTTTGGTTATTTCTGTACTTAAAGGTTCTTAATTTCTTCTTCTGTATGCCTTAAACATATGGTTCAACACTTAAATCTTTTATTTTACAAGTTACTTCACACTCAAAAGGCCCGTAGGCCGTTGGCACATACACATGCCTCCAGGCACGGTCACGTGCGCAAGCACGAACGCGAGCACAAACAAGGACACGGTTAAAAAACCGTATGACTTTGTACCTTACACAAGGCGAGGCTAGATACTAACTGGAGAACATTGTTTGCTCAAAACTGTTAGAAAATGACAGGAAAATACCAACTCTGTTCTGTTCACGGGGGTTATAGGAACCTCCCATATTTTATGCATTATCATCTAGTAAATATTCATACATTTTATAGAACTAGGAAAATGGCTCTTACACCAAACATAATCAAAACAAAAAACAGGAGTGGTCTCCCCTAGACTTTCTCATATACTCAGATATGGGGATATTTGAGGAGTAAACCACAAGACAATGATTATATTTTTAGATTATGTACATTAAAGAACTACTAACAACAAATCAAATTAATAATATACAGGGTAGGATTCAAAAGTAATGAGACTCATTTTGTTCTGACTCGAACGTACCTCGACGCGCGCCCCGCTTGCCAGCGACGGAGACGGTGGGTGTTGGCTTCACAATTCAATGGAGCTCCTACCACTCCGAAAGCTCTTGACGGGAACCCCTGTGCAGTAGTGCGTTACACGGTGGAATGGAAAGTTCGTTAGAGCAACGGTACGCGATCAAATTCTTCGGAGTGAAGGGGATCATCCACTTCAAGTTTGTCCCACAAGGACAGACCGTGAATGCTGCTTACTACTTGGAAGTCCTGAAAAGGCTGAAAAGAAGCGTCGCGCACAAGCAAAGGGACATCAAGGACAGCTGGAAGCTTCACCACGATAACGCACCCAGCCACACCGCCTTCATCGTGAGTGCCTACCTGGCCCGGGTGAACGTTCCGGTGGTCCCCTAGCCTCCCTACAGTCCAGGCGTGTCGCCTTCTGACTTCTTCTTGTTTCCGCGCTTAAAATCAGCGCTGAAAGGAAAACACTTCGACTCAATCGAGGACTTCCAAGCAAATGTCAAGGCAGCCCTTGCAACCATCCCGGAACAGGCCTACGTGGACGCCTTCGAGTCATGGAAAAGCCGCCTACAAAAGTGTATTGCTGCAGGAGGTGCCTATTTTGAAGACTATTAATTAGTTGTACCGATTAATAAATAAATTTGTCTTTTTGAACAAAGGCTCATTACTTTTGAATCCTACCCTGTATTGAACAATTATTATAAAAGTAAAGTTGAATAAATCGAATTCTGCAGCTGCATGAATAAAAGGTAAAGTACCAATTCCAGTTTACAGAAATGGCCCAAAAGTTGATAGAAATCAACGTTTTGAACTTAATACTTGTATGCAAAATTTGGTTGACTGAAGTAAAAGCGCACTCAAGTTATCATGTTTACATACATACACAGACATATACACAGATATAATTCCAAAAATGGTATATTTGGACTCAGGGAGTTCTAAAATGTCAAGATTCATCAAAATCTCAAAATGAAATTTTTGGAGGATTCCAATACTTTCCTTATACTTTATATACGAGACAATAAAAACTCAGTTTCAGCTCTTCAATACATTCAGCGCTTTCACTTCAGCAGCGGAAAATTAATAGAATACAATCTAGTCTTCATCTGAGGAAGATTCCTCTATCTTCAACAACTGCCTTCCAGCACAGAGTTTACAGTATGAGCCAAGTAAGGACAGGAGAAGCTACAAAGCAGCCGCGTTATTGTGAGAGCCTGAAGATAATACAAGATGTCAGTTCCCTCCCTGGCTTAGTCTCCATAATCTTTACTTATTTAAAGCTCCTTTTTGTGATTCACTTGGAAGAGTTGTTAACAGAAGTACTTTTGTTAAATTCTTTTCTTTACAATTTATTTTGGTTGACTGTGCTTCAATTATTCTGTTACTTTCTGGAGTCTTCTATTTATGTCATTATTCTTTTCCTATTTTTCATTTCATTTGTATATTGAACCATAGGGGGTGAGGCCCCTGTGACTGCAGTGGTGGAATCACCATTGGTCCTCTTTAAAGCCTGCGCAATTCCACAACTTAGCTTTCATAACTATGTTGCTCAGATTTCTCTTTGTTTTTCTGGATCTTAATAAGGTCCCTATTTTGTTTTTGTGGCTTTTGGACTTTTGCTCCTGTCTTTGGATTGCATTGTAAGTAGGCCTTGTTGAGGCATCCTTATGCTTTACTCTTTGTTCTTTGATCTTCTTGCTTTGAAAATCCTTCTTGACTAAACATTATTATGTTGTATATAAACGTCTACGTGTGGATGTATGTGTGTCTGTCTGCCCCGGAATTGAGAAGTGGAGTTGGGGTGAGGGCTCCACCTCCGAGGATACACAAGCGAGGTGTCACACACGTGTGATTAGGAGGCAGTCAAAAAGCCTAAAGGTGAGTGAAATATTGCGAGATGAAGGATTGGCACGTTGTACTTACCTGAACCTCTTCTCTCAAGAGGAAAACAGAGGAAAAATAATCGCCTCTATTTCCGGATTCCAAAATGACCACCATGATGTCACTTCCGGTGACCAAATATGACATCACTTCCAACCATCACGATTGACGTCACTTCCTGTTCCTCCAAAATGACGCTGTTTCCGACTCCTGCATTCAGCATCACTTCCTGCCAACCATTTCCTGTTCCCATAATTCATTTCTGTATAAAAACGCCATTTTGTTCCATAGACTTTGTCAATTGTTACAATACAGTACTTTTAATCATTCATTCGCTATTTTTGCTTTTTTTTGTCCATAGGACAATATACGGGGATGGTCCCCAAAACTTTATTTTTGTGGAGTTTCTTCTTTTCTGGATATTTTTCCACAGAGGTCAGCATGTCAACAAAACAAAACTTCCAAAGAAAGAGTCACTTGCTTAGCGGCTAATACAGAAGCGAGGTGAGCACATCGGCAAAACGAAACCTCTGAAGAAAGGCAGTCGTTTAACAGCTAATATACAAGCGAGACTAGTACATCGGCAGAACAAAACCTCCGAAGAAAGACAGTCGCTTAGCCGCTAATAAAAAAGCGAGGTGAGCACATCGGCAAAACGAAACCTCCAAAGAAAAATAGTCGCTTACCCACTAATGCACAAATGATGCGAGCACGTCGGCAAAACAAAACCTCCTAGGAGAGAGATGCCGAGAGTAGTTCCTTTCAATTACCTGACATCTCTACATTTCAATTTTTTTCTGAGGATTTCAAGTTACTAGGACCCCAGGCTTTTTACAGCATGGGGCCACACAGCTAATTAATATTATTATAATAAATGGGTTTCACAGTTCCCTCTCCCTTTTCAAAAACATGAGCAGCAAAGCCTGTTTCTTGAGTTTAGGATCAAGGCTTACTTTGTGGTTTTTGAGGACTACTATATGTATCAAGTCCTCATTGGGGCCTAAAGTCTTTGGGGACTTCCTTTTTAAGAAGAAGGCTTTTTTGGAAGTTATGCTGTGATCTCTCACTGTACAAACCAAGCAAACAGTTTGCCCCCTTGGTCGCAACACAAATATGAAAAGTTTCAATTCAAACATAAACAAATAACCAGCCCAACCATTCAAGCTACCCCAGAAAATATGGTGGGGAACTTTTGTGCACTGTGACCTGTTGCATGAAAAAATGGCATTTTGTGTCAACTGCTGTTGTGTACCTATGCAGCGTTGTCCTCCTCCATCCATCCTGTATCCTGGCTTGCACTCACATCTATAAGAGCCTTCTGAATTTAAGCAGCGGCCATGGCTTCCACAGGGTGCAGAGATCTGGCATTCATTAATATCTGGAGAACAAGGGCATACAGAATACAAATCTCAGGTTACTTACTGTGGTGATACCGTAAAAGTACAGTTCTGTATTACTAAAAAAAATTAGCACTGGATGTTCTGGAAAATATATAGACAGATGAGTGCATAAAATTAAGAATAAGAACTACATGACAAAATATTCAAGCATGTAAGCGATCTCTAGGTTTTCATACCCACTCAATCCATGAGTCAACGTTAGATCACTATAAGTCAAGAGTTATGTCGTTTCAGAAATGCTGTGCATAGTGTTACTTAGCAGTGCATTTTTTTTACTGACTAGTTTCACAAGTGAACACCTTGCGGTGACAGGCTTGCTTCCCACAAAGCCTACTTGGGGACAGGCAGGATTGTATTTATGAGCCTCAGATGAGACCCCATTACAAATATAAGGTCAGATGATGAGCTGATCAGAGAAACTATGAGAAAGGGAGAAGAGAGAGAAGTCAATCTAAGAATAAACTGAGCTGCTGCCAAACCTTGATGCAGTAGGAACACCATGTCGAATGTGCTGCTGATGTTCATTTGTTTCACAGAGCTGCAATATGCAAGGTGTGGATTAACACAACATATCTGCTTCGATTATGGCACTAGTTACTCAAAAAAATAAGAATAAAATGTATTACGTCTGCTCCAATGCTTCTATTTTCTTTATTCTACTGTCAGGGGCAGAGAATTGAGTTTTTTTCACAACCATATTAATCAAGAGTGAAGAAGAACACTTCCAACAAATGGCAATGCAGTGGTGGTAACTGTTATGAGTGCGCAGGCTGAAGGAGAGCAACAGACATGCTCAGACTGCAGAATCCTTCAACTGCTCAACCTCTGTCAGGTGTCATTTCCCAAGGTACAGCTTTCTTGCAGATTTTCCTGAATTAATTTTTCCCTCTCAAACCTTGCAGGGCCTGGCATGGCATTCCTACAGCATGATGCTGATATTGCCATGTTTCACAATGTGAATGGTATGTTTTAGATAATGCCCACTGTTCAGTGGTGTGTAATCTGATGGCTACAATGGATTTAAGGCAAGAAGCAGACATACCGGGTCAGTCCTTTGCAGGGCTCAAGTGCAAGCAGAAAAGAGCCCAGTAACAGAAACCCATAAATAAAGCATGAATTTGACTAAACATATTTATAAAATACAAGAAACTTATTCCCATATTCACAGTAATAATAATAATAATAATAATAATAATAATAATAATAATAATAATAATAATAATACATTTTATTTATATAGTGCGTTTCCCATGCTTACAGAATATAAGAGCGAACGGCAGGGTATACAGTATATAGCATTGTACAAACCAAATAAATAAATAAAGAAGATTAAGACAGTAAATTCAGAGAAAGCCTAACAGACAACGGAATTGATGGTCCAGCACACACACACACACAGGTTACATGAACATCTTGACATGGAGGTAAACTGAGAGAAGAATAATAAAGTCAAGTAGAGCTAAAAGCCTTCCTGAACAGATGAGTTTTGAGTTGTTTTTTAAAAGAATTCATGGAGTCAGCTGACCTGATTACTTTCGGTAGGTCATTCCAGAGTCTGAGCGCTCGCTATACAGCTGAAGGCCCTGCTGTCACCCATGGAGTGTAGATTAGTGTGGGGCACAACATGATTGCAGGAATCAGAGGACCTTAGTGAGTGAGCAGGCACATTGTGATGGAGAAGGTCACTGATGTAGTTTGGCGTGAGGTTATTTAAGGCTTTGTAGGTTATTAGTAGGATTTTATATTCGATTCTGTAAGACACAGGGAGCCAGTGAAGACGGAGCAGGATGGGTGTGATGTGCTCACTGCTGCTGGTTCGAGTGAGGACTCTTGCAGCCGAGTTTTGAATACGGAGGTGGAAGTAAGAAAGTTTCTTAATGTGATTTATGTGGGTGGAATAAGAGAAGGAGGAATCAAAAATGACACCGAGATTCTTTGCAGTAGAGGCAGGTCTGATGAGATCACCGCCAAGATGGACTGTGAAGGAGCTCATTTTATTAAGATGCACTTTAGTCCCAATTTGCAGGAGTTCAGTTTTTGTTGCAATTTAATTTTAAAGAGTTCTGCTCCATCCAGTAGCTGATGAAGAGGTTTATTTTGTTTTTTGTGCAGTTTAATGACTTTGGCGTGTTTTGCCAAAGGAGAACTCCAGAAGACTACTTGCACATGTAAATGTGGATTATTAACAAACCAATTTTAATCACGTAGTATATTTTGCCATTAAAGCAGAACTATCATAAACTTCATCTTAAAATCTTTTAATTGACTAGGTACTCAAATCCCATCGTAACTAAAGTAGCACATTAAATGCTTCATATTCTATGTGTTCTTTTATGTGCTCTATGTATGTGAATCACTACGTGTTTTTTAAACAGGCTTTCTCTTATACTGACAGGTAACAGAATCCATTACATTCATGCTATTACAGCTCTCTGAACAATTTAAAAACTAAGATGTATACTTGATATCATTTTCATGATGATAGGAATTAAGGCATGTTATTAAACATGGGGGGACAATGGTGCAGTAATAGCGCCGAGCTGACACCCCATTCAGAGATTGTCCCTGCCTACTGCAAGATGCTTACTGTGCCTTGCGCAGACCTCGATGAAATAATTTATTGCATCAGTACTGTCTCTTTCAAACATACTAACCCCCAATTCCTGTCCTTCCTTTTCTTTCTCCAAATAACCAATCAGCACACAATCAGCTCTGTAATAGATGTCAGACCTTCTCTAAGCTTAGAATGCCAATTCTTCAAAACGTTTAAGGAACATTAAAATCTCTTTGTAGTACAATAATTATTCCATCCATCTATCCATCCAGGGTCATGCCAGTCCCAGCAAAAATACAGCGCGAGGCAGGAACAATCCCTGAATGGGGTACCAGTTCATTGCTACTTGCACACGTTTAATTATTAACATCATACATTATTTAAATGAAGTTAAAAATGTATCTGTATAATGTAATATACATACTTTACTGCATTTCTTATTAAAAATGATATCAAGAGTTCCAAGAAGATAGCGCCTGGAAATCTAAATCGACTTAGAAGCCAGTCGTCATCATCTGTAAATACGTCTAAATGAGCATAAGTGGCACACGTTGTGCAATATTACAACTATAGTGCAAGTTTACAGTGAGGTAATTACACTTATAAGTACAAACAGTTCTACCAGGAGCTCTTGATGGACTGACTTAGTGTGTTTAGAGCTCTTGGGATGAAACTGTTTGTGAACCAGGAGGTCCGTACAGGAAAGGCTCTGAAGCGTTTGATGAATAGGAAAAGTTCAAATAGACTGTGTGCATGGCTGAGGGAGTGTGTGCTAGATGCTGTACCCCGATAATTCTCTCCACTCTTGGACACAATCTGCTGTAGAGATTTTTGATCAGCTGCTGTAGAGTTGTGATTCCACACTCAGATACAATGGTTTAAATATTCTGAGTGGTGCAGTGAGAGTAACAACGCTAAAGCAGCTATGGTATTTTGGAATAGTTTGGCCATTACGTGCACCATTATATGGTTACAGGTTGATTACAATCAGATGCCTTCAACTAAAAAATGTGCTTTATGTCAGTGTATTTGATAAAGGGATGTCCATCCATCCATTATCCAACCAGCTATATTATAACTACAGGGTCACGGGAGTCTGCTGGAGCCAATCCCAACCAACACAGGGTGCAAGGCAGGAAACAAACTCCGGGCAGGGTGCCAGCCCACCGCAGGATAAAGGGATGTGAATCTAAAAAATAAAAGGGAAACCACACAGGAACAGTAGCACTGTGACCCCAGTTTGCAAAATCGAGTTGAAACTTGCATGTGCTATGGTTTGAGCTGGCGTGAAAATTTGCGTGACTTTACGCCAAGTTTAGTTTTCATACAGAGAGTGGAAAAGTGCATATTGCACCGTTTATACATGAGGCCCCAGATGTGGAGAAATCTACTTCTGTTAACAGGGTTTCTAAGAAGCCTAAAGAACCAAATTCCTCTAACAGGGTTTACATGGAGTTTTAGAAATCAATCTGTGAATAATTGGGTTATTGGAGCGAAGACAGGAGGTGGAAATAGTCAGGGCCAAGAATGCTCTGAATTACAGATAACAATTAAAGCAACGCAAGAAATGGGCTGACTCGAAAAGACTAAACATCTAGCAGTACCAGGTTGTACGTGAATAAATATATAACTTTTTCTTGCCTGTTATGGACTTCTTAGGTTACAGGAAGAGAGGAAAGTGCTGCAGTAACCTGCCAGTAAGGTAAGCATATGGGATTTGAGGTGTTCTGTTAAGGTCTACATAATAAAGCAAATAAAGGAGAAAATAGGGTCATCCTATGGACCATCAGATGGCAAAAAGTTGGTCAGTAGCATTGACAAAGTTTAGTTTCCATGTGTTGGTGTCAGCTTTTGGCACTGAGATTACATCCGGGATCATCTGTGTGTTGGTAAAACTACTGAGTTCCTTTGAGTGGTACTGTGGAGTGATAGGCTGTGCAGGTATTACTTGTAATTAGCATTAAAATCAGTAAGGGTCTGTTTATCTTTTAAAGTTAAGGTGTGGAAGTAGGCCAAATCAAATCAAACTCAATGAGTTCCACTATGTGACATGAATGTTTATAGGTGTTTCTTTTTCTTCTGTAGAAGTCTTTTGTTTTAAGGATTGTTTCCAAAACTTAGTTATGTATATATACAGGAACTCGCTGGCCAAATACAAGAAGGGTCAAAGTAGGCTGTATTTCCTACGCAAGCTCAGCTCTTTTAGTGTCAGCAACACTATGCTGCAGATGTTCTATAACAGCTTGGTTGCCAGTGCCATTTTCTTCGCTGTGCCAAGCAGGGGGAGCAGCATGAAAGTGGCAGACATCAGGAGACTAAACAAACTAATTCAGAAGGCTGCCTCTGTGGTAGGAGAGAAACTGGACAGCTGGGAAACTGTGGCAGATCAGAGAATGCTGTCTAGGCTTCGATCTATTATTGAAAATGCTAATCACGCACTTCATAGTGTTGTGGTAGGACAGAGGAGCGTTTTCATGAGTAGACTGACTAACATCAAGTGCTCCACTGAACATCACAGGAAATCCTTCGTCCCCACAGCCATCAGACTCCTCGTTTTCTGGTCACTCACCCACACTTTAAGTTATTACCCTTTTTCTTTATTGGATATCCAGGTGCATTTTTTCAAGTACTGTACTTGAAATGTGCAACATACTATCTGTTCTTGTGCAATAAATTGTCTGCTCTTCACATGAGAATAACATTATTTTGTTCTCAAAATGTGCAATATTAACTTAAGGTGCAACACTCTGTACTTTAGTTTGATGCTTACATTTATTATACTTTATTTACATTTACATGAATACTTTATACTTGCTCTTAGTGTAACATGTCCCTTGTCTGTTGTTAAGCTGTAACAGAAGTAATTTCCTTCGGGATTAATAACGTTTTTCTGATTTATTTTTGTAAATATTTTTATTTATTCCAGTGTTGTTTTTCATTGTTTACATGATGCCTTTTCCATATGTTACGTGATCATGATCATAGCATTTCTGATGGCTGTAACAATGTAAATATGGTGGCATCTTCAGTGAATAAATTCTCTTTGTAAATACCTTTAGTGTACTTAGTTTGAAATACAAGCAGGCCGTAGCATTAGGTTTAGTTTTGACTTTCGCGTCTCATGTCCTTTTGGTTGTCAGCTTCTATCGATGTCCTGGTTTTCTGACTTTGACCTTACTTGTTTTGCACCCCGAGTTTCTTTGACTACTCACAATAATCCTTGGCACGATCTGCGTTAACACACTAACTCCACAGTCATACAAAGTGGAACATCTCCCACAGCATTGAAGCCATCCCATTCATGGAGCTAATGCTCTCTGCAGGTCACAAAAAATCACATGGAGATTGTGAGATGTACAAACTCCAGAAACACGGAGACCAGACCTAGAATTGACACAAAGTCCACGCAGCCAAAAAGTCTCATCATAAACCTCTGCTGCCCTTATTTTAGGTAAAATTTCACTTCACATTTTGATAGAGATTGTAATACAAATATGTTTTTTAGGGTTAGGCGTAGGGTTAGTGCAATAAAGGTAAAATATTGAATATGTAAAATAATTTTTACTCATGAGACAGTCTGTTATTCAGCTAGATTTTTATCTATAAATAAAAAACGGTAAGGTCTGTCCACCTGTCACTGTGATCTTGGTCTTGGTCTTAATTGAAAGCTTATGACTTGATACGTTCTCCACATAAAAAAAAAATAAATAACAGCAACCTCAGCAAATTGACCTGTGGTCATGGATTTATTAGGGGAATGTACTGCAAAACAAAGTGACATGGCAGAAAGAAACAGAAGAACAGCAATGTGTGCTGAGTGTCAAGCAAATTGCAGATACCAATGATGTGACGAAGAGCACCATAATAGGAGAAAAAGAAAAGCGACATCTGCTGAGCATCAAGTGTGAGATGCATAATTCAAGAATAACAAAGAGAGAGAAATGCATGCAGCCATCTAAAAGATCATCATTAGCTTCTGGAAAATGCTTATTTAAAACAACATTCTATTTTTAATTCATGTAATTTATTGATCATCGAGGATTAACCTTTATTAAATGTGCATAAAGAATGGCAAAATGGCATGTGTTTGTGTGTCCTCTTTAAAGCGATTGTAAACACCAAAATGGTAGGGAAAAGAAGAAGAGCAATGACATCTACTGAGTGTCAAGCAAATTGCACAAGGCACTTAAGTGACAAAGAAACGAGAAACAATAAGAAGGCAACACACTGAAGCACATAGACAAGCAAGGAATCGTCCTGAATGGAGAGAGCAATTGAGCAGCAAGCAAACACGATGGCCCATTGGCATGCAGGACAAAGTCCAGGATAGGGAATACAAGAACGAGAACATGAGAGAAATGAATGCTGACAAGTAAGGAGAACATTGAATACTTGCAAACTTCCGACCACGTATGCAAGCATTTCTTTTAAATAATTAGATTGAATGTTTAGTTGGAGAGCACTACTTAGAAAAGTTCACTGAGCAGCTGTTATTTTTTACTGGTGTTGTCTGACTTTGGGTTGCGCAGTGTCGTGATTCACGATGGTATTCAATGGGAAAGGGTCGCATACGGTTTGCGGGATGTGTTGCGATGGGTCACCACAAGCAGTTTAAGTATACGCCATTGCTCCAGTATGACCTGCAGCAGCTATTCTCCCTGAGATTCCTGTCGATAACAAGGGGGACATTCCAGGGTTGACATTCTGAAGTGATTATGGGTCTCGAAGACATAAAAAAGGCAAAATTGGGTCACTGCTCTATATGAACTACCTTTATTTTAGGATCATTGGTCAGTATGTTTCAATGGCTTCAAATTAAACCATAATAGCTGGGAAAATGTACTGTCGGTGGCGATTCCCTAAGGGCAACAACCCATAAATGACTGTCAGTGGCGAGTCTCCAAGGGATTCACCCAGGGATGAATTTTGGCAGCGATTATGGGTCTCAAAGACATAATAAAGGCAAAAATTCGGTCACGAGAAAAAAAAAAAGGTTCAAGAACCACTGCTCTGTATGACCACCCTTATTTTAGGACTGTAGACCAGCATGTTTTCTATTACTTCAAATAAAACCATAATAACTGGGAAAATGCAGTTGGTGGTGATTCCCCAAGGGCAACAACCCAGGAATGATTGTCGGTGGCAATTTACCTAGGGATGACTTTTCAGAAGGGATTACGGGACTCGAAGGCATAATAAAGGCAAATATGGGTCATGAGAAAAAACAAAAAGTTCAAGAACCACTGCTTTATACGACCATCTTTATTTGTTAGATCCAAAAGGTTCACTGGCTTCAAATAATAATAATAGAAGGGAAAATGGATTTTCAGTAGTGATTCTCCAAGATGGAGGACTACCCAGGGATGATGGGTCTCAAAGACACAAAAAAGACAAAATTGGATTTTGAGAAGACAAAGTTTAAGAAGCAGTGCCTTATGTGAAACACCTTTATTTTAGGACCGTAAGGTCCCACATGTTTCAAATAAAACCATAATAGCTGAGAAAATGTAACATGACCAGAGTGAGAACTTCATACAGTGCCTGGGTCAAAGTATAAATCCAGTCTGTGGATTCTGTGAAGCAGTGCCACTGTTCCACCCACGTAAGATGATTTTTGCAATGACTGCACAAATTACAAAAACTAATACCTGAGCGATATTCCAGATTACATTTAAAAAGCAGATTTTATGTAAGTAAGTAATAAATCATTGTCTAGAAAGAGAATTTGGAACCAGGTTGTGGGGTATGCAGAGATATGATTCACTCCATAAGTTGATGCCATATAATCAAAATATGGCACAAACATCTGAAATTAGTAATCAGTATAGGTGAGGGATCCAAAGGTTACGGGCACAAAGCCTCTCTGTCACCAGCAGACATTAAAGATGGATAGACGAGTCAGAGAGGTTTAAGTTGCCTGAGCTCTGCTGGCTTGCACTCTTGATTTCCATGCCAATACAGGGCCAATAAATCCTTGGCCATCCATCTCCATAGCAGGCACTGGAACTGCCAACTATCAGAAAATTTACTGAGTGCAGGAGTGCTCACGGTGGTAATAGTTGCTTATTAGAACATTATCCAATGCTGTTTTTCTGCCAAGACTGTCAAAGTGTCCGTCTTGCTTGTTCAGGCGTGTCTGCGATCATGAAGCACTTCCACTTCTGGCAGAAGTCCACCCTGTCAACATTTTATCTGTTTACCTAAAGCGGCAATGATCTGTCTTGGCTGGCACAAGGACAAGCATGAGCTTAGAAAATGTCTCCTTCCTGGTGGGACTTGGCTCTGGCATCCTGACCCGGGTCAGACTCTGAGTGCTTGTGAGCTCGATAAACACTTCTCTCTTAGGGCAGGATTATACAGGAGGCAGAGTGGGCATGTGCCCAGGGTCATGAACTTAGGGGGACTACCATAATAGTGTTTGGCTTTATTGTGCATTTCGTGAAAGGAAATTGAGAAAAATATTAATCATTTAGAAGTAATGCAGTCAATTAGTGCTGCTTGGCTCAGTCACCATCTCAGCACGGTTTGCACGTTTTTTTTTTTTACGTTGTCTTCAGCCACTCCAGCGTCTTTCTTCAGTTTAAAAGATAAAATACTTTGGTATGAATGACTGTTATGTCTCATCCAGGATTATCCCCACTGCCTTTATTGTATCATTATTATTTTGTGAGTGTTGATATTTCTGTTTAAGATTCTTAATTTTTTGATTATGTCTAAATATCTAAGTTCTAAGATTCTATGTATCTAAGTCTGTTCTAAATTTTTGTCTATGCCTGTGTGACATTTCATGTGTTTGTGGGTGGTACCACAAGAGGCGGAGCCACCTGCCCGTCACAGCAAGGTACAGCCCTCAGCCCTTTTAAAGGCGCAGAATTTTCCACAGTACTTTGCACTTCATTATTAATGCGCTCCAGAGTTGGTGAGTTGTTGCGTCTTTTTGCTTTGCTTTGTGCTTTTTGTGATTTTTTCTGGATTTTTGACTTTCTACTCAGTTTTTTGACTTTCCCATTGGATTGCTGTATTTGGACGTTGTTTATTATTGGATTGCCTTTTGTTACAGACAACTCCTTTTGCCTCGTGTGCTGTATGGTGCTTTCTTTTGTTACTGAGCATTTTGAAAAAAGAAATATTTTACAAGGGTAAATCAAAAAAAAAAAAATAAAGGCAGATAGTTAGCCAATCAGAGACAGGGAACACCCTACTCTTTATGATCTTTTATGACCACAGAGAGTCGGTTGAACATCTCATCAGAAGGACGGCACCATTTTTACAGCACAGTGTCGTCATCGCTGCACACAAAAAAAAAAAAAACACAGGATAAGAGCACCCTGATGGCCTCACCCAAGGCAACCCAAGCTTTTCCTAGATGTGTTCTGCCCATTCAGATGTTTTAGGCATCCCTAACCCCTACACCATTTTACAGATGCAGCCGCTCCTGCTGAAGCAGAAGAATTCCAAGCTTAGTTAAACCTTCACTAAGAGGTGTGGTATAGCGGGTCTGCGGCTTCAAAAGAATGGCCAGTTTTAAAATAATCCTAATAGCCGTGTCAGTCTATGTGGGCGCAATTGCACAACTGTGGGGAGTTAATAAAGTTATTGGGGCAAGTTGCACCTGCACATGAGGGTGCAATCGTTCTCAATTTCTTCATCGGCTTCCTGCGGTACGTGATTAAGACGCTGCACCCACGAAGCCGTATAAGTACGGGCTGGCACAGAGAAAGAGGAGAAAAGATCGAAAAAGAGAGCGAAGGTTAGAGGAGGTGGAAGAAGAAGCAGGAATCTGGTGTGGAAGCAAGTGAGGGCAGGCAGCTGGGAGAAGAGCCCCTGAGGTGGAGTGTGTTGTCGACACTCGGTAGAGGGGCATTTGGAAGTGGTCGCTCCAGTTGAGCAGTCCTGAGGAGCTGGAGTGGCCAGTAGTGAGGACGACTCATCACAGAAGGTAGAGGGAGTCAGGGAGGCTTGGCAGGCTGATCCCTAGCGTGAGCAGTCCTGGCCGTTGGGAGAACCCGAGCCTCAGTCCGGCGGGAGCTGCACACAGCCAGGAGATGGAAGGATACAGGACCAGGTTGGAAGGTCAGCTGCACCTGCGACGATAGAGCAACTCCCCTGCAGCAAGGCCCGTATGGGATGACGACAGCTTCCTGACTTAGTTTTAACCTCATTTTAAAAGATTTTAACCTCCCCTTTTTACACCAGTTTTATGGATTATTGATTAACTGCTTGTTGGAATACTGCGCTATTTATTTGTTTTGGTTTTGTTTATTTAATAAAAGCACTTTTGCACTTTTCACCATCCCCTTGCTTCGTTGGATTTCCTCATTGTCCAGCTCATCCGGTTACATTTTTGACGGTGTTCGAGAGGCTCCCTGAAGAGAAGTGGGAGCCATGGAGCAAGACCTGCATCATCACAAGAGGAGGATTTGCTTGCAGGTAATTCTGCAATTCAAACACTTTGCCTGGTTTGGATTTTAATCATCTTTTAGCCCTGAATGCAGAAAAAAAATTGCAATGGTGCATTTGCTCAAACAATAGAACAACATGGACTAAGATAAGGAAGGCAGATTCTCCCAGCACTACGGACACGTTATCTTTGATGTGAGAATAAGATAAACTTACAGCAAAATGAAAAATGTTATTACATTTCTAGTTTATGGTTGCCTCGCAGTTAGGAGACCCCAGGTCCTCCCTGCGTGGAGTTTGCATGTTCTCCCCGTGTCTGCGTGAGTTTCCTCCTACAGTCCAAAGACATGCAGGTTAGGTGCATTGGCAATCCTAAATTGTCCCTAGTGTGTGCTTGGTGTGTGTGTGCCCGGCGGTAGGCTGGCACCCTGCCCGGGGTTTGTTTCCTGCCTTGCACCCTGTGTTGGCTGGGATTGGCTCCAGCAGACCCCCGTGACCCTGTAGTTAGGATATAGCGGGTTGGATAATGGATGGGTGGATGGATAGTTTATGGTAGAAAATGACACTTCACGATGGCAAGAAAAATTAAACCTACAATATCAGAAATGTCCAAGAAAGCAGGATGAGATACACAGCAACTGGCTTCTACTGCGCAGAGCATTTACAGCAGCTACTGTGGCCCTTCAGGACTGAGACCTGAGACCCCCAGCCTGATGTCTCCTATTTTTTTCATCCATGTGATTTCTCTGATAAGCCTGCTTTAGACAGTTATATGTGGAGAAGTCAGGAGTGCTCATACCTACACACTTGGTCCCATCGGGCTCCAGTCTGAATCCACTTCTGCAGGCACATCTGTAGCTGCCCAGTGTGTTTTCACAATGACCATTTACACAGATGCCAGGAGTCTGCTGGCATTCATTTATATCTAAAAAGAAAAAAAAGAACCAAAGATAAATAATCATTTAGGATAACTCACTCTGTTTGACGCAGCCAACTTAAAGTATTGTCATTCATCAGTCAAATGGCTGAAGAGAAACTGCACATATTCATATTCACAGAGCTAGGATTACCAGATGCCTGGAAAAAGAAGGAAGTGTCTAGTAGGCATTGCATATAAAGGCGAAAATGTCCGGCTTTCATTAATCACTGACTTGACCGAGTTATTGGCTGAAATCACACGCTATCATCTATATGTTTTACATAAATCATCATTTATCGAAAACAAAACACGGTTACGCACCTATGCCCACTTTGCCATATTGTGTAGTTCGTACTTGTAACACAAATATGCAGTAGACTTTTATCTAAAAATGCCATCCAGCAGTAACACTAACAAGAGGAAATACAAATTTTCAGACCACATGAAAACGAAGTATCCGTGCTTTGGTGTAGGACGCAACGAAAACGAAGGAAAGTGTTTGGTTTGTGTTTCTTACGTGTCCGTTGCAAACAAGGGTACCACTGATTTAGAACAACATATTACCAGTAAAAAACACAGAACGATTTAAGAATGTTTCTTGTCTGGAGTTCCACGCTTATGTTGCAGGCAACGATGAACTGCTGTGAAAAGTCGCCTCAGTTGAAAAATATGAAACTGCATAGTTATAATATAACTTTTAATTTTGATGACTCGTGTTGTGACCTGTTGAAAGTTTTCATTGTAACACACAGTTCACGCTGTGTTTCATGAATAGAACAGGACGCGCTCTCCTTTGTCCTCCTTTATGACCTTCGGTATCCTCCTTTGGGTTCGCAGGTATCTGGTAAACCTATTCAGAGCCAGATATATAAAGCATACATCAGCAGGCAACCAGGGGTGAATCTGCTTTAAAAGTGGGTGGGAACAATTACACGGTGTACTCAGTTTGAAATTTCTAAACCAATCCAAGGCCTAGTAAAGGCGGAGCTCAGAAAAAGGGCGGAGACTCAAACAGCAAAGAGTGAAGGTACTATTGTTAACCTGGCCCAACAGACAAAAAGCCTGTGGTCATGATGGACAAACCTCTTATGGGTAATGTGACAGACAGACAGGGCCCTTTACCAGCTTGGATGCTATCGTAATGGAAGGACCAAGAGGGGGAGTTGTACACAGAGCACTGCCTCCCCCAGAGCGCTAGATGACAGCCCCCCTGGGTTGCAGCAGCACCTCCAATCCCCACAGGGCTACATGGGAGTTAAAGTCTGGCACAGTCCTGCTGGGTTCTGTGGAAGCTGCCAGGGGGAGCTGCAGAGCCCTACTTTCCTGGGATTTCACCTCACCAACAAGTGATGCCAGACCTTGCTAAAGAGCCATCTGGAGTACTCACAGGTGCAGCATGAAAGAAGCCGCCTGCCTTCATTCGAGCAGCCAGAGCCAGGAGGAAGAGGGACAAAGATTGCTAATGGAGGAGTGGAGGCAGAGAAGTAAGAAGGACAAAGACAGAGGAAGAAAGACAAGAAGTGCTCTTTTGTTATTCTGTACTGTACTTGATGCTGGTGGGAAACGAAAGGAAAAGCATTTCCCACCGAAATAAAGATGTGTGTATTGTTGGACTTGTGCCTAGTGTCCGTCTGTGCTGGGTTTAGGGGTGGTCCGCCTCCTGGTGGCCACACTAAATAATCTCCTAAAAAGGCCTGGATACACTTAAATTTGTGCACACTACTGTGTTTTTCTTCATAGGAAAATGTCACTACACAGTCGGCCTCCCATCAGTAACGTTACCATCACTAGCAACTACCCTTTGTTGTTTTTTTAATTTCTGCAAAAATGCTGAAGGATGTGCACTCGCCAAATGGTGTGCTGTTTCATATTTCTTTTTCTGTCTTTGTTGTATCTTTATGATTACAGTTTACCAAGGTTGTCAACGTAATTGGCAAAGTTAGGGACTGAATGTTGGGTTAACAAAACATCTATAAGTAGCAAGAAATGAGCCCAACATTGTTTTTATTTACACTAGAGAGCGTTATTTAAATATTATTCTAAGAGTTGAAGTAGAGGTTGTCCACTCCTAAAAGTATTTTGGGGTCCATAATAACAGGTTGGGCTGGTCTCAGAACACAGAGGAGCTATAAAAGAAAGGGCAGAGCAGGCTCTTCTTTCTTAGGAGACTGCGTTCCTTAAGGTGGGAAGTGACATCCATCACATCTTCTACAACTCTGTGATGGCCAGTGGTGTATTGGGATGGTAACATCACCTCGAGATCAGCCCACCAAATCAAGAAGCTAATTAAAAAGGCGGGCTCAGTAATGGGATACACTCTGGACCCCTGGAAGTCATAGAGGAGGAGAGAATGAAGACAAAACTGAGTGCCATTATGAACAATGCTGCACATCCTCTCTCAATACTGAGGACTTTCAGCCAATGAATTTTTCAGCAGAAGTGGGTCAAGAAACACAACTGGGGGTTCTTTATACCAAATATAATATGTCTGCATTGTGCCTCACTGGGACTGTCAAATCAGAACTTTTCTTTCTTTTAATTTTCTTGCTTTATAGTCATTATGGTGTTTTATAATGGTGTATTTCCTTCTGGGGATAAAGATCTATCTATCTATCTATCTATCTATCTATCTATCTATCTATCTATCTATCTATCTATCTATATCTATCTATCTATCTATCTATCTATCTATCTATCATATAGTGCATTTCATATCTATCTATCTATCTATCTATCTATCTATCTATCTATCTATCTATCTATCTATCTATCTATCTATCATATAGTGCCTTTCATATCTATCTACAGTGGTGTGAAAACTATTTGCCCCTTCCTGATTTCTTATTCTTTGCATGTTTGTCACACAAAATGTTTCTGATCATCAAACACATTTAACCACTAGTCAAATATAACACAAGTAAACACAAAATGCCGTTTTAAATGATGGTTTTATTATTTAGGAGAAAAAAATCCAAACCTACATGGCCCTGTGTGAAAAGTTTTGCCCCTTGTTAAAAATAACCTAACTGTGGTGTATCACACCTGAGTTCAATTTCCGTAGCCACCCCCAGGCCTGATTACTGCCACACCTGTTTCAATCAAGAAATCACTTAAATAGGAGCTGCCTGACACAGAGAAGTAGACCAAAAGCACCTCAAAAGCTAGACATCATGCCAAGATCCAAAGAAATTCAGGAACAAATGAGAACAGAAGTCATTGAGATCTATCAGTCTGGTAAAGGTTATAAAGCCATTTCTAAAGCTTTGGGACTCCAGCGAACCACAGTGACAGCCATTATCCACAAATGGCAAAAACATGGAACAGTGGTGAACCTTCCCAAAATTACCCCAAAAGTGCAGAGACGACTTATCCGAGAGGTCACAAAAGACCCCAGGACAACGTCTAAAGAGCTGCAGGCCTCACTTGCCTCAATTAAGGTCACTGTTCACGACTCCACCATAAGAAAGAGACTGGCAAAACGGCCTGCATGGCAGATTTCCAAGACGCAAACCACTGTTAAGCAAACAGAACATTAGGGCTCGTCTCAATTTTGCTAAGAAACATCTCAATGATTGGCAAGACTTTTGGGAAAATACCTTGTGGACTGATGAGACAAAAGTTGAACTTTTTGGAAGGCAAATGTCCCCTACATCTGGCGAAAAGGAACACAGCATTTCAGAAAAAGAACATCATACCAACAGTAAAATATGGTGGTGGTAGTGTGATGGTCTGGGGTTGATTTGCTGCTTCAGGACCTGGAAGGCTTGCTGTGATAGATGGAACCATGAATTCTACTGTCTACCAAAAATCCTGAAGGAGAATGTCCGCCATCTGTTCCAACTCAAGCTGAAGCGATCTTGGTGCTGCAACAGGACAATGACCCAAAACACACCAGCAAATCCACCTCTGAATGGCTGAAGAAAACAAAATGAAGACTTTGGAGTGGCCTAGTCAAAGTCCTGACCTGAATCCAATTGAGATGCTATGGCATGACCTTAAAAAGGCGGTTCATGCTAGAAAACCCTCAAATAAAGCTGAATTACAACAATTCTGCAAAGATGAGTGGGCCAAAATTCCTCCAGAGCGCTGTAAAGACTCATTGCAAGTTATCGCAAACACTTGATTGCAGTTATTGCTGCTAAGGGTGGCCCAACCAGTTATTAGGTTCAGGGGCAATTACTTTTTCACACAGGGCCATGTAGGTTTGGATTTTTTTCTCCCTAAATAATAAAACCATCATTTAGAAACTGCATTTTGTGTTTACTTGTGTTATATTTGACTAATGGTTAAATGTGTTTGATGATCAGAAACATTTTGTGTGACAAACATGCAAAAGAATAAGAAATCAGGAAGGGGGCAAATAGTTTTTCACACCACTGTATCTATCTATCTATCTATCTATCTATCTATCTATCTATCTATCATATAGTGCCTTTCATATCTATCTATCTATCTATCTATCTATCTATCTATCTATCTATCTATCTATCTATCTATCTATCATATAGTGCCTTTCATATCTATCTATCTATCTATCTATCTATCTATCTATCTATCTATCTATCTATCTATCTATCTGTTGTCAAACACGTGTGATTAGGAGGCACCTAAAAGGCTTAAGTAACGGTAATACTATGCCAGACAAGGGGGTGGTGGAGTGTGCTGACTGTCTCTCTCAGTCTCTTGCAGACCATTCTTGGGAAATCCCATCAGGTTCCGGTGCCACAGATGATGTCACTTCTGGTTCCGGCTTGGATGACCTAATTTCCTCTCCCAACCATTAAAACCGCCATCTTACCTTAATCATTTCTGTTTTGGACTCTGTCTTGTAAACAACTCAACCTTATTTCTAAACCTTTTGCAGCCAGGATCATATTATGCGGGTGACTGCCCCAAACCTTTGTGACTGGAGTCGATTTTGTTACACTATCTATCTATCTATCTATCTATCTATCTATCTATCTATCTATCTATCTATCTATCTATCTATCTATCTATCTATCTATCTATCTATCTATCTATCTATCTATCTATCTATCTATCTATCTATCTATCTATCTATCTATCTATCTATCCGTTAAATGACAAGCAGATGCACATGGAATTGAATTATGGAAATTCTCCACACAGGACTAAACACCTTTCTCCTTTTGTCAATGGCAGGAATTTCGCTGGAGGTGAAAAAGCAATTGTGTTTTGCAAAGTTTTTTCATTAAATGAAACACGCAATTTCACTGAGAATCATTTTGCTCATCTTCAATTCATATCTCTTTATAATCTGACAAAATAAAAATGAAAACATAAATCAACAAATAAAAATGAGGTGCAAAGCACGTCATTAAGTGGAAATGTACAATGAACAAGAAAGATGAATGGGAGGCAGGCACTTTGTTCTCAAATATTAAGAACATGGGGTTAAATGAAGGACTGCCACTGGGTTATCTACTTTACAATAAAACACAAAGGTCTGTCCCTCAGAGCAATTTGATTGGTCACTTTGGCTTTGACTTTGTTGCGAATGGTCAATTTGGCTTTGGTGACGTGATTTAAAGAGGAAGTACAAGTGTGAGACACATGAGGAGGAGAAACGGCAGGCTGAGAGAGTCACCTGCAAAGATGGGATGTGCTGTATAAAAGTGGACAGGTGAAAATAACGGTAATAACAGAGTCTGAGAAGCAGGCTGTATGGGAGCGCCAGTGAAGAGACATTCAGACACACACACAGATACACAGGAAAGGTGCCAGAGGTGAGGTACACATAGGGCAGAGGTAGCAAATATTTTAAAATGATTCTGTTATCAGTGTTCAACAGGTAAAGTGGGTAATAATATAACATTTGCAATGTGCAATGCATATCACAAGTTTTGTCTCTCTGTGTGAGGAATTAACACTTGACGGCCCGGTCCAGTCTGTATGACCTTCGTTTTACATCGTTTAAATGTGCTATCTTTTATTTCTATGTCCACATTTGAATTTTTCATTTCACAATAAAATGTAACCTCCTTCCTTTTGGTCACTGTGGCAGGTTCTCACCTATGCACCTAGCGTCTTGAGGCTCAGCCTTAAAACCGGTGGCACAGACACATCTATAGCTGCCCACTGTGTTTTCACAGCGTCCATTGGCACAGATGCTGGGGTTCAGCTGGCATTCATCCACATCTATGAGAAAAAGCAAATTCAGAGTTATTGAAAATAACTTTTGTTAATGTCATTATGAGAGAGAGAGAGAGGTTGGGCGCATGCAGTGATTACAGGACATTGTCGTACCCACCACACGGCGAAGTACCCGGATTGAGATCCAAGTGCAGCCGTGCAATGGGTGACACCTCAGCACCACACTGAACAGTGTGAGGTGTTTTTACAGTGACTGGAGTGCCAATCCTGCCGCTAACCCCTGGGTTTTCCCTGTCAGTTGAAGGACTTGCTTGTGGGACTGGATGCAGATTAACGTTATACCCAGGATGGAGCAATTGCAGGTTAAGGGCCTTGTTCGGGTGTTTACAGGATTTGAACCGGCAACCTTCCGATTGCTGGCAGAGATCCCTAGCCTAAGAGCTACCACTCCACCCAATGTCATTATGACTCACATTTATTTATTTAAACAAAATAAACATTTTTAAATTTATTCAATTAAATATTAACAACTAACTCATGTCTTTAAAATATAAAATGTTAAGTAATGACAGTAGGTCACACAGGGAAAAGCTGCAAAAGCAACATAGACAATGACCAGATATGGGATTGGAACCCATGAGCTTAAATGTGTTACAGAAGGTGGCAGTGCAGTTACATCATATATTTTACACAAATGCTAAGATAATATGTTTAAAGTATGAAAATATATTCATGAATATATTCATCTGACATGATCAGTTGGTGTGGAAACACCAGGGGAGGGTCCTGGAAAAATATAAAATGCGAGCACATTACAATTAAAGCTGACTCGTGTGAAGCAGACTTTGAAATGTTGACTCAGTTTGTCCACGTCACTTACTTGAAGGGGCTCCCATCATCCTGATGATATTTATTTTTAAACTCAACAACTGAAATGATTCACTACGATATCGAGACCCTAATGGCGAGCCAATCTGAACAAACTTGTAATGGCAGGTTCCTCTTGTGGACACAATAGGTTGGACATGCTGTATTCAAATGTTAAAATAAAAGTACAAAACTACAGAAAACTACAAGAAAGTGTTGGACATAGAACATCTCCAAATCATCTTCAACATCTGGAAGAAGGGTGCAGGTCAGGATGTCAGGGTCAGTTCAAAGTCCATCCATCCATCCATTTACTAACCCGCTGAATCCGAATACAGGGTCACGGGGGTCTGCTGGAGCCAATCCCAGCCAACACAGGGCAGGAACCAATCCTGGGCAGGGTGCCAACCCTCCACAGGACACACCCAAACACCAAGCACACACTAGGGCCAATTTAGAATCGCCAATCCACCTAACCTGCATGTCTTTGGATTGTGGGAGGAAACCGGAGCGCCCGGAGGAAACCCACGCAGACACGGGAGAACATGCAAACTCCACGCAGGGAGGACCCGGGAAACGAACCCGGGTCTCCTAACTGCGAGGCAGCAGCGCTACCACTGCGCCACCGTGCCGCCTCAGTTCAAAGTCTTCCTGAACAAATGAGTTGTGTCAGCTGGTCTCATCATTTTAGGGAGATTGTCCCAAAGACTTTGTGCTGAAGGATTTGTCACCAGTAGAGCACAGATGAGCTTGGAGCACAATGAGAATTCTCTCTCCCTGTCTTTCCATTGTTATTTTACATATCAGTCTAAAACATGTGTTGAAATGGGACGCAAAACAATGCAACCTTGAACGTTTAAAATGTACGGACTGGAGGAAACTGGGGGTAGGTTTTTAAGTGAAATCTTTTCAGCAGCTGTTAGTGACAAACCTTTTAATGAGTTCTCCCAAGATGTGTATTCTCATTCAAAAATCACGCCTGAGACATCAGCCTGAGAACAGCTTTATTGTAGCACAATATCCTATGGAAATCCAATAACCCACCATCCATAATTTTGTAGAACGTCCATTTTTTAACACGACAATGCACAATTTCTCAAAGCTACAATCCTTCAGAGATGCCCACATAATGTCAGCACACTTGTGCATCTTCAGTAGACCTTTCATGGGACAATTTGGGAAACCAACAACAGTTCCCTGAAGAAGCAACTACAGTATTCACTTGGAAATGCCGTTCAGCAGCCCAGATGCAACACAAAACAGCATGCACGGAGATCCATTAGCACCAGACTTGAGAAACACTAAACAAAGTAAGCATCTGACAAAACTCTCACCTGCACACTTAGCTCCTTGAAGGCTTGGCTTGAAACCTGCGTTGCATGTGCACCTGTAGCTTCCCACCAAGTTCTCACAACGTCCGTTTGAGCAAATGCTAGGCGTTTGTTGACACTCATCCACATCTGAAGAAGAAATACACCATCTGAATATTGAGTAATTATCAATGGACCTCTGGGCGTTCAACTTGTAAGCATAATTTACCATATAGAGTTGATTTAGAATGTATTCAGACCACTTCAGTTGTCTTTTACATTTTGTTACACTAAATTTATTACATTTATTTTTCCATTTTGCTAAATGGAATCTGCCCAATTTTCCTCACCTCCCACCTATTTATATTCCAGTAGAAATCAGTTTTGAATTAGAAAAACTCTGAACATCTCTGGAAAGCCCTGAAAAGAGCTGCTCACTGATGATCTCCATTCAACCTGACAGAGTTGGAGACCTTGACAGAAGATCCCCAAACCCAGGTGTGCGAAGCTTGTCACGTCAAACCCAAGAAGACTCCAAGCTGGAATCACTGCCAAAGGAACTACAAAAGGGACTTGATACTTGTGTCAATAGGATATTTCTGGGTTTTTTTAATAAATTTGCAAAAATTTTTAGACTCCTGTTTTCACTTGGTCATTCTGTAGTTGTGATTGTTGTTTGAAGAGGGTGAAAAAATGAAAGGCTGCAAGGTAGCAAAATGTGACAACTATGAAGGAGTCTAAATATATTCTGAATGCACTGTAAATAATAGGCTTAGTACAAGTGGTGGGTTTAGAGAGAAGCATCAAATCACAGAAAGGACCGCATATGGTGTTTATTGATCTGGTGAAGGCTTATGATAGACTGTCACGTCATGAGGCTTTCAGATGCATGAGAGTGAGATAGGAGGACCAGAGAAGTATGTCAGGATTTTCCAGGATACGTATGAGGGAGTGAGGACTCGGGTTAAAAGCAGTGTTGGGGTAACAGACAAGACACCACTTTGAGCAGGTTTGTGCCAGGGATCTTCTTAAAGTCCTTATCTCTTTGATCTTGTTATGGAGAGTCATGGGATAAAAGACCAATCCCCCTGGTGCATGCCGTTTGATGATGACAGAAGCATCAGAAAAGATGAAGTGGACAGGAAGTTGGGAGAATGGAGAAGGGCTTTGTAAGATAGAGGGTTGAATATAAATAGAAAGAAGAAGATGGAATATATGAGGTTTAATGATGATCAGGATTCAGAAGATAGCCAGCAGGTGGAGCTATTGGAAAAAGAGGATACATTTAAATATCTAGGATCAGCTGTAGTCAAAAATGGAGAATTAGATGCAGAGAAAAGCCATGGGGTGCAGTGTGGGTGGAACAAATGGTATCAGAAGTATTGTGTCATGCAAAAATTAAGGTGAAGGTGAAAGGTAAAGTTTTTAAGACAAGCAATGATATATGGGAGTGCAGGAGAAGAAGTTGCATGTAGCAGAAATGAGAATGTTGAGATGGATGTGTGGAGTTACAAAAATAGGTCAGAATAAGAAGTGAGATGATAAGAATACAAGAAAAGTGGGAGAGATATCTGAGAAAGTACAGGAAAGTAGACTGAAGAGGTATAGACACGTGATGTGGAGTAACAATGAATGTGTGGGCAAAAGAGTGATGGGAATGGAAGTACAGTGGAAGAGAATGTGAAGGAGGCCAAAATGGAGGTCAATGGATAAAGTAAAAGAAGATCTGAAGGGAAAGTGTCTGAATGGTGACAAGGTGTAGGACCGAGCTGAATGGAGAAGGTTGATCAAGCACCTCAACCACACATAGAAGAAGGAAAAGAGGAAGAGGAAGAAGAAAAAATACAAGTGGGGGGTATTTGGGACCCTGACAGCACTCACCTGTGCACTTGTTTCCAACGCGGTCCAATCTAAAACCAGTGGGGCACACACATCTATAACTGCCCACTGTGTTCTCACAGCGGCCATTTGAGCAGATACTGGGGGCCTGACGACACTCATCGATATCTGATGAGAGAAGATCAGAAGATTAAATATTTTCAATGAGCCCTGCTGTAAATGCTTGTTGTGCACTAACTCATAAGAGCTTAGATGTTAGCCTCATGAATGGATCAATTAATCTGATTCATATTTGGGAGCCTTAGAAACCCCTACAAATGAGTGTTAGATCTCAGGAATCCATGGGGGGAAAAAACATAAAAAAAAATCAAATAGTATTGTAGAGCAGTGGCAATACTGTTTGACATACTGTATATTCTGATTTTGGTGGAGTTTGTCCCTTCCTACCGCTAGTTTTGAAAAGTGAAGGAATGAGGGTGTTTTGTTCATTTCTTTTGACCTCAGTGATTAACCAAGAATTTGGAGATGAGTCAGTAAAAGATCTGCTTGGAATGATATCATCTAAATGGATCACTGATGGAAGACATATGTCATATGTGCTGTCTCTCATCTGTCACCCCAGACCTTTTTAATACCTGAACATAAGTTGTCTTTGAATGGGTAAGAGAGATCTGAAGGTGTTTGTCGATCGTTACTGTTACTTATCATGAATACTTTATATAAAGGGAGTCAATAAGGTAACCTTTACCTGAGTGAAGCCGAACGATTAAAGAAGAATCAGGTGAGGTTTTTAATGTGGAACGAGTTTTGGAAGGTACGCTGTTCCCTGTTTACAGTTTCATTAAATGACTGACCGATATAAAGTTTTTATTTGTATTTAACTAGGGTTTATTATATCGTAATATTAAGGGGATAAATTGTGTCTAATTGGAAAGAGAGGGGGGTGCTAAGTGTTAATTGTCTCAATAGGCTTTCTTTATATATGGTTTTCGTATTATTTTGTACCAGTGACGGCGCAACAAACGATAACGTGCAGTGAATACACTCGACTTGAGTGTTCATAGTTTTCATCCTCTTTCTCTGTACGTTTAGCATTCGTTCGCTCAGAGGTTGATTGCTTGCTGCTTCGTGAGTAGCTCTTGTTTTCTCCACCCTAGCGACCCGCTTCTTCTCTTCTTTCATCGGCATCTTTTCGTGTTAATACTGATTAAGTTGGTGTTTATGTTACAATTACTTACTACGTTTTCTTTAATTTTTCACTTATGCTGGCACTTAACTCTTCAATCTCAAGAATGATTTAAGATATGAAGGGGGAGGAGAAGTGATGGCAAAGGTGGTAGGGATGAGAACAGCGCCTGTATGCATGCGCCGCACAGCCACTGCCGAGAGTTGATTCTACAATAAAATAAAATAAAAGTAAAAAGAGGAATAACCTTAGAGGTCAATCATCACCCCGAAAGCAGACAGTAGACATCACGTAGTATATGTGTACCAAATTTCAGATCAATAGGTCAAACGGTTTGCGAGGTACAGGTGATTTAAAATCCTGGACAGCCATGGTAGCGTATTATACAAGAAGAAATGGAATACCACTGAAGAACCTTTGCTGTTTACTGTATGTACCAATTTACAATATAATTAATTAATTATCTCTTTGGATGGTTGTTATATTTTCTTCAAACATTAATTGGGGTCGAGTAAAGGAAACAAAGTATGACAGAGAGATTTACTTACCTTTTCAAACTACTTCCTATATTTATTTACCGCTCTTCAAGATGAGGGGTCTCATGTAACCCATAAGTTACAGTACATAGTAATGTAATGTAATTAGGGGGAGTTATAATTGTTTTGGTGTATTGAATTTTGCATCTATTAAAGTCTACTAAGATTATCTTATTAATATATGGATAAATGAAATAAAAAAATCCTTTTCAAAATCAGGTTGGGATGAGCAGCGTAATTGTTATGTCACCTAAATGTTTTCGAGGCTCGCCTGCCTCAAGTCAAATACAGCAGTCTTTCTTAAACTTTGTTTTCTCATGACTCAACCCTGCCCTTCTTAACGTCTTTGTGACTCTGTTCATGATGACCGTCAAATCAGGGGAGGGACCCCATGGAGGATCGCTGCCAACATTTATAGCAAGAGGGATGTGATCCCTCTCGGAGAATTGCCACAACAGTCACAGAAGAGCAAAGTTGATTGCTTAAACTGCCCGTGACGACCCATCGCTAGACACTTCACAAACCATATGCAACCTTTCTGTGGAGAATACAATGGTGAGTTACAAGTCTGCATGACCCAAAAGGTGTCAACCTGCAAAACATTTTGGGTCGCAACACATAGTTTAAGAAAATACGACTTACAGCATTTAAAGCATTATCTGATAACTAACGCTGAATAAAATGTACTTGGATGTAAAATGCTCTGCACAAACAAGATACGTCTACCACATACTCTAACCCTACCCCTAACCCTAACCTGTGAATAAACTCCAATATATCAGAATTGCATTTAGGACATGATGGCAAATTAATCTGGAAAGAATGCAGATATCATTATTGTAAAGGCAGAGTAATTTAATTTCTCATAGAGTAATGAAAAAAAACATTGTATACTTATGGACTGAAATATTTTGATATAGGAAAATAAATGGATTTGAATATATTACAAACAGCTTTACGAATATTCAGGATACCTTGGCTGTGAAATAAAGGCTCACCTGTACATCTGGTGCCTTGAGCATCTGCTCTGAAACCAGGAAGGCACAGACATTTGTAGCTGCCAGCTGAGTTTTCACAGCGTCCATTTGAGCAAAGGCTGGGGGTTAGGCGACACTCATCGATGTCTGAGGAGGAGAGAGAGAACAGAAGGATTAGCAAGCATGTTCCACCCTAAAATAATGAAAGAGCTCCGCTGCCCTGGCTTCTTGCACTTCAAGATCTTATTCTCTCCCACAAATCTCTGGAATCAGGCACCTAAAGCTCCACTTCTTTGCTGTGTTTCTTGTTTAAGCCTGCAATTACATCTCACAGGGATGGATGAGTAGTACTTTGTTTGTCCTTAGCTTTCTACATAAGCCAAAGAAATATTTTAGCAAACAAGAAAAACCACCCTTTTCAAACTGACAAAAAGAGTTAAGACTTTGCTAAAGATAAGAGAACAGTTACAGTAAGGCATTATAAAGACCAACAATTGTTTGCATCTCTCGGACTAACACAGATAACCTGTCCAGAGACCCATATTGTAATTGAAAAACTCCTCAGAAACTTCAAAAGACTTTGTTGAACAGTTATCTTATCCAAAGATCCTGACCAAACATTTTTCTCCTCTTTTGCTTAATGAATCTTAGCCTGGAGAGGTCTATTAATTTTTTACATCTAAGATGTCTCACTTAATGGTTTTCCAATGCTGTATTTGTCCTGGTGGGTATATAAGCACAGGGAATTCCAGTTTCTGTATTACATCTTGCCTGAAGAAGGGGCCTGAGTTGCATCAAAAGCTTGCATATTGTAATCTTTTTAGTTAGCCAATAAAAGATGTCATCTTGCTTGATTTCCCCTTGGGATTAATAAAGTCAACTAATCTAATCTAATCAAATCTAATTTAATCTAATCTAATAAACAGTTTGATCCTTGTGAACAGACTGGTAATCCATATCATTACACCGAACTGCTAAGGTGTCTGCAGGAAAGCATCAGGAACAAAACATCCAGAGCTGTGGCGTATGAGTCTCCACACACCATGTTGTCAGTCAACGAGTTTTTGACCAAAAAACAATGTGGGTGTTACCTCACACCCACTGTAATTGCCAGATCTCGTTCTCTATGACTGTTTTTTGTTTCCAAAATTAAAATTAAGACGGAAGGGAAGATGATTCGCTACCATGGACGAAATCCAGAAAAAAAAAAAATCACAGGAGGCTCTGGACACGGTAACAAAAAACGAATACAGGAAATGTTAAAAGAAATGGGAGGAGAGCTGGGACAAGGGCGTTGCATCTCAAGGGGAGTATTTTAATGGTTGTGTAATAAAGTTTAGTTTTTGACACCACTGGATATTTTTAGATTCCCCCCTTGAATATATAAAATGTGAAGAGACCCTACAATTGCTTGTACTTTGGATAGTTAAATGCACTTAATATTCAACCTGAGTAGTTTTCTCTTGGCTAAATTTTTCTTTTACTAAAGTCACCTTCCAGAAGTGAAATAACTTTTACTCAGTTATGGCTCTAGGGTATTTTATACACCAAGGAACCTTACAGAACAGGAAGAATAAAAGACTCACCTATGCATTTGGTTCTCTGAGGATTCATCCGGAAGCCTGTAGAACATACACATCTGTAGCTGCCAGCTGTATTCTCACAGTGGCTATTTGTACAAGGATTGGGGGTCTCTCGGCACTCATCTACATCTGAGAAGAGAAAATATGAGGCAAGCATTAGAAATGATTTTCAGGATAGTTATGATTAACCGGCTTTAAAATGGATCTCCTGTAGGCAGCCATGAAAGTCAACACAAATATTAAATGCATCACTGTGGCCTTCAACAGGGGCACAAATAGGAGGGGTACAGAGGATGCGTTGCATCTGGGCTCATTATTTATTGACGGCAGCCCTCCCCTGGCTGTGACAGAGATTAGAACATCAGAACAATCTGGACAAGAACAGGCCATTCAGCCCAACAAAGCTCACCAGTCACTTAATTCTTCTAAAATTAACACTTTTTTATCATTGGCAAAAATTCCAGTTCCGAGGCTTATCGTGTAAGCCTCCTTATCTCAAAGTTTGTGTAATTTTTCCTGACAGATCCTGTTAATTAGATCCTCTTAATTAGTTAGATTTGATAAGAAGCGTCTGTAAACTGCCATCTTCACGTTCTCCTGGGTTTATGTCTGGGCCACTCAAGGACACTCAGAATCTTGCCCCAAAGCCATTTCAGAGGTGTCTGCATGCTTCGGGTCATTGTCGTGCTGAAAGGTGAACCATAACCCCAGTCTGAGATGGTGTGTTCTCCGGAGCAGATTCTCTTCAAGGACCCCTCTGTATTTGGCTGCATTCCTCCTTCCCTCAGTTCTGATCAGTCTCACTGTCCCTACGGCAGTGAAGCACCCCCATAGCATGATGTTGGCACCACCATGCATTACCGTAAATGATATGAGGCAGGTGGTAAGCAGTGCTTGGTGTTCACCAGACCTAGTGCGTGGAGCTCTTCAGTTCAATTGTTGTCTCATCAGACCTTTAAGTCCTTTAAATGCCATTTGACAGACTCCAAGAAGGCTATCATATACCTTTTACTCAAGAGAGCTGTTGAGATGATCGTCCTTCGGACAAACTGTCCAAACTCAGGAGAGGACGTCTGAAGCCATGTTAGAGTGTCTGCTGGATTTTCAGTCATGCTCTTGTTCAAAGTCCTACTTGCCTGGTTACTCAGTTTGGTTGGACGGCCAACACTAAGAGTTCCAAACTTTAATTTCACAATTACTGCTTAATTATTATTTAAACTGTCATATGCCTTTTTACTCAAAATTGACTTCTGTCCAGCCATTCTACAATAAATGCCCAATTGATAGTGTGATACAAAGCAGGTTGTCAGTGAGCCCCAAAACTCAACACGAACACACTAAGAGTCCATCCATCCATCCATTTTCTAACCTGCTGAATCCGAATACAGGGTCACGGGGGTCTGCTGGAGCCAATCCCAGCCAACACAGGGCACAAGGCAGGAACCAATCCTGGGCAGGGTGCCAACCCACCGCAGGACACACACAAACACACCCACACACCAAGCACACACTAGGGCCAATTTAGAATCGCCAATCCACCTAACCTGCATGTCTTTGGATTGTGGGAGGAAACCAGAGCACCCGGAGGAAACCCACGCAGACACGGGGAGAACATGCAAACTCCACGCAGGGAGGACCCGAAGAACCCGGTCTCCTAACTGCGAGGCAGCAGCGCTACCACTGCGCCACCGTGCCGCCCCATGATGGAAACACTTCTGGGTCATATGAAAGTCCATTATAATAGGGAGCTTGTCTCCATGCAGCACCCTCTAAGGGTAAATTTAGTGTTTGCTGCTCAGCATTTAAGCATTCTTAGAAGCATAAGAACTAGATACATCATTCAGACTGTGACACTTCCAGACTTTCAAATTTAGAAGCAAGGTGTGGAACTAAATGGTTTGTTATAATTCCATATAATTGCACAACCTCAAGGACAGAATCGCATCTCAGATGGTTTTATAACAGTAGACAATAGCTGATCAGAGGAAGAGATGAACACATCCATCAAGAAATCTTCATACGGTGAGTCACCTTAAGCTGCATGCAGAGTAACCGTAAGAACTAACAGCCTCCAGAATAGCACTGCACATTGGGCCCTTTGGTTGAAATTGTCTGTGAAAGCTGATGAACATCAGCTGTTTCTGTTTTAACAATGTGTTTACATAGATTGTTGTAGACACGGAACACACATGAAATGCATGCATTCCAAATAACAATACATTATTTAGCCTATACAACTCCAGGCAAGTCACACGCAGGTAAACAGACTTGAGTTGAGAAAATTTTCTGCCCTTTCTGCATTGGTGGAGGGATGGGATAACAGGCTGCTTGCTGCCTGAGTTGATCGACATATTTACAACACAAAAGACGCTGACGGAGAGGTGTGAATGGATTTAAGGTGGGCCGAGATTATGAGTTTTTTCATTGGCTTTGGTAATTCTAGTGTTATAACATTATTTAGAAAAGGGTCCAATTTGGGGACTTAAGTGTATTATTTCAGCCAGGGTTTAAGTTCTTGATTTATGTCTTTTTTGTACATTTTTGAGTCTTTTATTTATGTTACTGTTACTTTTTATATTACTGTTACTATTTATTTACTTTACTCCCTATTTTCTTCGTGTTTTTTGGTTGGTTCCACAAGAGGTGGGGCCACCTGCCCAATCAGGTGGTATAAGTCTTATAAAGGTGAGGAGAAACCACAGTCCCTTGTGGTTCATTCAAATGTGCTTGGGAGTTGGTGAGTGATTCTTGTCTCTTTCTGTCCTTTTTGTGATTTCCTGGAATATTTGACCATTTTGCTCCATTTTGTGACTTTGCTTTCTTTATTCTGTTTTGGGACTTGTTTGCTTAGATTGCTTTGTGTTTTCAGGCAACTCATTTTTGCCTTTTATGCTTCACAGACCTTATTTTTAATGAAAGCATTTTTGTGAAAATAAATCTTTTTATTCATAAAGATTGTGTCTTTTTGCCTTTGTGTTGTCACAGTTTCCCCCTCAAGTGGGTATTTTTTGAGTTTTTGGGTGATTTGTGCTTGGGGACCTTCAAGTTCCCAACAAACTGACATTCTAAGCTGATAACCCCATCACCAACCCAATGATTGAACAGCAAAGATAGAAAGAGTGAGACAAGCTAGTGTCCAGTTGAGGTCAGGGCAGAGACATGATAAGACCACAGCTTGGTTGCCACTTACCTACACATGGAGCTTGCTGGTTGACCTGTTGGTAGCCAGGGTGGCACTCACACAGATATCTGCTACCCTGAAGAGGCACACATGTTCCAGATCCACAGATATGTGGCCTTGAGTCACATACGCTAGTCTCTGTATGAAAAATAAATCAAAAACTATCAGAGAAGCTGAAAGAAAAATTATTGCTTATCTTGGTGCATCCTTGAAGCCCCAGCTACATCTGCCACTAAAGGAGAACTGGGGTCTCTGATAGCTCTCCATATCTCAGGTTACATGGCAGGGATTTTCATTTATAGTAACAAGTCAAACAGAATACCCAAAAATTTCAGCCTTGACCCCAGGACAAGTAATCTAATGGACTGCTTGAGATGGGCGACATCATCAAACTTTCATGCCACTGGTTTGCAGTGATGTGCTGATAAGTTGCAACAGTTGTTGTTGTTGATGAGACTGTGCAACTGTAGAAGACATAGATTTTCCAGGCATACTTTTATCTTATTCACTGTGAACTCATGGTAAAATTACCAACATTGTGCGATAGTAGTGAGTGTAACAAACACATGTCCTGAAACCTTATCCCATTTAAATATGGCTTTATGATGTTCATGTTTATAAAAGTAAAAAATAAAAACAAATGAACTTTTATAGAAACTTCAGAAGAGGTCAACCAGCTGAAGCTAAGCCTGTTCAGGCCCGGCCAGGACTTGGATGAGAGACCAACCAGGTTAAGCTTGGGTTGCTGCTGGAGGAAGTGTTGGTGAAGCCAGCAGTGGGTGATAACCCTCTGGTCTGAAAGTGGATCCCAATGTCCCAGTACAGTGATGGGGAAACTGAGCTCTAAAAATGGTGTCGTCCTTCAGATAAAATGTATAACCGAGGTCCCGAATCTCTGTGCTCATTAAAGATCGCTGAGCATCTTTCATAAAGAGCAGGGTGTATCATGATGTCCAGCCTAGTCATTCTGCCCCCAGCCAGTAATCCCCTGTCTCTAGCTGGCGATCTCTCTCACCCCTTCACCACTTAATACTGTTGCTAATGTGTGGTGAGCATACTGGTGCAAAAATGGCTGCCGTCATATCATCCAGGCGGAAACGACACATTAGTGATGGTTGAAGTGGCTCCTCACTCGGTGAAGCACTTTAAATGTAAAGAATTACCATTATTATGCAACACTTTATGCTATGGTGACTAAACATGTTATGTATATTGTGTTAATGGATCAACGTTTTTGTGGTGTATGTATACTGTTAACCATTATGTATGTGCATTGATATAAGTTCTCTTGGTAATACAAGTTACGATAAAGAGAAAAACATAGCGGTTATCACACAGCATTTCTCATTTTTATATAAGGTGGAATGTTGTAAGACGCAACACCCTCACGATTTCCTTTACACTAAAATCAACCTCATGAATGCATTATCTAAAGATAAGAAAGAGTCGACGTTTCTTGGACGGTAATTTATCAGCAAAACACCACAATGATCCACCGTCTATCCGCTGTGTTCAGATGCAGCCCACAATTTTAGCTTGAGACTTTTAACACAGTTTAAATCTACTACATTGGGCAGAAATTAAGTGTACTAAAGCTTGGCACAGACACTCCACGTTCAATGACTAACAATAGCACACAAATCTGTTCATCAATTGAGATGAAATCTGCTGTCTGTGAAATCAACTTTGGCTACATGAGATTGTACAATGGTATTAAAATGGTAATAAGGATACTAAAAACACCCAATGAAGATTTTACAGTTGAAATGTCGCGTCTTCTACCTCCTTTTCTTTATTTTTATGTATTCTATTAGTACATGTAATTACTTTCTATTATCTCTGCTATCTTTGATTATGACTCATCATTCAGTCTTTGATGAAGTGAAGTGAACCTTCAAATCGGCTAGCCAAGTCTCTGAATGCACTTGTATGCTAAGCCATGCATGCATTTTCTTACTTGTTAATAACAGAAACTGCAATATCTCTGCAGTATATGATAGCTTATTAAAAAAAAAAAAGGCAAATATTCTCTTTTCTGGGAAAAGTTAATGGGATTGCTGCATTATGCTAACATCAGCCCCGACATCATGCCAGCCAAAACTTAAGTGTATCTGGCAGTTTACCAGGGCTAAACTTAGGCGTCCATGATACACTGCTTTCCTTTCATTGCTGGTTCGAGACTTCAACTGCGTCTGGAAGAGCCACCTATGTAAATACCAGGGATGTCTTTATTCCTGGGAAAGGCCTGGATATTGTAAGAAGAGAAGGGCTACAGTTCCATGTTCATGTGAACACCGTCAGACACATTTGTCCCCAGTGTATGTGAAAGCCTTCTGTCAGACACACTGAATGATGCCAATGGCTGGAAACACTGGCCTCAAAGATGGATGACTGCATTTTTATTAAGCAGATCAACATAGAAGCAGCTCAAATTATTTACAGATATTTGTGGAAAAAAAAGCATGGGGTGTTCTTGAACCAAAGACAGGCTGTTAATAAGAGATATGCACAACATCAATATCAATACATTTCATTTATTGCTGCCTTGTTGTGGGTGGAGAGTTTGTCCCTTATGTGCATTAAGTATCAGCTTCATTTCGACTGGATAATTTGGGTTCAACTACAGCAAAAAATTAGTGCACATCTACCTCATGGCTCCATAGATGAAGGGTTAATTTTGCGTGCATCCACTGACTTAGTATTCCCTTTTTTTTGTGTCGGCCTGCTCTGATAGACATGATGAGCATGTTGTGATACTTGGTGACGCTGCATTCATTGGTCTGTGCAAGAGGGTACTCTGAAATGGACCAGCTTTCCAAAGAGGATTCGTACACTAAATATCCTATAATGCCTCCTATTCCCAGTCATCACCGATGATACGTAATCATATACTTTTACCTGTTGTCCCCCACATGTTCTTAGGTGATACCCTCATAGGTCTGCCAAGGTAAGCCATTCCACCCTGGGGCAAAAGGGGACACTTTCACTAACATCCTCTTCATTTTTATCTGCAGCTTTGAAGGACAAGGCACAGACGGCCTCTGACCACGCCCCAGCTGCTGACCGAAACCCCGCCCCTTCCAGGATTTCCTATACATTCGGTCCGCATTCATTTAAGGACTCAACTCCACAGTGCGATGAGGCTCTGAACCAAGGAGGAACCAAGATACAAATGGCAAGTGCTGGCATTGACTACTCATTTTCATTTTTTTCATTATTTTATTTAAAGGAGAAGAAGACATTGTATTTATATACCACAAGACGCTCAAAGTGCTTTACTTAGATATTTGGGGGGCCACTTCAACCACCACCAATGTACAGCATTATACAAAAGTGAGTGGCAGGGAGTTTGCTGGGCTGGTACTCTAGACTTTGAACCCATGTCTGACTAATTGACACTGTCAATTTTGAGTTTCCATGATGTGTATGCAGGTAACCTGCGGTGGGTTGGTGCCCTGCCCGGGATTGGTTTCTGCCAAAGGTTGGCTGGGATTGGCTCCAGCAGATCCCCATGACCCTGTGTTCAGATTTAGTGAGTTGGAAATTGGATGGATGGATGGATTGATGGATGCAGGTAAAATAACAATATCATTGGATAAAAGTCAGGCAGCAGTAACCCACAATGGATTGCAGGACACCCTCACAATGACATTGGAAGGATTTGCTAACTTACATTTTAAATTCCTTCTTCAAGTCCTTTTTCTTCATTTTTGGTCCTGTGGTGAATATCATTCACATTAACGTTGTTATGTTTATTTTTATTATCTGTATAATTATGTACATTTTATATCAGTTTTGTTTATCATTTCGTTTCTGTGTGTGGAGGCTTGTTCTGCCATGTCTCTAGTCTTTTCTGGGTGGTTTCCCAAGAGGCCGGACCACCTGTCAACCTCCACCGAGGGACTGCTCCCTCCACAGAATATTGTTTGCGTTTGGTGGTTGGTGAATTTTACTTTTCGCTATTGAGATTTATTTGTATTTACTAGGTGTTTGACTCTTTTACTTCTGCTTCTGTTAATGTTTTGAGACTAGATTGCTTAGAATTGCCTTGTTGGCCAATCCTTTTCACCTCTTTTCTTCTTTTTAGAATCTCTATATATATAAAATCCAATGTCTGCCTATCTGTATGTCTGTCCGCTTTCAAGAGAGAACTGCTTAACGGATTTAGATTGGGTTTTTTTCTATAATTTGCTTGAACATTTTGATTGATTTTGCGACTTCTGTCATCACATTAAATAGAAGAGTGACATCAAGAGTGGGGAGCCGGGCGGGGCCATCCTCACTCGTGCGTCAGCCTCTGTTGGAGTCGGTCTACCACTGGCCACGTTTTGCTGCGTGTCTTGCCTCCGCTTAGTTAGCGATACCTGTTTTTTAAAAGTTTGTCCTGTTTCACTACCATGCAGATGGAGCTGCGGGGGACAGCTAGTTATTAATAAATAAAATTTATTTTTATAAATATTCATGGTTGAACTTTGTAATGCAAGATCTCATGGGTCTCCCTCTTGTGAAGCTTATTTATTGTTATTTTGGGACTACTAAGGATCTTTCTTAAACTCTGAAGCTACAGTCATATGAAGACATTTAGGAACCCCTCTCAGCCTGCATAATAATTGACTCTCCTTTCAACAAAAAAGATAAAAGTGGTATGTCTTTCATTTCCTATGAACACCTGAGTACTGCAGTGTTTTCAGAACAAAGATTTTTAGTGAAGCAGAATTTAGTTGTATGACATTAAATCAAATGTGAAAAACTGGCTGTGTAAAAATGTGGGTCTCCTTGTAATTTTGCTGATTTGAATGCCTGTCACTGCTCAATACTGATTACTTGTAACACCAAATTGGTTGGATTAGCTTGTTAAGCCTTGAACTTCATAGACAGGAGTGTCCAATCATGAGAAAAGGTATTTAAGGTGGTCAATTGTAAGTTGTGCTTCCCTTTGACTCTCCTCTGAAGAGTGACAGACAGCATGGGATCCTCAAAGCAACTCTAAAAAGATTTGAAAACAAAGCGTGTTCATTCTCATGGTTTAAGGGAAGGCTACAAAAAGCTATCTCAGAGGTTTAAACTCTCAGTTTCAACTAAGGAATGTAATCAGGAAATGGAAGGCCACAGGCACAGTTGCTGTTAAACCCAGCAGGTCTGGCAGGCCAAGACAACCCTCAGATCTCCTCCAAAGACCTGCAAGAACATCTTACTGCAGATGGTGTGTCTGTACATTGTTCTACAATTCAATGCAATTTGCACAAACAACATCTGTATGGCAGGGTGATGAGAAAGAAGCCCTTTCTGCACTCCTGCCACAAACAGAGTCGCTTGCTGTTTGCAAATGCTCATTTAGACAAGCCAGATTCACTTTGGACTGATGAGACAAAAATTGAGTTATTTGGTTCTAACAAAAAGCGCTCTGCATGGCGGATGAAGAACACCACAATTCCAAGAAAAACACCTGCTACCTACTGTCAAATTTGGTGGGGGTTCCATCATGCTGTGGGGCTGTGTGGCTAGTTCAGTGACTGGGGCCCTTGTTAAAGTTGATTGTCGAATGAATTTAACCCGATATCAACACATTCTTTAGGATAATGTTCAAGCATCAGTCACAAAGTTGAAGTTACGCAAGGGTTGGATATTCCAACAAGACAATGACCCAAAACACAGTTCGAAATCTACAAAGGCATTCGTGCAGAGGGAGAAGTACAATGTTGTGGAATGGCTGTCACAGTCCCCTGACTTGAATATCATTGAAAATCTATGGGATGATTTGAAACAGGCTGTCCATGCTTGGCAGCCATCAAACTGAACTGAGCTGGAGAGATTTTGTATGAAGAATGGTCAAAAATACCTCCATCCAGAATCCAGACACTCAAAGGCTATAGGAGGCGTCTAGACGTTGTTATATTTGCAAAAGGAGGCTCAACTAAGTCTTGATGTCATATCTCTGTTGGGGTGCCCACATTTATACACCTGTCTAATTTTGTTATGATGCATATTGCATATTTTCTGTTAATCCGATAAACTTAATGTCACTGCTGAAATACTATTTCCATAAGGCATGTCATCAATTAAAAGGAAGTTGCTACTTTGAAAGCTCAGCCAAAGATAAACAAAAATCCAAAGAATTAAGAGGGGTTCCCAAATTTTTTCATATGACTGTATGTGCTTTTTGGCACAGTGTAGTCTAAAGCGAGCTACTGGAGTGGGAGCTCGAGCTACTTTTGTGTGCATACTCTCTAGGGATTCTGGCAATCTCTCCTGGCTTTTTTGGGGGGCCCTCACGCTACTTTGGGTATTTTGGGCTACAAAAAATTGACACAGTGCTGGGCTCTGACATAATTGAGGGTCACTAGAGCTGTGAGGCGCTCTCCCTAGTTACTTTGCTTCCAACAAAGGAAGAGAAAGCAAGGGAGGTAGAAGCAGAAATGGATTTGTACAATAAAGGAAGATTTGAAGGAAAAGGTCGGACTGACAGGATCAACGCCCAGAAGTCTGAGGCCATGGTTCTCAGCAGGAAAAGGATGGAGTGAACTCTTCAGGTTGGGGAGGAGGTGCTACCTCAAGGAGAGGATTTTAAGAATGCTGGGGTCTTGTACACGAATGATTATATCTCACAGCTGGCCTGCACACACTTTAGTATTCCCTCAAGAAATGGAAGAGGTGGCAGGGAAAAAGGACATCTGGGCCCCTTAGCTTAGACTGCTGCCTCCAGACCTCAAATAAGCAGTAAAAATGGATGGATGGAGAGTCTGATAGGAAGGAGGTGAGGAACTGAGTTGTATGGAGAGGGTTGATCAAGAACATTGAGTCTACACAGAAGTGGGATGAGATAAAGAGGAAGAAGAGGAGGAAGAAGAACAAGAAGAAGAAGAATGTGCTTTACTGGATTTCTTTTTCTCCTATACCCTAAACTGGCCTTTTCAAATAAAATGCTTCACAACAATGCACAAGGACACAAAATGGCCTATGAGATAGCTTTTACCTTACTGTAAGTACAAAAAAAAAAATGTGTTTATTTACATCTCTTAATTAAAATACGTTATCTTGTTAAACTTGACATTTCTCACATTTACCAAAATGCCATGCTTCACTTTTTCAGCAGTGTATAAATATATTCTCTAAGCATTCTCCGTCAACAGACTCTCCTAACATACCCCTTTCAAAAATGAAATGTATGGCAATATACCCAAAAATGTGTAGACAGGCCTGTAGCAGACAGGTGTTGCATCCGGTGTGGTCTCCTGCTGCTGTTGCCCATCTGCTTCAAGGTTTGATGTGTTAAGCATTCAGAGATGCTCTTCTGCATACCTCGGTTGTAATGAGTGCTTATTTGAGTTACTGTTCCATTTCTATCATCTCAAACTAGTCTGACCATTATCCTCTGATCTGTGGCATCAGCAAGGCATTTTCGCCCCAGAGAACTACTGCTAACTGGATATTTTCCCTTTTTCAGATCATTCTCTGTAAACCCTGAAGACAGCTGTGTATGAAAAACCCAGTAGATCAGCAGATTCTGAAATACTCAGACCAGCCTGTCATTCATGCCACCATTTCACCAACATCCATGCCATATTCAAATTCATTTAAGTCACCTTTCTTCAACATTCTGATGCTCAGTTTGCACTTTGGCAGGTCATCTTGACAATGTCTACAGGCCTAAATGCATTCAGTTGCTGCCATGTGATTGGCTGATTAGATATCTGTGTTAATAAGCAGCTGAACAGATGTACCTGATAATGTGGCAAGTATATATGTATGTATTTATATTATTATTTACGTATATTTATACGTATATTTATTTATATATATATATATATATATATATATATATATATATATATCCATTTGAACCACATTTCACTTGTCTTAATATTTCTGCCATGGCTACTGAAGGAGCGTGTATACAGGTTCAAGCATGTCCTGCATTTCTGTAAAACAACACATTCCCAGGGAGCAGGATCCCCCTACTGGACACAAAGAGAACTTCACAAGCAGGGAGAATCTTGGGGCAGAACTCCAACCTAAACATTAAACAGTCTCTGGTCCCCTTCTCCCACCCTGTGCAGAGCTGTATCAACATATCATTGAGAGGATGACATGTGGAGGCTCTCACAAAGTTGCTATTATGGCTTTCTTTTTCCGCATGTCTGGCCTGAACATACAGCTCCCTAGGACTACTCACCTGGAGTGTAGGGAACATCTCGGATATCCAGTGGGAAAGGGGAGGCTTGCACAAAGGTATGTTCTTCTTCTTCCTTCAGCCTAGTTCGATGAGCTAAACAGAACACAGACAGTGTGTGTGAAACAGAAGACTTGTGAAAACTGTGAGTTGCTCTTCTAATCAACCAAAAACTTGAATGTGCCCGGGCAATCCAGTGATGATCAATGAAGGTAAGGCCAGCAACAATACAGAACTCACGTTACAGCACTGAACAGTACTCTAAGAGCAGTGGCATTTACATTTCATTCCCTTGTATCAATAATGTTTTGTATTGTCGTATTTATTGCTAAATATTGCGTGTGGAATGGTGAAATGGAAAAATGGTGAGGTGAGGGGTTTCTTGAGGTTAACATTGGAAAGAGTCCAAACTTGCGTCCAAAGTGACTATTATGTCACATTATGGACCTGCACAACAAAACGGTGAAAGCAGGAAATAACAGGGTGCCTCCTCATTGTCCACACTAAACCAGCCTGTATATGTCATGTATAGTGAAGGAAGGAACCGGAGCTCAGTTCTACAGCTGTTAGTTTGTCAGCCACCATGGGAATAGCAGAATGTAATCAGAGCCAGAAGAAGAGGGGCTCGTTTGGTAGGCCTCTCTGTCAAAGTAACAGTCGAGTGGAGTGTCACTGGTTCAAGTCACCGCTCATATGATAGCCATTTCTACCACTCTTTTCTCAGTCTGTAACAAGTATGTTTTCTTGTGCTGCAGTCAGTAAGTACAAAGGAAGGGAAATGGTGACGAAGAGAAAAGACAAAGTATAATGTTAAATACAGCGGATTCAGAAACTATTCAAACAACTTCACTTTCTGCACAATTAACTGTGTTGTAGATTTAATTTTAAATGGATGAATGCGCCATTTTGGAGCATCAATTTACTCTCAATAAACCATAATGACAAAATGAAAACATGTTTACAGAAAGGTGATTATTAAAAATCAGAAACTGAAATTTCTCCATCACCGAAGTATTCAGATCCTTTGTTGTTGCACTGCATACAGTAATTAGGTATACAGTAATCCCTCGCTATATCGCGCTTCGACTTTCGCGGTTTCACTCTATCGCGGATTTTAAATGTAAGCACATCTAAATATATATCACAGATTTTTCGCTGGTTCGCGGATTTCTGCAGACAATGGGTCTTTTAATTTATGCTACACGCTTCCTCAGTTTGTTTGCCCTGTTGATTTCATACAAGGGACGCTATTGGCGGATATCTTAGAAGCTACCCAATCAGAGCATGTATTACATATTAACTAAAACTCCTCAATGCTATAAGATATGCATCCCACGCGGAGCTTGATTGTTTGCTTGTCTCTGCCTCACTCTCACCATCTCTGACATTCTCTGCGCCTGACGGAGAGGCTGTTTGCACATTGGCTGTTTGCTTAAAAGATACTGACGGCTCCTCTAAAAAAATGCCGCTTTATTGCGGTGCTCGGCATATTTAAAAGCACAAAAGCACACGTATTGATTTTTTGATTGTTGCTTTAATCTCGCTCTCTCTCTCTGATGTTCTCTGCCTGACGGAGGAGATGTGAGCAGAGGGCTGTTTGCACAGAGGCTGTTTGCTTAGAAGATACTAACGCTCCTCTAAAAAATGCCGCGGCAAACTTAAAAGCACACGTATTGATTTTTTGATTGTTTGCTTTTCTTTGCGAGCTCTCTCTTTCTCTCCCTCTGAAATTCTCTGCTCCTGAAGAGAAGAAGATCTATTTGCATTCTTTTAATTGTGAGAAAGAACTGTCATCTCTGTCTTGTCATGGAGCACAGTTTAAACATTTGACTAAAGGGTGTTATTTCATGTCCAGAGGGCTCTAATAATGTTAACAGTGTGGGAGAGTTTATAAGGGCTTAAAATATATAAAAATAACTACACAAACATATGGTTTCTACTTTGGATTTTCATCTATCGCGGGGGGTTCTGGAACGCAACCCCCGATCGAGGAGGGATTACTGTATCCTGGTCCTTTCATTCTCCATGAGATGTGTCTAGAACTTGATTGGAGTCCACCTGTGGCAAATTGAACTGATTGGACATCATTTAGAAAGGTGCACATGTACTTGTGTATAGAAATTCCCACAATTCACATGCAATGTCAGGACAAAAACTAAGCCATGAAGTCCAAGAAATTCTTTGTAGACCTCCATGATCAAACTATGGTGAGGCATAGATCAGGGCAAGGGGATAAAGCCATTGATAAAGCTCCAAGTGTTTTCAGGAGCAGAGTGGCCTCAATAATTGTGAAATGAAAGTTTGGAACCACCAGGACTCTTCCTAGAGTTGCCCATCCGGCCAAACTGAGTAGTCAGGTGATTAGAGCCCTGGTCAGGGAAGAGACCAAGAACTTAGTGGTCAATCTAAGACAAAGTCAGAAGTCCTCATCAGAGATGGTAGAACCTGTAGGAAGGGTGACCATCAAATTAGCACTCTATCAATTAGGAATTTACCACAGAATGGCTAGACTTTTGAGTAAAAGGCATATGAAAGTATAAAGGATTCTTAGAGCATCTGGAAATCAGGTCTGATGAGACAAAATGTGAACTCTTTGTGCAGAACTCCAAGCGCCAAGTCCAGTGAAGACCAGGCACTGCTCATTACCTGCCTAATACCATCCCTATGGTGAAGCTTGCTGGTGGCAGCATCATGACATGGGGGTACAGGGACAGGTGGGGACTGCTCAGAATTGAGGGAATGATAAATACAGCCAGATACAGAGAGGTCCTTGAAGAGACCCTGCTCCAGCATGCACGCCACCTCAGACTGGGGTGACGGTTCACCTTTCAGCACAAAAATGACCCAAAGCATACAGCCAAGAGAACGCTGATGTGGCTTTGGGACAGGCCTCTGAGTGCCCTTGAGTGGCCCAGCCAAACCCCAGAGTTAAACCCCCTAGAACATGCAAGGAGAGACCCGAAGATGTCAGTTTACAGACGCTTCCCATCCAGATCCAAAGTAAAGCTTGTAGAGACTTATTTAAGAAGACTTGAAGCTGGAATTACTGCTTCAGAATATCTACAAAGTACTAAACTAAAGGCCCGAATGCTTATATGAATGAGAGATCTTTTTTAAGTTTTTGATTTTTAATAAATTTGCAAATCTTTTTGAAAACATGCCTTCACTTGGTCAATATGGGTTATCGAGTGTCGATTGATGGGCAAAAATGGATACTATCATCCATTTCAAATAAAACCTACAACACAATAAAGTGCGTAGAAAGTGAAGGCCTCTGAAAACTTTCTGAATTCACTGACATGGACTAGGTAGAGTGAAGCATCAAGTGCCATGGATTTGTCTCACCATTATTACAAATTCCGCACTAGTTGGTGTCTGGGTTGTGTTTTTTTTGTGCTGCGGGTTTTTCCTCAGGCACCGCTGGTTTTCTTCCACATCTTAAAGATGTGCATAGTTGGTAAATGAGCGATTCTAAATGGACCCATTGTGAGTGTGTATTTGAATGTGCCCTGTCGTTGACTGGCACCCGGCATGCGTCGTTCCTGCTCTTGTGTCAGATCCTGTGTGGACAGACTCAGATACCACCCCCCCATGGACCTGAACTCGTTTAATTAGGTTTGAGAATATTATGGTAAATTGTATTAATTGCACATCGGGTATTAAAAGAGAGAACTGTCCAGTCTTGTCAAAGCAAGTATTATACCCAAAAATAGTGTAGCTGAATCAAGTTGTTTACCAGTAAAATGAATTAATAGCACATACTGCGCTCCTCTTCTTTTATCATGCTCCTAATAAGCAGCTGCTCCACTATGACGGAAACATTATTCAACATTTCTATGAGCCTCTTAAGTGTTTTAGCTTTGGGGTACAACTTAAGGTGCCATTAATTACTAAACTTGGCTGAACATATCTAACTCTGGTTGCTTAAATGACACCAAAAGAATCAGGAGGAATTGGTAAATCATCCGACATCACTGGATTATAAGATTTTGTTGGCCAGTTACAGCTCTGCGTTAGGTAGACTCTCATTTCAAATATCAGATTAAACATTTTACTTAAGTAAATCTTTAAAGCTCTTCATGTTCTGCCCACCAGCAAAACTACAGGCCTCCAGGTTTATTTGCTAATGATGCTGTTTAAATAAAATAATGCAATTTAATGGTAAACTAGAGAGGATACGCAAATAACCACAATCAGATAAGATAGAAAACTCCTTAAAATGAGATTGGGTTCATCAGGTTTCATCAATCAGGTTCTGCGCTAGCACTTGACAACTTACAGTCAATAGGTGAGGTTACAGATGCTTGGGTTATAGTTGTGGTCTGCTGTCCGTGTCCTTGGCCGTGAGCGCTGGCCCCTGCTCCATGTTCCACAGTTCCAAGGTTGACTTTGATGTTTGATACGGAGTAATGGTAGCCAGGTCCAGCAGGACAGATCTCTTTAAAAGCCTCTGTAAAACAATAGATAGAGATGAGCCTGAACAGAATCCTTGCTAAGGGTAAAACAGCAGATATTTATTTATGCTATAAAGTGATAAATACTACACTAAAACATCTATAGAAGTGGATACAAAAAGTTTAATCAAGGCCCCCAAAACTGATATTTATTAATTGTGCCCATCCCTATACCAGGTGGATTGAAACAACACATCAAGGTACAGGTACATATGAACTTGACCGACTCCTTGAAATCTACTTTATAACAGGCAACATGGTTCAAACTGAGTTCAATTATTATTGAATTTAATTGTGGAGACAGAGAAGAAAGGTCCCACATGCAGACACAGAGGTACAACTGAATGTACAGCTTTAAACTCTAAGCAAACTCTTGTGCCGGTTGAACACAAGAGTCATGTGCTCTAGATCATGCACTAAAAGGTTCACAGGTCCATTGAGAGAGATAATTAACCTCATCCAGTCAGAGCCAAGGGAATTTTATGGTTGGTATGGTGTTGTATAAGCAGGTAGAGGGATCATCTACATGAACCTATCGGGGTAAGCACATCAACAACACTACCACCTGGAGAAACACTTTCTCTAACAGCCTTTACACCTCCAACAGAAGACCACAGGATGAGTCGCACGATGACCAATAGCATCACTCCCTGTTTGGCCCACCACCATCCACCATACAGGCTATTTTAAAGAATGACATTGCTGAAAGTTGGTGGAAACTATTCAGAAGTGGATGGAGCTCTGCCACTGAAAGCAATTTTGAACCTGTTTCCCCGAGGGAGGCTCTGAAGGATGACAACAGTCATTTTCATTTGGACTTTCTCTTTACCGTTCTTTATTTGCCTAACAATAAATGGGGGTGGGCGGCACGGTGGCGCAGTGGTAGCGCTGCTGCCTCGCAGTTAGGAGACCCGGGTTCGCTTCCCGGGTCCTCCCTGCATGGAGTTTGCATGTTCTCCCCGTGTCTGCGTGGGTTTCCTCCGGGCACTCCGTTTCCTCCCACAATCCAAAGACATGCAGGTTAGGTGGATTGGTGATTCTACATTGGCCCTAGTGTGTGCTTGGTGTGTGTGTGTGTTTGTGTGTGTCCTGCGGTGGGTTGGCACCCTGCCCAGGATTGGTTCCTGCCTTGTGCCCTGTGTTGGCTGGGATTGGCTCCCGTGACCCTGTATTCGGATTCAGCGGGTTAGACAATGGATGGATAAATGGGGGTCCCAGCAGATCCCCAACTCTTTATAATCTCTATGTTTTCTTTTCTTTACAACATAAAGAAGAGAAAAAAATCAAATAAATCTGAAACTTGTTGCGTGCAATAAGCAATAAATCTTACATGTATTGTGACTTGCAGAAATATACATTATTGAATTTAATGAAAAATACAATCTTTTTCTCTTGGTTCAAATAACATTAGCTAGCTGATCAGGTCTATGCCTACACATAATCACTAATTGTTATAGAATGAGGTCACAAAACTGATCATCACAAGTTAACAGCTCAGAAAACAAAATACAAACGAGTTACAGTTCCTAGGCTACACAACTTGGCAGCTTCTATCAGTGAGACAGAAATTCACCTAACAAGAGAGACTACAAAAATTACATTATTAGAAAATGTATACAAAAACAAGCATTTCAGCCCAACAAAGCTTTCCAAAAGTCTTACTAAATAACATCAAGTCGAGTTTTGAAATTTCCTAAAGTCCTACTCACAACTTAATCGCTTATGTCATGTGTTTGTAGTTCTCTGTGTGAAGAAAAACATTACTGTGTGAAATTTACCCTAACAAGTTTCCAACTGTGTCCTCGTATTCTTGATGAACTCATTTAACATAACAATCTCGATCCACTGGAATAATTCCCTTCATAATTTTAAACACTTCCATCATGTCACCTCTTAAACATCTTTTGCTTAAACTATAAAGGTGCAGATCTTTTATTCTCATCCCCTGTAGCTCTGCAATCAGCCTAGTCACTCTTCTCTAGATCTTTTCTAGCACTGCTATGTCCTTTTTGTAGCCTGGAGACCAAAACTGCACACAGTACTCCAGATGAGGCCTCACCAGTGTGTTATAATGGTTGAACAGAACTTCCTGTGACTTGCACTCAACACATCAGGGCGCTATATAACCTGACATTCTGTTACCCTTATTAATGGCTTCTGAATACTGTCTGGAAAGTCCACTATGACTCTCCGGTAACTCTCATGAACAAAACTTCAAATTTCAGACCTCCCATTGTGAATTCAAACAGTCCTTAAAAACACTGTGGGAGTCAATCAGAAAATTGCCTGTCACTAGCTTATCCACCTAGATAACCCATACTGAGTGAGTTTCCCGGTACTACAAAGAATGACAAGTTCCAATACTTTTCAGCCAAGAAGTACAAGCAGTTTACTTTCTTACAGTACAGTATATGGAATGTAAGCTACTGCTCTAAATAGTATATTTGAGCAGGGCCACAAGTACTATGTATATATATACATATACAGTACAGTGGTGTGAAAACTATTTGCCCCCTTCCTGATTTCTTATTCTTTTGCATGTTTGTCACACAAAATGTTTCTGATCATCAAACACATTTAACCATTAGTCAAATATAACACAAGTAAACACAAAATGCAGTTTTTAAATGATGGTTTTTATTATTTAGGGAGAAAAAAAAATCCAAACCTGATCAGAAAGATCTCCACTGCTTTTCAGATAAGTATTGCCCAGTATCATGTTAAAATACTCTCATGACAAACTCCTTATTAAACAGTTTGTCCAGAGAAAATGGTCTGACTGGAACATCCTAAAAGACGGCGGTATTTTGCAGTGCCCGAAATATGTACATCACGGGTCAGGTCGCCGCCACCGCCAGGCTGCCAATGAAAAGACAACCAGCAGCATTTGCTCACGAATAAGCAGCTCTTCCCATGGCCCTGGAAATACAAGTGTCAGTGTGCCAAATTTACATTGTGTGGAAATAAACCCTGATCACAGTTCTGTGCAAAAAGATGCCTCATTAACTAATTTTGATCTGTTTAACTCGAGATCTCTTAATGGCAAAGCATTGGTGCTGTCAGAACTCATCACTGACATCAAACTTGATATACTGTGTTTAACAGAGACTTGGCAAAAACCGAACGAATTTATGTCTCTCACAGAGGCGACTCCACCTGGTTTCACTTTGGATACAGAACCTCGCAGCTCTAGACAAGGAGGTTAACTTGCGGTAATTATCAGAGCAGACTTAAATATCAAATGAATCCCAATTGGCTGTCCATTGTCTTTTGAGTGCCTGGCTCTTAAACTAATAACAGAATCGGGTCCTGTCTCACTCATTGTTCTTTATTGTCCCCCAAAATACAATGCATCCTTCTTATCTGATCTGATTGAACTTTTAACCTACCTAAGGTCTTATTCTCAGAGAATTATCCTTCTTGGTGATTTCAACATCCATATTGACATTACTACATCTAAACTGAGAAATGAATTCCTATCCTTACTGGAGTGTTTTGACTTGACACAACATGTTGATTTTCCCACCCACTCTGGTGGTCATATACTGATCTGATCTGCACTTCTGGACTATCTGTTGCCAATATTTACAGCACTGATTTGGGACTCTCTGACCATAAAGCATTATTTTTCACTGTCTCACTGCCTTTACCACCTCTTACCTGTAAATGACAAATTTCTTACAGAAACCTTAAAAATATCTGTCCCTCTATCCTTTCTGGATCCATTTCTGATCTTTTACTGTCTGCACCTATTCCGTCAACACTAGATAGTCTTGTTGACCACTATAACTCTACAGATTTTTTTTTTTTCTCCAGCCTTTGGAGTTTTTTTTGTTTTTTTCTGTCCACCCTGGCCATCGGACCTTACTCTTATTCTATGTTAATTAATGTTGACTTATGTTTATCTTTTATTGTGTCTTCTATTTCTCTATTCATTTTGTAAAGCACTTTGAGCTACATTTTTTTGTATGAATATGTGCTATATAAATAAATGTTGATTGATTGATTGATAACTCAGCTCTTCATTCAGCATTAGATAAAACAGCTCCTTTAAAATATAAGGAGGTTTCCTTTAAACGTTCAGCTCCTTGGTATAACTCAGAGTTGCGATCTATGAAAGCAGCTGGCCGACGCCTTGAGAGAATGTCACGTAAGACTGGCCTCACTGTGCACATCCAGGCTTTCTCTGACCACCAAAGAGCTTACAGAGAAGCACTAACTGCTGCTAAGAACACCCACTATGGCAGAATAATAGAAAGTGGCCACGATAACCCAAGGGTTTTGTTTTCTGTAGTTAATAAACTACTTTAAACCACATCTGTCCCAACTATCTCTTCTACTGAAGTCTGTGAGGATTTCCTCCACTTTTTCCGTAACAAAATTAAAGATCTAAATAATTCAACTAACATAAATACATCATCTGTTTTCCCACTCCATCTAGCTACTTCTCTAAGTTCTCACCAGTCACATCTGCGTTTGTTAATAACCTGCTTTGTAAGATGAGGCCGACTACTTGTGTACTGGACCCCATCCCCAGCACACTACTTAAATCCTGCCTTCATGCCATAATCCTGACTGTTACAACAATAATAAACTCATCCCTTGACACTGGCTCTGTGCCGCTCACTTTTAAAATAGCTTCTGTAAACCCAATATTAAATAAGTCTGGTCTTGATGCTGACAATTTTAACAATTTTCAGCCTATTTCCCACTTACCTTTCCTGTCAAAAGTTCTTGAGCGTGTTGTAGCCTCCCAGCTCACCAATCACTTAACCTCTAATAACTTGATGGAACCCTTTCAGTCTGGTTTCAGGGTGCGGCACAGCTGTGAAACTGCTCTGCTCCAAGGGTAACCAATGATTTGCTTATGGCAGCAGACTCTGGACAAACCAGCCAATTAATTCAGTTAGCCTCAGTGCAGCATTTGACACTGTCAGACATGACATTCTACTGTCCAGAATGGAGAACATGCTGGGTATCTCTGGCACTGACCTCCAGTGGTTCAAGTCCTATCTGACTGATAGGCAAGAGTTTGTTAGTCTTGGCAACAGCAGATCCAGCACAGGGCCAATCACACAAGAAGTTCCTCAGGGTTCTGTCCTCGGCCTTCTGCTTTTTTGTATTTATATGCTTCCCCTTGGCTGTATTATTCGTAGTTATGGACTGGGTTATCATCTTTATGCAGATGACACTCAACTCTACTTCAATGTTAAAAGTGGAACTTCATCAGAGCTTTCTCAGCTCACAACCTGCCTTAGTGAAATTAAAACCTGGATGGAGCAGAACTCTTTAAAATTAAATTGCAACAAAACTGAACTCCTGCAAATTGGGACTAAAATGCAACTTAATAAAATGAGCTCCTTCCCAGTCCATCTTGGCGGTGATCTCATCAGACCTGCCTCTACTGCAAAGAATCTTGGTGTCATTTTGATTCCTCCCTCTTATTCCACCCACATAAATAAATCATCATTAAGAAACTTTCTTACTTTCACCTCCGTAACATATCCCGTGTTCGCTCTTTCTTCTCCTTTTCTAATGCTGAGAAACTTGTCCCTGCTTTTGTCACATCCCGCATCGATTATTGTAACCCACTGCTGGCAGGTGGCCCTTCTAATCTTATATCACAGGTCCAGCTTATTCAAAACGTGGCTGCAAGAGTCCTTACTCAAACCAGCAGCAGCGAGCACATCACACCCATCCTGCTCCGTCTTCACTGGCTCCCTGTGTCTTACAGAATCGAATATAAAATCCTACTAATAACCTACAAAGCCTCAAATAACCTCGCGCCAAACTACATCAGTGACCTTCTCCATCACTATGTGCCTGTCCGCCCACTAAGGTCCTCTGATTCTGGCCATCTTGTTGTGCCCCACACTAATCTACACTCCATGGGTGACAGGGCCTTCAGCTGTATAGCCCAGACTCTGGAATGACCTACCGAAATTAATCAGGTCAGTTGATTCCATGAATTCTTTTAAAAAACAACTCAAAACTCATCTGTTCAGGAAGGCTTTTAGCTCTATTTGACTTCATTACCCTTCTCTCAGTTTACCTCTCTGTCAAGATGCTCATGTAACCTGTATGTGTGTGCTGGACCATCAATTATGTTGTCTGCTAGGCTTTTCTCTGAATTTATTGTCTTAATCTTCTTTATTTATTTATTTGGTTTGTACTACGCTATATACTGTATACCCTGCCGTTCTTTTTTATATTCTGTAAGTGTCTTGAGCATGGGAAATGCTCTATATAAATAAAATGTATTATTATTATTTTATTATTATTACTCACCTGATCCAAAGGCAGGGCACCGATCACAAGTTCTGCCCCATGCTTTTCCCACCCGGCTACAACAGCACACCTGCTTAGTGATGTTTCTCAAGAGGGGCAAGGAGCAGAAACCAGTCTTCAGCACACGGTAGCACTGCCCTTTGACTTCGGACAGTGCATGATGAGCTGGGGATAAAACACAGAACAGCAAACTTTAATATATACTTCCTTGGCAAATTGTTAGGGAGACCTGCTCATCCAAGTAATTAACTAATCAACCGCTCATGTGGAAGCAGTACAATGCAAAAAATCATGCAGATACAGGTCATGAGTTTCAAACATCAAACACCATAATGACACCTCAGATGATTTTCAGCGTTGCATGGATGTTGGTACCAGATGGACTGGTGTGAGTATTTCTGTAAGTGCTGATCTCCTGTGATTTTCACAAATAACAGTCTCAAGAGTTTACTCAGAATGGTGAGAAAAACAAAAACGTCCAGTGAGTGCCAGTACTGTGAATGGAAATGCCTTGTTGATGAGAGGGGTCAGAGGAGAATGGCCAGACTTGGTCAAGCTGACAGGTAGGCTATTGAAACTCACAAAGCCATTCTGTACAACTGTGGAGAGCAGAAAAGCATTTCAGAAAGCACATGTCAGAATCTGAGATAGATGGACTGCAACAGCAGAAGACCATATCAGGTTCCACTCCTGTCAGCCAAAAACAGAAAGCTAAAGGTGCAGTGGGCACAGGCTCACCAAAACTGAACAGGTGAAGACTGGAAAAAATGTAGAAAGGTTAGTCAGAAATTGGTGCTACTGCATGAGTCCATGCACCCAAACTGCTTTGTGCCAATAGTCCAGGGTGGTTGCGGTTGTGTGATGGTGTGAGGAATATTTTCTTGGCACAGTTTGAGCCCCTTAATATTAATCTATCATTGCCTGAATGCCATGGCCTGAGTATTGTTGCATCAGTTAAATGGCCACAATTTACCCATCTTCCAATGGCTACTTTCAGCAAAACAATGCACCATGTCACAAAGCGAAAGTCATCTCAAATTCGTTCCATGAACATGACAATGAGTTCTGATTTCTTCAATGGTCTTCCTGGTCATCGGCTCTGAGTCCAACAGAACTCCTTTGGGATGTTGTAGAACAAGAATACATCTGCAGCAATTGTGCGATGCAGTCTTGTCAACATGGGCCCGAATCTCAAATGAATATCTCCAACATCTTGTAAAATCCATGCCAATTTAGCGGGTGGTGGGTTCATGACGTCCTAGACACAGATGTTTGCTCAAACATAACCTTACAAATGTCATCTTTCTGATGAAATTCCTAAGCAAAACCTTGACAAAAATGAACATTTTAGAAACACCCTCCATCAATCTAGTCTGGGAATCACCTTCAGGGTTTAACCGAGGTAAGCGATTCAACCAAAACCAGGAGGAGGCATTGTTGCTCTTCATTACGCAGTACCGAGAAGAGCCCTGGCAACTGACACAGGGAAATTCACTCGAAAGAGGCCCCAAATATTCTTTTGTAACTCCTGTTAGGATGAAGCAATCTGAACCAAAAAAAATTTGCTATATACCTTGACGTATGTGTAATCGATTGCATTACATGCGATGCTGGAAGTGGCTTCCATTTTCTGCCATACACATTTCGGTATGGCGCTCCATGTTCCTGAACATATTGGCAAGTGTCTCAGGGGGAATAGCAGCAACTTCACGTTGGATGTTTTTCTTCAAATCTTCCACAGGGCTCGGCTTGTTCCGATAGACTTTTCCTTTAAGCAGACCCCAAAGGGAGAAGTCTGGTGGTGTCAGATCTGGCAACCGTGGTGGACAAAGCCCTTTGAAATTCCCCTGTTGTTGAAGAAGGACTCCATTTCTACCATGCTTCTTGCTGATGTGTGACACGTTGCTCCATCTTCCTGGAAGTAGCCAACCGTTAACTCATAATCATCTAGTTGATCTTGACATTGCTTAAACGAATTGGTGATCCAACAGGTTTGCACAATGAAGATGAGCTGGTCAATACTGTACAGCACCACCCTGATGAGAAGTCGAGTGACTGAGTGAAGTCGTACGGGCTGTATGCACTGAAGAAGTTGCTAACGGAGGTTAAATGTTGCGACAGCTGTCCAGCACCTTACCTCATTGCTTCAACGCATGGGCATCCCGACTTGTTCGAAGCTCCATTTACTGAGGAGCACATTGCATGTTGTTTTGTTCAGATGGCTTTGTCTGAGCGAGAGTTATTACAGAATATTCACGGCCTCTTTCGAGTGAATCTCCCTGTACCACCCTCAGTGCCTGGAGAAGGCCACGCCCCTTCCGGTCAGGACCATATAAAAAGAGGTATGCCCAGAGTACCATGTCTCATTTGGACCTGAACTCAGACATGGAAGGAGTTCCTGAGCTGCCTGAAATAGGTTTGTTTCAACCGTTGTGTGTTTTGTAAAGCTGCTTGGTTTGAATCCTACCTGGCAGGTAGAAAATTCTTTGTTAGTTGTGGTAATCACATCTCAAAGACACATGATATCCAATATGGTGTTCCACAAGGCTCTATCCTGGGTCCGCTGCTCTTCTCAATCTACATGCTTCCGTTAGGTCAGATTATCTCAGGTTACAACGTGAGCTACCACAGCTATGCTGATGACACACAGCTGTACTTATCAATAGCACCTGATGACCCGACTCTGTTGTTTCACTAACACAATGTCTTACTGGTATTTCTGAATGGATGAATAGTAATTTTCTCAAACTAAATAAAGAGAAAACTGAAATTTTAGTAATTGGCAATAATGGATTCAATGAGGTTATCAGAAATAAACTTGATGCATTAGGATTAAAAGTTAAGACGGAAGTAAAAAACTTAGTGGTAACTGTTGACTGTAATCTGAATTTTAAATCGCATATTCATCAGACCACTAGCACAGCATTTTTTCACTTAAGAAACATAGCAAATGTTAGACCTCTTATATCATTGAAAGATGCAGAGAAATTAATTCACTCTTTTGTTTTCAGTCGTCTAGATTACTTTAACGCACTCCTCTCAGGACTACCCAAAAAAGACATAAATCACTTGCAACGAGTGCAGAATGCAGCTGCTAGAATCCTAACTAGGAAAAGAAAAACCGAACACATTTCTCCAGTTTTGATGTCGCTACACTGGTTACCTGTGTCTTTCAGGATTGACTTTAAAATACTGCTTATGGTTTATAAAGCCTTAAATAATCTCGCTCCATTTTATATATATATAATATATTATAATGTCTGACACCCTATATTCCAAATCGTAACCTTAGATCCTCAAATGAGTGTCTCCTTAGAATTCCAAAAGCTAAACTTAAAAGAAGTGGTGAGGCGGCCTTCTGCTGCTATGCACCTAAAATCTGGAATAGCCTGCCAATAGGATTTGCCAGGCTAATACAGTGGAGCACTTTAAAACACTGCTGAAAACACATTACTTTAACATGGCCTTTTTATAACTTCACTTTAACTTAATCCTGATACTCTGTATGTTCAATTCATCATAATAACTATTCATAGTGGCTCTAAAATCCGTACTGACCCCAACTCTCTCTTCTGTTTCTTTTTCCGGTTTCTTTGTGGTGGCGGCCTGCGCCACCACCACCTACTCAAAGCATCATGATGCACCAACATTGATGGACTGAAAGCCAGAAGTCTACGTGACCATCATCATCAGGTCCTTCCACGAAAATCCTAAATACAAAGAGGACTATTTGATTTATGTTAGGTAGAATGCCCAGAGGGGACTGGGCGGTCTCTTGGTCTGGAACCCCTACAGATTTTATTTTTTTCTCCAGCCTCTGGAGTTTTTTTTTTGTTTTGTTTTTTCTGTCCACCCTGGCCATCGGACCTTATTTATTCTATGTTAATTAATGTTGACTTATTTTTATTTTTTATTGTCTATTTTTCGATTCTTCTTTTTCTAAAGCACTTTGAGCTACAATTTTTTTTTGTATGAAAATGTGCTATATAAATAAATGTTGTTGTTGTTGTTGTTTGCTTCTGTAGAGGCTGGATTGGCAAACATTTCTTTCGATAGCAAGCCACAATACTTTTGTGTTTCTTTCACTAAATGAGGTTGCCCACCTGGCTCCCCAAGTCTTCCTGGCTATGACACTACTGCAAAACATAATGACTCAGTACTTACTGCTTGACAACTTGATCTTTTTTAAAACAACACATCTGTCATTATTTGAAAAGATTCTGGAGTTGACATGCCGCTTAAGAAGAAAAAAGAGACCTGAGTGTAGACTGATTGGCAAAACTGGCAGATTTGTGCATTTAAAATTTTATCTACAATGAAAAAAAGTGTGCAGAAAGTGAAGAGGTCTGAATTCTTTGTATCCACTGTAGTTATATTTCTATCAAGCAGAAGCTGTGATCTCGTGCAATTTTTCAAATACACATAATGAAATATGAAGTTACTTTTCTGCTTTTGAAGAAGTCTAACGTATCTCTTCAGGATTCAAATAAGACAATCATATCTCTCTCTCTCTCTATATATATATATATATATAAAATCCAACGTCTGTCTCTCTATCTGTCTGTCTGTCTGTTCGTTTTTCACGAGAGAACTACTTAACGGATTTAGATTGGGTTTTGTTCTGTAATTTGCTACAACATTCCAGTTGATTTTGCGACTTCGGTCATCGAACTAAGTATCATAGTTCACTTGCAGGAGCGATTTATTCACCCTCATCCAAGACTGAGGCTGCGGGCCGAGGGGAGGGGGAAGTGTGACGTTAGCAGCAGGGAGCCGGGCAGGGCCCTCCTCACTCATGTGCCAGCCTCCGTTCGAATCGCTCTACCTCTGGCCACATTTTGGAGCATAGCTTGCGATACCTGTTTGTTTATTGATTTTTAAAGTCTGTCCTGTTTCACTGCTACGCAGGTGGAGCCATTTGGGGGGCTGCTAGCTCATGATAAAGTGTAAGGCCTGAAGAAGAAAATGAAACTTTGGAAACAGAGAATTGAAAACAAAAACGTCATAACTTAATCGACCAAATGAATGAGGCAGAAAAGAGGAATGAAGATGAGAATTGTCACCAACTAAAACCTGTTGCGATAAACCTTTTCAAAATGATGTTAAATAAATTTGAGCTCTATTTTCCTACAAGTCAAGACTCAAAATTTTTTTCTGGGTTCTGGGTCCATTGAATCTCAATGAACAAGTAAAGAGTCATCTATCTTTGAACAAAGAGGATATGTCAGCTGATCTTTCCTCAGACATCATGTTAAAAATGTGAACTTTTGACTAAAACTTCATAATGAATGTGGACCCAGTCCTTTTTGTTTCTACATGCTCATGTCAAGATGGATTTTCGACTGTAACTCCAACCAAATCAGAGTATCAAAATAGGCTAAAGATGACACCTACATCAAGCTTATCTTTACCTTATACCTATATATGATGATTTGTGAAGATCCCTCTCACTAAGACTGCCTAACAGAGTAAGATGAGGAGGAAGACAGAATGTTGCACACTTAGGGTACGAGAAGCCAGTTCCACTTTTTACCAGATAGTTACTTACAAATACAACGTCCATGCGCGGTGTCCAATAAGAATCCGGGCTTACAAATGCATGTGTAACTTCCTCTGGTGTTCACGCAATCTCCATTCCGACAGAACCCAGGTTCCAAACACTCATTAATATCTAGAAAAGGAAAATAAAAACTCAGTCAACACAAGGACTTTTCAGGAAAATGTAAAGAATATTCAAGCTCAACAGTGTGCAGAAGTGGATGATTTTCCAACGAACCCACATGATCTGCAAAGAATCACTTGAAATGTACACCGGAGGTAAATTAGGTGCAAATTAGGTGTGACTCCTTAGCTTGCCAAGATTTTTCTTTGGCCGATGCACAAGAAGTCCCAGTTACCTCATTAACGCATAGCCTGTTAAAATGCTGGCAGCGTATGGAGTGTTTACCTTCAGATACCCACAACCCATTGGTGAAGAAATGATTCAGACATTCAAAGTCAGGCACAAAAAGAACTAAGCAGGGTAATACTGGTGACCACATCTTTGCAGAACATTGTGCAGTAAATTCACAGTTTAATAAAGATGACTACATAAAAAACAAAACAGAACATGCTCCTTCAGTGAGCATCCAGCACTTTTTATATTGTGGAAGATTCGGACCCGGACACAAACAGGCAGACATAGAATGTCCCAAAACACATGTCTCTTTACAACCTCCACCACAGTGCACAAAAATACCACAATAAAGGTCCTTTCTCGCTCTCTCTTCTGCCGCCTCCAACTCTTCCCTCACAAGCTCCATCCTCTTCCACCCGACTCCGGCTGTTGAGTGTAGTGAGGTGGTCTCTTTTATACAGCACCCGGAAGTGCTCCAGGTGCTCCCTAATTAAAATCCGGCAGCACTTGCGGGCATGGCAGAAGTGCTGCCAGCGAGTTCAGCTCCTCTTCTGGCAGCAATTGCGGGTGTGGAGGAAGTGCTGCGGACCACAGTTCTGGAGCTGTCCAGGCACCCCCTAGTGGTGCCCATGTCCCTCCATAGGGTTGAGCTCCCAGGCTCTGTCGCCGCCATGTAATCCAGGGAGGTTGCCCCCTTATGGTGCAGGGAAGATACTGCCCTTTTTCCCAGTCCTTCCCTTTTTCCGGAGGCCCGGTGGGGCAAGGTCCCTGGACATCTGTCACAATATTTAAAATCTTAATTCTAAGAATCAGCCACATTATTCATTTTTATTTACTTTCCAAACCTACTTATTCCAATACAGGAAAGCCAGAGCCTATACAAATTACTGACAGTGATAAATTAGAAGTTTCTTCAAAGCTACTAGTCACGCCATATGCCAAGAACAATGTTGCTGGTTTCACCACCTTCACTTTAGTTGACTACTACTTTAAGACCAATCTAGCATTGACATTTTTCTTGTGACAGACAGTCAGTGTTCTTACCCGACCAGGATACCTGGGAGATGGAAGGCAAGGCATCTTTCACTGCTACCCCTGGAATGCAGCACTCCAAGGTTGCAGCAGCATCAAGGGACTTGGAGTTCAGCCCTGTTGGGTGCCGTGGGTGCCACCAGAGGGTGCTAAGAGGACCAAGGAGACCTAAGTTATGGGGTTTCTGTTTTTTCTGAAAGTGCTTACAGAAGTCTTTTGGGGTAACCTAACTGAAAAGGAGCTCCCTGCCTCAGATAGAGGAGCCAGAGTCGGGAGGAGATGGATAAAGCTTGTCAGGAGGCAGTGACTGGAGAAAAGGAAGATGAGTCATTGTGTGCTATTGTGCGTGTACATATTTGTGGCTGTGGTGGGAAACGCTTTGGTGAAGAGTTTCCCATAATAAAGACACCTTGTGTTTTAAACTTGTGCCATGTGTCTGTCTGTGTTGGGTATGGGTAGCTGGAGAGCCATCTGGTGTCCACCCTGTCTGTACCTCCTTGCTTCTCCACTAGGCATCCCAGGTCCTCTTCAAAAGTGTCACCATCTGCTTTGAAGATACTGTCGGTTTTGGTGTTGATCTAATGAACTTGGTCTTCTTCTTCTTCTTGCTGATGTTCAGCCCTATCTTGGCTGATTTGGCTGTGACATGTTCTTAATTGTCCTTTCATTTGGCTGTGATTGGGTGAGAGAAGTGCTACGTTATCTGAGAAGCTGAGGTTATATAGCTGTGTCCACAGAGTCCACTATATTAAATTCTTCTTTCCAAATGTGTTTGATTTCATGATCCAATCGATCACAAGGAGGAACAAAAAAGATGACAGTAGGCAATCCTATAGTACTCCAGTCATTACTTCAAAAGAGTCTGATGACTGGCCTACATGGATGAAAGTGCAAGACATACCCTCATTGGTGCCCTGTAGAAGTGAAATATATTTTGCTGGTATACCATAGTGTTTTATATCCATTATGCTTCTCATAATCAATACAACTGACATAGAGAGAAGAGTTCCATTCCAGTGACTGTTCTACAATGATTCAGATTGGTGTCAAGAATGCAGTTAGGCTTGGGAGTGGACAGATTCTCACTATAAGAGCGTGTGATGTTGAACAGTGAAACCTGAGACAAAGCTGAGCTGCAGATGTCTCTTTTCAGAATCAAGAATACCACTATAATGGCTATAATGCAGGCCCTTAATCTGCAATTGCTGCGTCCTCGGTATGACGTCAATCTGCACCCAGCACTGCAAACAGGTTCTCCAACTTATAGGGAAAACTCAAGGATTGGTGGCAAGATTAGCACTCAAGCCACAGTTAGAAAACTCACAGTGTTCATTGTGGTGCTGAGCTGTCACCCACTGCACTGCTGCACTTGGGTCTCAATCTGGGTGGTGGACTGTGTGGTAGGTGCGGCAACACAATGTAATATTTATGTCGCTCTGATGTCACATGTGATGAAGACCATGGAGCGGCTGCTGCTTCACCACCTGAGGCCACAGGTCCGCCACACCCTCGACTCTCTGCAGTTCGCATACCAGGAGAAGGTGGGAGCGGAGGATGCCATCATCTATATGCTACACTGATCCCTCTCCCACTTAGACAGAGGCAGTGGTGCTGTAAGAATTATGTTTCTGGACTTCTCTAGCACCTTCAACACCATCCAACCTCTGCTCCTTAGAGACAACCTGACTGAGATGGGAGTAGACTCACACCTGGTGGCATGGATCGTGGACTATCTTACAGACAGACCTCAGTATGTGCGTCTCGGCTACTGCAGGTCTGACATTGTGGTCAGCAACACAGGAGCGCCGCAGGGGACTGTACTTTCTCCGGTCCTGTTCAGCCAACATACATCAGACTTCCAATATGAGTCGGAGTCCTGCCACATGCAAAAGTTTGCTGATGACACTGCTATCGTGGGCTGCATCAGGAGTGGGCAGGAGGAGGAGTATAGGAACCTAATCAAGGACTTTGTTAAATGGTGCGACTCAAACCACCTACAACTGAACACCAGCAAAACCAAGGAGCTGGTGGTGGATTTTAGGAGGCCCAGGCCCCTCATGGACCTCGTGATCATCAGAGGTGACTGTGTGTAGAGGGTGCAGACCTTTAAATACCTAGGAGTGTAGCTGGATGATAAATTGGACTGGACTGCCAATACTGATGCTCTATGTAAGAGAGGACAGAGCCGACTATACTTCCTTAGAAGGCTGGCGTCCTTCAACATCTGCAAAAAGATGCTACAGTTATTCTATCAGACAGTTGTGGCGAGCGCCCTCTTCTAAGCGGTGGTGTGCTGGGGAGGCAGCATAAAGTAGAGGGACAACCTCACGCCTGGACAAACTGGTGAGGAAGGCAGGCTCTATTGTAGACACGGAGCTGGAGAGTTTGACATCCGTGGCAGAGCGATGGGCACTGAGCAGGCTCCTGTCAATCATGGAGAATCCACCGCATCCACTGAACAGGATCATCTCCAGACAGAGGAGCAGTTTCAGTGACAGACTGCTGTCACCATCCTGCTCCACTGACAAAATGAGAAGATCATTCCTCCCCCACACCATATGCGACTCTTCAATTCCACCTGGTGGGTAAACGTTAATATTATACAAAATTATTGTCTGTCTGTTATACTTTCATTGTTATCACTCATTAATTTAATATTGTTCTTTATCAGTATGCTGCTGCTGGAGTATGTGAATTTCCCCTTGGGATTAATAAAGTATCTATCTATCTATTTATTATATAATGCATTTCTATCTATCTATCTATCTATCTATCTATCTATCTATCTATCTATCTATCTATCTATCTATCTATCTATCTATTATATAGTGCATTTCTATCTATTTATCTATTATTACATTTATATTTATTTGCTTAGAAGACACTCTTATCTCAAGGAACTTATAAAAGAGGTCAACATAATGGAGTAACATTAGCCTTGGGCCTGTTTGTCAGCAAATGTAACAGGACAGGTAACAAAAGTTGATTTCCACAAGTGAATTCTGTCAGTCTGTGTATCTTTCTTTTTTATCTTATATTCGTTAAAGATGACAAGGACTATTAGAAGGTGAATTTGCCTCAGATACAAATATTAAATATGGAATGAATCCCATATCAGAAATGAAACAAAAAAGAGAAAAATAAAAAGTTGTGCTGTCTCTTCTGATCAGTTTTTCTTTTTATAATCATGTGCTTTTGGCAACTCCATACCAAAATGTTTATCGTGAGTGAGAGAATTCAGCATATCCATGAGGTTTTGATAGCTGGACAGGGGTTGTGACTCCCTAAGGGTCAGCAGTGTGTTTAGTACCTGCTGTCTGGTTAAGTCAATGTATCGTCCTCGTCATGCGCCCTGACACACTGTCCATCAATAGCCTTTTGGCGAGTTTCATCTTCTGGATTAGCTTCTGCTGTGAAACATGGAATTAGCTCAATGTGTATTTACATTAGTGTGCTTATTAGCACTTTTCATCAAGCTTGTTAATGTCTGACTTAAAGTATGAGAGGACCACCATTAGTGTGAGCCTGTTAGCTGCTCCCTATGTCCAAGCTCTCCTTCTCACCCCAGCCAAACCAGTTTAATACCTGTAACAGTAACTGAACCTCCAGAAAGAGGACTGTGAATGTGACTTTTCTCTGTCATCGTCTATGTATTTATACAAGGCTGTAGAACAGCTCAGTTTTGTTTAATGGGCAACAGTTGTTATCTGCAACAGCTGTACGCTTTCTCTGTGTTATCTGTCATCCTGCACAATTCATTTCCTGAAAACAGCTGTCCCCTGGCTCAGAAACTCTCCCAAACACTCTAATTAATGCAACATGAACTGAATTCTGCTCTGTGACTTTTTTATTTTGTTTTTGAGATTTGCAATACGTCGAACACGATTTTTTCCGGTTCTTAACTTATCTGGCTTGAACGACATTTCAGACGTTTTCCTTCATGATTTCAGGAGGCCTGTAATGTCGACTGCAGACTATACAATAATAACAACAACACAAAAAATTCTATAGATGTGTTGACATTGCAAGAGATTTCTTTATTTGGAAAACTAAACCCTGTCCAGCAAGGCATATGAGAATTAAGTGCTTCCTGCCAATGGCGGTGTGGGCCAATTCAGCTACTTGGAGCTGAAAGAAATACAGTGGGAAAAAAATAAGTTTGTGAAGCTTTGGGAAGGAAGGTTTACTGCATCAACTGGTCAGAAAATGTAATCTGATCTTCATCTAAGTCACAAGTATAGAGAAACACGATACACTAATAACACTTAAAGTAATTCGAATCTTCCATGATTTTATTGAACGCACACATCAAACATTCAAAGTGTGCTATGGACAAAGTTAGTGAACCCCTGGAATTAATAACCTGTCCTTCAACAGCAATGACGGGCACTTCTGGTAACTGCAAATCAGACCTACACAAGGTTCATGACAGAACAGTTTCAGCTCAGCCATATTCTTAGGTGGTCTTGTGTGAACGATTCCCTTGAGGTCATTCCACAGCATCTCCACTGGGTTAAGGTCTGGGCTCTGACTGGGTACACTCCAAAAGGTGGATTTCCTGTTACTGAAGCCATTCTGCAGGCTTACTTTGATGGTTAGAGTTGTTGTCCTACTGCATCACCCAACCTCTACTGACTTTCAGCTGGTGGACAGCCACCCTGACATTATCCAGCAGGTTACATTAGTAAACTTGGGAATTTATTTGCCCCTTGATGATGGGAATCTATCCAGAGTCATCATGATGCTCCCTCCAATATATTTTACCATTGGGATGACGTCTTCTTGTTGGTATGTCGCACCCCTTTTTATGCCATATGTACTGCTGGGTTTTCTTACCGAACAATTCAACCTTTGTTTCACCAGTTCACAAAACATTTTTTCCAGTAGCATGGTGGAGTATTAAGATGGTCTTTGGCTAACTTTAGGTAAGCAGCAATGGTTTGTAGTAGAAGGCAGTATCGTCCTCCTTGGTGTCCTGCCATCAAAAATATTATGGTAGACTCATGAATGGAGATGTTCACCTGCTCCAATGATTCCACCAAGCTTTTAGCTGTTACTCTGGGGCCATTCTTCCCTAACGGTGTATTTCGCGTTGTGCCTTTCGAATCATTTTGGCTGGGCACCCAGTTTGTCTAACTGTGGACTGATGAATGTTTAATGTCTTTGAAATAACTTTGTAATCCTTTCCAGCTTTATGCAAATCAACAGTTCTGTATCATCAATCTTCTGAGGTCTCCTTGTTTGCAAGACATGATCTACACCAGAAGATGCTTCTTGTAAATAGGAAGCTCAGAATGTTTCAGTGATTTTTTTATTGGTCAAAGTAGCTCTAAACCACACCTCCAATCTGATTTCATTGGTTGGACTCCTGACTCCAGTGAGCTTTTGTTGTAGTCATCAGTGCCAGACTTTTTCTAACCTACACCTGAGAATGTCTGAATGATGTATGTAATATGTACAGGAACAATACAACAATTTGTGAGTTAATTATATTTATTCATCGTTGTAACTTAGATGAAGTTCAGACTACATTTTAAGACAAATTATATATCAATGTGTTTATTTCCAAAAGGTTCATCTACTTTTTTCTTGCCACAGTAAGAATGCAAAGTCAGCTTTTATATTTCAGGAGTTTAATTGCATTTATCTTGCAGAAGCATTAATTAGTTTGCCATTGATGTCACTATAAATCCAGAATTGGCTTTAGTCTGAGGAGCAGGAAAAGTTTATTTATAGAGCACATGTAAACCAATGTCAGTAATGCTGTAGCCAAAGTGCTTTACAATAAAATATACAATAAATAAATACTGTAGAATAAAATACAGTCATGTCAGTCAGTCAGTCATTTTCCAACCCACTATATCCTAACACAGGGTCACGAGGGTCTGCTGGAGCCAATCCCAGCCAGCACAGGGAGCAAGACAAGAACAAATCTCCGAGCAGGGCGCCAGCCCACCACAGGGCACACACACACACACACCAAGGACAATTTAGGATCACCAATGCACATAACCTGCATGTCTTTGGACTGTGGGCGGAAACCGGAGCAGCCGGAGGAAACCCACACAGACACGGCAAGAGCATGCAAACTCCACGCAGGGAGGACCTGGGAAGTGAACCCATGTCTCTCTCACTGCGAGGCAGCAGTGTTACCACTGCACCACCATGCCACCCAGAATAAAATACAATAAACCACAATACAAGCCGTCAACTGAAAACAAACAAATGACTATGAGGTAGGAACCATCAGTATCACTGAAGGTCACGGAAAGCTAGAGAATAGAAATGAGTTATCAGTCTCGTTTTAAACAGCTCAATTGAAGGAGGCAAAAGCAGAAAAGACAACCTTATATCTCAGAAAGTAATGACTGCACCCTTGCTGTATTGCTGTAGGGAGCACAGGGTGACCTTTGTTTCTTAGACAAGTTGAAAATCATCAACCAATGAAATAGATACTGTAGATAGATAGATAGATAGATAGATAGATAGATAGATAGATAGATAGATAGATAGATAGATAGATAGATAGATAGATAGATAGAAGAAAATCTAAAAGAAATACACAGGTATTTCACGTCATGTTTCTTGATACACTTCTGCTGAATAATTCATTGAAAGTCCTCATTGTTAGCATGTCAGGAAGAGGATGTGCAGCAGTTGTTCATTAACATACTCAGTTTTGTTATAATTATTTCCTTTGCTAGGATCACCAGGGGGTCCGGACTGTGTCCCAGAGATTGTTCTTTTATTTAGTTTGCTGATTTGGTGGGCCCCTCCTTGAAGTGATGATATCAGTAGAGCACACCACAGGGTAGAAGATCACACTGGCCATCACAGAGTTATTGAAGATATGAAGGTTACCACTAACCATATTAAAGGAATGCAGTCTCCTAAGAAAAAAAGCCAGCTCTGTCCTTTCTTCTATAGTTTCTCTGTGATACAAGACACCCATGTATCTTCATTTATGTTGCATGTATTTTGTGGGATGCCCCCTAGCCCCCCCACCGCCAAGAGGTACATCCACCTGCTTTAACAGAGCTACATTTATGTATCTGTGTTTTGATATTTGCTTTCCTTTATAATGTTGTTTAAAGAATGGAATCTGAAACAGTAAAGAAAAGAACAGTCCCCTTCAAGAGTGTCTCTAAGAGGCCTCCATAGTTGTACCTGTACTTCTAGGAAAAAACAGTATAAGAACAGGACGTACGTACAATGGGGGATTGAACTGAAGAAAGGCAAAACAACAGATCTGAAAACTTCAAAGCCAATAAGCAAATATTGTATTTTCACGTTATCAAACTTTTCCTACAGAGGACTGCTTTCAATTGGAAGTAAGACGAAGAACACTCAAAGCAGCAGTCATGATTGGAAGTATATAACCTGGGGTAGGATCAAGCCAGTGGCCTTCAAGGTCCATATTTGAGTTAAACTCAAGATTTTCTAAAGGATTTTAAATAGCAGCAGGTGTTGAGACTGTTAAATATAGGCAGTGGGATGAAGTGTTACTTCTTTAAAGGCTCTTGTAAATATATGCATATTCTCCTTTGTTGTAATTGTTATTTATATATAATCACTTAATATATGTCTTAGCTTTAAAACTGATCTGTTTAATGTTGTAGCGTTGTTTGTGAGGGCAATAAGATACATGATCTAATAAGGAATAGGGGGTTACCTTAAAGTTGATTGGGAAGAATTAAACCCCATAAGAAGCAACGGTAGATATATTAAATTAATTGTCTAGTACTGTTATACCGCCCATCACAGTCAAGGTATGGCTGCTGAAGAAAACCCACAGTCCCTTGCGGTTCATTGTACATGTGATTATGGTGTGATCAGTTCTCTTGAGTTTTTGCTCTGCTTTTATGATTTATGAATACTTTGAACCCCTGTTCTTTTTTCTTTTTGTCTTTGCCTTCAGGATTATGTATTTTGACATTGTTTGCCTCTGGTTTGTCTATTTTGAAGGCATTGCTATTCGGAGCTTTACTGTTTAATAGAGCTTTTTTATTTTTTTAATAAATAATTTAATTTTTCTGTTTCTGTCTTGCCCTTTTAATGACTAGTCTGGGTTTGACAGGCTAATGGGTATTTTCAGGATTTTCAGGACTTTGTGTGCCTTGAAACTCTTTAGTTCACAACATCAACCTGTTCAACTATTTCAGCATAAGCAAATGGAAATTAAGACATGCCATGATTGAAGTATTTAAAATTATGAAAGGAATAAGTACAAAGGATCCCAGTTATTACTTTAAAATAAATTCTGCCACAAGAACACAGGTGAAAACTTGTTAAGGGCAGATTTCACACACATCTAGAAATTTTTGCTTCACACAAAAAATCACAGAAACATGGAATAAACTACCAAGTTCTGTAGTGGAGAGCAGGACTTTAGGAACCTTCCAGGCACAACTTGATGTTATTTTGAACAATTTAGATGAACAGGATGGACAAGCTCCTTGGGCTGAATGGCCTGTTCTCGTCACAACCTTTCCAAAGTTCTAGCACAATCAGCACCCTGATGTCCACCTCATAACCCCATCCTGAGTCAGGAAGTACTGAATTAACAATAGCATTAATGAGCAACAAATATATAAGACTAAACAGCGGTAGACCAGCCCTCAATAGTTTTAATGAATGATTTGTTAATTCCGGAGTCAGATAACCTGATATGCAATAAACTTTCAAATAATTTAGACACCTAATTATTATTAGCGACAGTCTCAGGGGTTTCCCTCTGTGAAGCAAGGAGACATTTAGCAGTAAGACGGCCTAATCAGATAAGGTTCTGCTGGTAAGAGGTCAGGTGCAGGGTGGACATATTTAAAAAGATTAGACTTTTAGGAAATAGTGGGGTTTCAACAAAAAGGAAAGAAGACAAGGAGTAAGATACAAAAGTCCAAGGGAAAAAATAAGGGAGGTAAGAGCTAGAACATGTGTGGAAAAGGAGCAGTTTGACTAAGAGAATCAGCTTCAAGAGCCATCAGATAGCATTTTTGGTTTGGAGGGTATGAGTTTCTGCTTAGAATTCCAAGAGCTAAACTTAAAAGAAGTGGTGAGGCGGGCGGCCTTCTGCTGCTATGCACCTAAAATCTGGAAAAGCCTGCCAATAGGAATTTGCCGGGCTAATACAGTAAAGCACTTTAAAACACTGCTGAAAACACATTACTTTAACATGGCCTTCTCATAACTTCATCTTAGTTAATCCTGATGCTCTGTATACTCAATTAATTATCATTATTATTCATGGTGGCTCAGCAATCCATACTAACCCCTACTTTCTCTTCTGTTCTTTTTCCGGTTTTCTGTGGTGGCGATCTACACCCCCACCACATAATCAAAGCACGGTGCTGTCCCTACATTGATGAATTAATCATCATCTAGTCCTTCCATGAGAACCCTGAATACCATGAGGACTGATTGAGGTCATTTATGTGAGGTAGAAAGCCTAGAGGGGGCTGGGTGGTCTCGTGGCCTGGAACCCTTGCAGATTTTATTTTTTCTCCAGCCATCTGGGGTTTTTTTGTATTTTCTGTCCTCTCCGGCCATCGGACCTTACTTTTATTCTAGTGTTCTCTTATTTTAATTCTTGTTTTGTCTTTTTTTTTCTCTTTCTTCATCATGTAAAACACTTTGAGCTACATTATTTGTATGAAAATGTGCTATAGAAATAAATGTTGTTGTTGTTTAGTTGGGTTTCTTGGTAATTAGGATTTCGGAAACTGCATTTTACATAATGAAATATGGATATCCAGGCAGGACGAGTAGAGGCCTCTGAGCCAAACTGAAGCTAAAGGGAGAGGTTTATAAGCTGAGTTACACAATACAGTATATCGGCTGGGGATCAGGGGCTTAGAAGGGTAGAACGAGCAGGATTTGGATGGAGCCATGAGGATCAGCTGACATAGCTGATGAAGAAAAGAGGGATAACACATGTTCTTAACAATAAATGACTTAATATAAATAAATCAACACAATGGTCAGTGTCCATGCCCGGGGAGTAATGTCATCCGGCATCCATGAAAGGGTTGCAATGTCCGATGAGATACATATATATAAACATATATACATGTGAGCAGGCTATTTATATGAGAGCAAATCTTATTATATAAGCAGACCACAGTGCCACACTGAAGACCACTAGCCTTCACTGCTGCCTACGATTAGCACTAAAACATAAGTAACATGATAGTTAGAATTGAATACTAACCCTCACCTATTCTGTTTCTGTTCTTGGTACTCAAATGTGGCAATTGGTGCGACGGCCCACCTGCCAAGTTGTTTGCCTGACTATGGTAAAGTCATCCCAGATGGAGGATCACAGGAATCATGGGAAAGAGGGGTCCTTTCATCGGATTGGCTGGCCCAGCACTGTTTCAGCCGTAGAATAGCCAAATGGGGGAGGCAGCTTGATGGTTGAGGTCTCCAGGACTCTAAAAATATCCGAATCTTATTATGTGATATCATCTACTGTTAAATTCTGCTCCGTACTTCTAAAATGTTTTATTTTTATGCTGTATTAAGGATTTGTTCTGTTCTGTGTATTGTATTGACCCCCTTCTTTTTGACACCCAATGCACGTCCAAACTACCTGGAAAGGGGTCTCTATTTGAACTGCCTTTCCCAAGGTTTCTTCCATTTTTTCCCTACTGGGTTATTTTGGGAGTTTTTCCTTGTCTTCTCAGAGAGTCAAGTCTGGGGGGCTGTCAAGAGGCAGGGCCTGTTAAAGCCCATTGCGGCACTTCCTGTGTGATTTTGGGCTATACAAAAATAAACTGTATTGGATTGTATTGTACAATTACATATTTTGCATATCTTAATGTTGTTGTCCATTTCTTTCAGCTATCAAAGCTACCTTGAAATTATTTTTTTTTGCATTTGAGATTACTGGACATCTGGACATTAATGAATCCCAACCCAAAATGTAGAACTTCATTACATACGGGGAAAGGAACGGATAATGAGCCTACAGAAACCGCTTTCTGGCAGAGTGCTATTTTCAAGAGTAGGAGCACCAGATTTTTAATGTCATCTGCTGCTGAATTTGTGAGAAATAGTCAAGATTTTAAGAAGGGTGACCAGGCTGTCCATGATTTCTGTAAACGGTACCACATCACAGACAAACAGATGAGGCTTAGAGTTATTACCACTCATTAAGAAGGTGCTTCAAGTACCATAGGAATCCATAAAAAGTAAGATACATAGCAAAAAAAAAAACCAGAAAAAAACAAATGGTGAAATTAAGCCAGCATGTTCTTCCAGATGGTGGGTTTTGAGAAAATCTCTGTTCGTTTATTTGCTGGGCTTTTCTTATTTCCATTTCCACTCCCTGCGTCCCGCTCAAGGCTTCTCTGATTAGCTTGAAGTCATGTGTTAGGCATGTAATGTTATGTCATACTTTGCTAACAAATTTAGAAACTGTTCTTTTTCTGTTTTCGTTCTTAGGGGACATTTATGACTCCTACTCAGTCAGGGTGGTAGCTTTCAATTTCAAAGTGCCAGGGGGGCATTGTTTATCTGAAGCATACATGTCAGTTTAATAGTTAAAGTCACGAGTGTTTAAAGAATGGGTCCCTAAAGAGAATTTAAACATGCTTCCTTTGGGGTAAGATATACGTTTTGTTTAAAAAAAAAAAAAAAAATTATAACACTACACTGGCTCCAAAAATACCATTAGAGGCGAATGGAGGAGGGGTCGGCCTGGGGCTGATGGCAGATGGTTGGGGGCTGGCTGCTGCATTTCATATGGACGCTTTTGTTTCAGAATGCTTTACATTTTAAGCAAAGATCAGAAATGTTATTGACTATCGTAATATGGTAAAGATGGAAAAAAAAAATCACAATAACTAAACTTGTAGTTATATAGTGACGTTCTTAGAAAGAAGAATCTTACTTTGTTAGCAGTTTCACTGCTCAAGAGGAATGAAATATCTGGGTCATGGGTGTCAGCAATAACAGTCATTAATGGTAAATGTAGCCCACCAGTCATCTTTGAAACATCAATTGTTTTTAGCAACAGACCCTCGGCTAATACAAACAAAAAGACAAAGACAACACAGGGAGTAGTAGCACTCCATCCAATCAGATTCTCCGATCCAGCCTTGTGTTATACTAGCCAAAGTACCCGGTGTTGGAGTCAAATGGGTTAAGGAACGAAAATAAAGGTTTGTGTGTTTTTCAAATGGTGACCCTGTTGTCATTGCTAGCTGCCATCATCCATACTACCTCTCCAACAATATCTCTGCTCAAGCATTTGTCCTTCTTGAGTCCAGTTGGATTCCAGAATTGCAGACACTCCTTGCTGGGTTGTAACCATGAACACTGTCATGTCTGACTTGCCTTCTTAGTTCAAAGTGGACAGTTCTTGGTGCTTAACTTATGAAGAAAAGCCAACGAAGCAGGAGGTTAACAACAACCCTTTGATTGTTCTTTGAGTTTTGCTGTACTTACCCTCTAGATCAAAAGTCATCCAACATGACCTAGCAGAAGAGAACGATACCCCTTTTCATAATATAGTAGAACGAAGCAGCATGTGGCATTGCCCAGGTAAGTAATATTAAGCTCTGATCATTTTGTTTGTTAGTGCGGCTTCAGTTGTGGAAGAAAGATTAGACATAGGGGTCACATATTCAAGCAGGATAAAGTGTTTTGATTTTCTTTCCATATTAAAAATATAGCATTCATCTTAGAGACTGGGGGCCTCGCTCGCCAACACCCCTGCACGCGCTACACACCAGCAACTTTGCGTCTCTGCTGCACGCGTATTTGGATTTCACTTTCAACAAACTACCAATCTTTTAATTCTCACAGATACGCCTCTTCATTGGGAAGAAACACTACTTTTCCCTGATGGCAACACGAATTAGACGATCTACAAGTCTCCGACTTAAAGTATAAAGCCAAACAATATCTACAAACTTCTATCATATCACCTATGTCCATATATTCGATTTCGTTTCGCTTTTACCTTGTCATCAGTATTGCATTGAATTTTGATTCCGTGTTTGGAATTATATCGTGACAACGCAATGTATACCTGCCCGTGAGTGATTATTGATTCTTTCTCTCTACACGTGTGTCTGACAATAGCATTCACACAAATGAGAAATGATTGAACCGTGTGCGTGGTTGTAAATGTTTTAGATGTGGGCAGGACTTTTCCAAATCTCTTTGTATAAAGTCTTGTCTCACAGGGCTTGATATTTTCTCTCGCGGGATTTCGCTTTCAACAAACTACCAATCTTTTAATTCTCACAGATACGCCTCTTCATTGGAAAGAAACACTACTTTTCCCTGATGGCAACACAAATTAGACGATCTACAAGTCATTGACTTAAAGTTTAAATCTGAACAAAATATTCAATCTCTTTTCACTGTTCTGTTATTTCACCGAGTAATAATTTCCATTTGTTTGCACTAATGTGATCTTTACTATCATTTTTTGAGACTTTCAAATTTTCGTACTTCCATTATCTCTAACCTGCTCTGCATGTGTATCTCGCCAACATTTTTGAATTCTTTATGAAGTTCTACTTTGTCATCTACTCTTTGTCTTTAATTTCTGGCCCTGGGCGTGATTGAATTTCTTGGGACAAAGTCTAGTCTCGTGGGACGTGAAAGTGTCTCTCTGAGAAAGTCACATCTCATCTCTCTTCCCAAGATTTTTTTATTATAATAGAGAGAAATAGCATAAAGGGTTAATAGATGTCAAAAACCTGTTCAGGTATATCAAGTGTAAGGGACGGCCGGGACGCCCAAAGGAGGGAAGAATTGGGGAAGTCAGCTATGCTAGGTGTGTAGTGTAGTGGTGCTGCGGATTCCTGCAGGACATCCTGAGACTTGGAGTTTGGCTTCTCAGCTCTGTTGGGTGACACTAGGGGGAGCTGTCAAAGGACCTGGGGACACATTCTTTATTTACAGCCCGGAAATACGAGGTAGTCACGAGGAAGGAAGGACAGAAGCACTTCCGGGTCAAGAACTATATAAAGGGTCTGATGGGAACCCAGCAAGCAAGCCGGAGTCGGGAGAAGTAGGACAGAGCTTGCTGGGAGTTGTGGAGGAGAGAATTTGGAATTATTATAGACAATTGTGCTGATTTATTTGCTTTTTACTGTGGCTATGGTATTTGAGGGCATTGTTTGGAGAAGAATAGACTAAAAATACTTCTCATTGCTTTTACCCTGCATCCAGAGAATCTGTCTGTTTGGTTTAAAGAGGCAATAGCACCCTCAAGTGTTTCACACAAGATACCAGATAAAGGTTAAGTGAACAACAAAATGTACTGAAAGATGACTAAGAAGTCAGCAGATGTCCTGTTAACAACCAGAATGGACAGTTGTTATATGCATGCACAGACATTTCAAGGGTCTCAAATCAACTCTGGGTGCTCCTGTTTCCCCCCACAGTCCAAAGACATGCAGATTAGGTGCATTTTGGAGATCCTAAATTGTCCCTAGTGTGTGCGCATGCCCTACGGTGGGCTGGCGCCTTGTCCGGGGATTTGTTCCTGCCTTAAACCCTGTGCTGGCTGGGATTGGATTCATCAAACCTCCATAACCCTGTGTTAGGATGTAGCGGGTTAGATAATGACCAACTGACTGACCTCTATTCCTACTTTCTCTGATCATTCTGACCATGTTGTAACAGACTGCTCATGAAGAATGCTGCCTCTAAGGCATTTTGCCGAGGAGTAATTAAAAGATACAATGAACGGCTTTTCTCCTGCCTGATTACTGAATTGTCCTGTTAGAGGATAAGTTGCTTTCTTTAATTAAGATGTCGATTTCTACCACACTATCTGTTCGGATGTTTCACTTGCTCTGAGCCACCACGTGACACTGATGTGCAAACTGTTCCACACACAACTCTGGGATCCACAGGGACAAAATTTTGTTTTCCAAAGTAGCCTGTCTTGCGGGTATGGTCCTTGAGAGAAACAATGAAAAATATTATAGAGATCAGTCATAGAGTGTAGGAATTTTATAAGAAACATTCTGTTTTAACATATATAGACAGCAATCCAGCTGATGCTCCCTCCGACTACACCAACTCACTACTTAATGGCAGTGGGCCCCAAACTTGGTCCAGGGGGTCACCCTGTGGCTGCAGGTTTTTATTCCAACCAGATTCACAATAATTGAGAATAACTGATCTTAATTAGTTAGCTGGTATTTTTGTTTCTCTTCCCTTATTCTGCATTCAAAAAAGCACAGCAGTATGATTTTTACACTATAAGACATTTAGGAATATTTCTATGTTTTGCTATAGTTTCAAAAGTTTAACTCTTTTTTGCCATTTTTCTATTATTTTTTCCATATTCTGTGTGGATTTCTCCCTTCGTTGAATCCTAATAGTGACAATTAAAAACAAGCAAACAGACACCCGGCTGAACAACACTAAATGATGAAAGGCTGCAACTCGAAACAGTTATGGCTTTATTTCTTTGAGTATTGTAGTGGGAAACCTTTACTTAGCATTTTTAGTCTGTGAAGCTTTTTAGTTATGTAGTCTTCTGTCTAACTGCTCTAAGTAGGATGAGTTCATACTAGTATGCAGTCCCCCAAGGTCGCTCCTGAGAAAGAATGAAGTATCATGTCTCTCATCTCTCTGTGTAACAGTAAGTGCCCTTGAGACTGAAGCCAGGAAGCACTTCTTTACCCAAACAATTGTGTGTCTCTGGAATAAACTACCAAGACATGGAGTTGACCACCTTTGAACGATATCTTCATGAGATATTGACACAGTTTGGCTATTGCCAAAGCGAATGGGCGACCAATGGACTGAATGGTCTCCTCTCATTTGTCAGACTTTGTGCGAATGTTCTTATGTATAACCTAACACAGGATGATCCAATGTGCCATATAAGGACCTATTAATATTAGATTCACATGTTATCAGCTTTTATATATTAATACACTATAAAGACTTCATCAAACAAAGACCTGTTAGCACACCCAGGATTATACACAAGACTGCCATATCTTTTAAGGGAGCGCCAAAGGCGACTTTGTTAAATAAATTTCTTATACTTACATATTGCTGGGGTCTGAAGAACCTTTTTATATATGTATGTTGAAGTGGGAGCAGGAACAACATTACTCCCTATCAAGAGGGGACTGGGCAGTCTAATGGTCTGGAATCCCTACAGATTTTATTTTTCTCTCCAGCCGTCTGGAGTTTTTTTTTGTTTTTTCTGTCCACCCTGACCATTGGACCTTACTCTTATTCTATGTTCATTAATGTTGACTTATTTTATTTTCTTACTGTGTCTTTTATTTTTCTATTCTTCATTATGTAAAGCACTTTGAGCTACTTTTTGTATGAAAATGTGCGATATAAATAAATGTTGTTGTTGTGTCTGTTTTCTTGGATTCTGATATTGGACTTTTTCACATAGGAATTAATTTTAGGCAACTCCTTTCTGTTCCTTTGAAATTGTTTTTGTTATTTTTGCTATATTTTGCCTTCTGTCAATAAGATCTTCTTTAATAAAGAATTACTTTTACAAGCTAGACTTTAATAGTTGTTGTTCCTTATAAGTACTTTTTTGTAGATTTTAGGAAATACAAGAAGTCAAAACTCCTTTTAGGCTTGTGTAGGCCAAAACCAGTCAGTAAACTTGAAGCTGTTGTCTTATCTAGGTAGGCTGGTGATGACTCTGGCTTGCTGGTTCGGTTTTTGATGTCTCACACCCTTTACGTCATATCTGTGACTGAGTATTGTGACACCTAGATAATGGATACACACCTATACCAGGAGGCAATTCATTGGCTATCACTCTGATTTCAACACCATTGTGCCCACCAGCCTGGGGTTAAAGCTCAGAGGCCCTCACTTAGAGTCTGAGAACCTACATCTGTGTCCTGCAGGTGTTTGAGTTCCTGACAAACAGGTCACAGTCAGTACGTGTAATACTTTACATTTACTACCATTAAACTTCATCTGCTACAAATCTGCCAAAGCCAGTATGCTGTCCACGTTCCTGTGTAATGACATCAGCAAATTTAACTAGTTTGTTATTTATATTCCTATCCAAACCATTTACATATTTTATATTTTAAAAATAGTAGCAGCCATAGCACTGAGACCTGAGGGACACCACTCTTGCCAATTCTGATATGGTTTGTTGCACCATCACCCTCTGTCTCCTGTGTCTGAGCCAATTCTGCACCCATCAACATACATCACCCTGAACTCCCACATCTTTAAGTTTGGTGCCCAACCTCTTATGAGGCACCTTATCAAATACTTCCTGAAAATCCAGATAAATGATATCATATGCCTCCCCTGGTCGTATTTTTTGGTTGCTTCCTCATAGAATTCCAGCATGTTTGTTAAACATGACCTCCCTTTTCTAAACCCATGCTGACTGTTCATTAAAACTCCTGTTCTTGCCATGTGGTGCACAATTCTAGTCCTTAGTAATTACTTTTAATTAATTTACCCGTGATGCATGTTAAGCTTACTAGCCTATAGTTGCTTGAATCTGCCCTGTCACCCTTGTTATATAACTGGATAATATTTGCCATTTACCAGTCCTTTGAAATTTCCCCAGTGCACAGTGACTTAAAATATGCAATAAAGGGTTTATATATGTACTCTCTAACCTCCTTAAGACATTGAGGATAAATATTATCTGGGCCTGGTTATTTGTTTGATTTCAGCCTATTTAACACTAGAATAACCAGAGCCTACGAAAAAACTCGTAATTCCGTCCCACCTTAAACTGCTTCTTAAATCCCTTCACACCTCTCCGCCAGCGTCCTTTGCCTTCTAAATGTGCTGATAAAGAGAAGCTAGGAGCAGCCGGCTATTCCATCCCCCCACCAATTCCTGAAGTCCTAATAGCAAAGAAACATTTTCACAAGAATAACACAATTGCGCTTTTATTCTATACTTATTTATACTTTTGAATAAAAGCGCAATTGTGTTATTCTTGTGAAAATGTTTCTTTGCTATTAGGACTTCAGGCTTCATACATTATATAGTTTATGCCTACATTTTGTCATCTACTACTAGAATATAAAAAAATGTTTCTGTTTTAACAATGTGTTGACACAGATTACTGTAGAAACGGAACAGACATGAAATGCGTGTGTTCCAAACAACGATCTATTATTTCACTCTAAAACTCCAATTCACTCCCAGATACTCAATCAAGGCATGAGCTGAGAGAAGTTCGTGCACGTTCTAAATTGGTGGTGGGATGGAATAGCCGGCTGCTCCTAGCTTCTCTTTATCAGCACATTTAGAAGACAAAGGGCGCTGGCGGAGAGGTGTGAAGGGATTTAAGAAGCAGTTTAAGGTGGGACGGAATTGCGAGTTTTTTCGTAGGCTCTGGTAATTCTAGTGTTAATCTGAGCAGCACATCTCTCTCTACAATTCCCAAATCTGTCAGTACTTCCTTAGTAGTCCCTGTTACTGCTGAAAGGTTACCCACTTCCTTACATGTGAAGACCTCAGAAAAAGGCTTATTTAGAGCATGTGCTATTTCACTCTCTGTATCTTTTAAATCACCTTTGCTGTGCCTGATGCACTTCACCTCCCCCTTGACTGTTCTTTTATTACTAAAATACTGAAAGAATCTCTTAGGTTCGTCTTTCACCTTACCTGCTATATTTCTCTTTAACTGCCTTTTAGGCTCCATAACATCCTTCTTAACAGCTGCCCACTGTAATAAGTATATAAGTTTAATATGTCACTGTGTACAATAAATATTTTATAAATCCACTCACATGTGCAGCTAAACATGTGCAGCCAGATTTAGCAAACAGGAGTTCACCATATATGAACTGTTAGGCAAGCATTTTAAGACAAGATAAGTTAAGGACAACTTTAAAATTTCTTTTTATCAAATTCAGAATGAAATTGTATCCTCTCTTTACCTTGGTCAGAATGGCATGATTCACCAAAGTGGGGTCTTGTACATGAAGAAAGAGTATAAAGCCTTGGAACATTACTCAGCACACCTTTGAAGCCAATGGATGGATTGGAGATAACGTCATCCGATCCGGAAAATCCTTCCAATGCAGCGACTAAAATGGCAGACTCTATACATTGGACCAACACTCTTGAAAGTCTTGTCATGGCTTCCTTTGTCTGTTATGCCATGTAAACCATCATTAAAGAAAGCTAAGTTATTTCTTCTATGTGATTTCTTACTACCATATTACTAAGAGAGGGGTATTGCCTTTTTATATTATATCGATATAGTTTCAAGTTACGTAACATGCTGCAATTACAAAAGCACTCATTCCAACACCCTCATGTTCTCATATGCCCTACGATTCACATTGGAGTTATTATCCATCCCGCTATATCCTAACTACAGGGTCACAGGAGCCAATCCCAGGGTGCAAGGCAGGAAACAAACACAGGCCAATGAGCCTAACCTGCATGTGTTTGGACTGTGGGAGGAAACCGGAGTACCCCGACACATTCAACATGCAAACTCCACTAAGGGAGGACCCGGGAAGCGAACCCGGGTCTCCTAACTGCAAGGCAGAAGCGCTACCCACTGCGCCACTGTGCCGCCCATTGGAGTTATTAGTCTTATATAAAGTTGCTTGGATCTGCCCGATCACTTTTTTATATAATGGGAATATATTTATTATTTTCCATTTATATATCATCTTATTATTATTATTATTCATCAATAGTAACAATAATAATAATACATTTTATTTAAACAGCACCTTTCCCATGCTCAATTTATTGTCATATTTCCTGCATAAACTTCCAATCCCTCCATCCTCCCTGCAACTGTGTCACATTAACTGCACTAAGCTCTTGAAGTGACAATATGTAACAATAAAGGTCTAAACTAATCTAACATACTTCATACTTTCCTTCAGTTATAGTAATGGCTTTAAAGTCACCATTTAAAGACAATTTTCAAACTTAGCATTGTTCATATTACCTCAGCTAACACACATTTTCACCCGTAGGTGCTGTTAATTTAATACACATTGTCTAATCAAAAAAAATTGTTCAGATCACCTGTATTTCATTTATGCTTCACCTGCAAAGGGTTAAAAAGAGAAGCTCGGTGTAGCTTAGTCATGTATTTATTGGACTGCCATGGTATGCTGCAGAGTACCAAGGGAGGTCTCGCATATCGTATTTGTTGTCCACCAGCTGTGTGTTTTTTTTGTTTTTGTATTTTTCTAGATGGCTCCATAAACGTTTCCTCAGAAGCACTCAAAATCATTTTATAGATCTGCACTGAGTCTCCTAGTGTAAGCTTTGATAGCAAACTACAGAGGTTAGAAGCATTTGTGTCTAAGTGGAGTGGCATTTGTGTTATCGGCACAAGCTTGAAGAAGACACCTTTTGTGGTCAAATGTCTACAATTAATGAAAAATCAGATGCTGTGCTATTTTTGAACTCCTGCGTGAGTGTAAGTGAGCTCAGTAATGGACTGGCACCCTGTCAGGGGTCTGGTTCTTGCCTTGCACTCTGTAACACCGGTCTAGTCTTAGGCCCCCATTAACCTTAAGTCAGACTAAGCAGGTTTATGAACGTTTTGTAAAAATATGGACTAGCGTTTTTTTCTTTGCCTACAAAACAACAAACATCGAGTATATACAGTACTGGGTATCCAAGAAAAAACAAAATTCAGACGGCAAACCCAAACAGAAATCAGGAGCTAAACATCCTAGAAGTGTTGTATTTTTTGGACATTTGTATACAAGTTTTGGTGTAGTGCAGCATGAATTGTAAGAGAGTATTTCACCTCTGTGATTAATGACCAAATCCCTTCAGACTTTCTATTATTATCCCAATCCAAGTGCCTCCTGCAACCTCTGCCCCCCTTAGCGACTGACTCCACTTCAGTTCAAGAACTGAGAAGATAAACCGATAGGAGTAAATTGTTACTATATATGGTGAGTCTTCTAGGCGGCCCTGGAGACATTCTGTTTGCTTCATCCACTGTTTTTTGTTATGTAGGAAAATGAATTGATTTGACATCAGTCACTTGTAATTGACTTAATATGGGGACATTTACAGTTTTTGTTCATCAATCTGCACTTTGTAATGCAAAATGACAAAGTGAAAACATGTTTTCAGAATGGTTTGAAAATTTACCAAAAATCAGAAACTGAAATGTCTCTTCTTCTGTAAGTATTCAGACCCTTTGCTGTGGAACTCCAAACTAAGGTCAGGTCATCTTGTATGTTTTCATTCTCCTTGAGATGTGTCAAGAACTTGATTGCAGTTCACCAGTGGCAAATTGAATTGATTGGACATTTTTGAGAAGGGAATAACTTGTGTATGTGAGGTACAACAATTCACACAGCATGTAAGGACAAAAACCAAGCCATGGAGCTCTGTAGAACTCCACGATCAAATTGTGGTGAAGGGTAGATTACAGCAAGGGGATAAACCCATGTCTACTGTACATGTTTGAGTATGCCTCAGTAATCAAGAAACGGAAAAAGTTTGGGACCACCAGGACCCTTTCAAGAGTTGGCCCATTGGCAAAACAAGTAACCAGACAAGAAAGGCCTTGATCAGGAAGGTGACCAAGAACTCAATGGGTCAAAGCTTCAGAGTTCCTTTGCTGAGATGGAAAAACTTATCAGATGTATGGCCACCTCAGTAGCACTCCATCAATCAGGAGGTTAAGGTGGACTGACTACACAGTGACTAAACCACTAGTGAGTAAAGGGTGGCATGGTGGCACAGTGGTAGTGTCACTGCCTCACATTCAGGAGATCAGGGTTCGTGCCCCCGGTCCTCCCTGTGTGGAGTTTGCATGTTCTGTCTGTGTGGGTTTCCTCCCACGGTCCAAAAACATGCAGGTTAAGTGAATTGGCATCTCTAAATTGGCCCTAGTGTGTGGTCGGGTTGGATGTATGTGTGTGTTTACCTTGTGATGGACTGGCACCCTGTCCAGGGTTCTTCCTGCCTTATGCTAGCTGGGATAGGCTCTGTTTAGGATTAAGTGGATTAGAAAATAAGTGACTGACTATTGAGTAAAAGGCATATGACAGTTTAAAGGACCCTGAGAGCATAAAGAAGAAGATTCAATGGTCTGATGAGACAAAAACAGAACTCTTAAGCATTATGTCTGCCAAAGAGAAGCCACTGCTCAAAGCCCAACAAATGCCATCCCTACAGTGAAGTATGGTGGTGGCAACATCATTTTATGGGGGTGATTCTCAGCAGCAGGGACAGGGATGCTCTTATGATAAATGTATATGAGGGTATGAGATACAAAAAACACAAATCAGTGCAAACGTTGCTTCGGAATTGTTTGGGTATTATCATGTGGTCACGTAGGAACAATACATAGAAAACAAAAAGTCTGTGCACTCCATGATTACTCTCTAAGGTGGGCGTTAAAATATCATAATTCCTTGTAACAATAGCGTGAGTTTTCCGCATTCGACTTATACGACCGACATTATAAAATACTAGAAATTATACGGTAAAATCAAGCCCCGATTTATGCAAGGGAGAACTTAAACGTGAGTATATATGGTAACTGTTTGATTGTTATGATGGAAGCCTGACTTTGTGGCAACTAATCACACCTACAATATTTCAAAGAGTTAAATTAGTGGAGGTTTTGTTAATTTTTTCTAAACTTTTCAAAACAGCATAACATTTTATGTATGTTATACCCAATGACATTTAAAACTGAGAAGAGGTAGAAATCAGGGCAGTGTTAACATATGGGCATAGTGGGCACTGCCCAGGGGCTCCTGTGATGTTTCTGATGCCTATGTATGTTTCTGTTTTGCTATCAAAACAGGGGCCCCAGCACCCCTAAATTGCCTGGGGGTCTATAATGCTGTTAAGACGGCCTTGCCAGAAATAATAATTTACATGCAAGCAAAGATCACAAATAGTGACAGAATTATTCCACTGAACCCTTGAGCAAGACCCTTAACATGAATATTGCCCTAGGGGCATTGTACAATGGCTGATCCTGTGCTCTGACCACTGAAAGTCATCTGAAAAGACAATTTCCCCTTGGGGATTAATGAAATATACCCAATCAAAAATGAAAAATGTGGAATTTTATGCAGCAAAACGCTGCATGCGTATCCTACATTAGTAGCACAAATGACGCCTGATTAAGTCAACATTCTTGAGGAGACACAGAGAGACAAAACAAAATTAAGTAAATAAAATTACCTTTGTTGTATTCAGAATTAAATGTGTCTCTTTGGTTTCACTTAGATTCACTTGGATTTTCAAGCTCCTTCGCAAGATATCAATGCTTGGCACTGTATGTTGTTGGAAAGCAGTAATGGTTTGCTTTTACATCTCAGCACTCGTCAAGGACTCTGCCATGCAAAGTGGCGTACGCTCACAATACCCAATACCCTTCATTCACAAAGTCGTCTGTCTCAACATTTAAACTCGTAAGTTTAGTGAAAAAGCCTGTGAAATACTCTGCCCGCTCTCATTGATTAACATCCTGACTCCGTTTAAAGTTCTTAAACTCCTTCAGACGTTCTATGAGTAAGATGGCAAGTAACAGGCTTCAATCATGAGAGACGCCAGCTCCATCCATACAGCTCAGTTTTCTCCTGTTGCCTTGCCTACGTAATAAAGGTAGAGCCGCAATTCCTTTTCTTTCTAGTAACACTTCACGATGGGATGAGTAATCTCTTTTTCTCAGTTGACATCCAATAGACCAGGCTGCGTGAGATTTGTTGCAGCACAGGGCCCCGAGAGAGCTCTCCTTTGTCTTGTAATCAATCAGACGCGTTTCGCCAGCCATGCCTAAATAATTACAGTTTGTTCTTCCTTGGTGGATGAGGTGGCTGTTAAGCAGTTATGTTGTTGTCACCAAGACCCAGCACGACTGCATACATTGCCTGTGCCCATTTCCTGCCTGAAGGTGCCAGGTTCGTGTGCTCGATTTCTATTCGGCCTTACAGAACAGTCCGTCTTTATTTTTTTGTTATTTTTTTCTTACAGATTTATTCCGATCCAACTTTCATAATGATATCTCAGTGTTCCTGAATTCAGTTCTGAAAGCCTTCAGGGTAACTGGCAAAAGAGCTACATTGTCAGAAAATTACAGACAGCTTCGGTAAGCTTTGATTATCCCAATCCCCCACCCACTTAAATAATTCCTTTTCAACTTTTTCCAGTGATGCTGTGAACATTTTTAGGAAGGCTGATGGACCCTGACACGCTATGTTGCAGTTATGGCTTCCCTCCATGCCTTATTATTGGAGGTCAATGAGGTGACACTTGGAAATGCTTCATTCAGGGTGGCATTGCTTAGAGAGATGAAGATCAAAAACAGAAATCAAATAAAACATCCATACACACAAAATAAACGACAATGTCTGTCATGGTGCGTGTAATACTGGAGCACCTCTGGGAACTGTCCTGTGTACCCTCCTGTGACGATGTGGGTTCTGGCTCCACGCTCCCATGGTTGTTTGGGAACCCTTGAACCCAACACCGTCGATAAAGAAACCGAGTGAGCTAGTCAGTGAAGGCAATAATTGAGCATCTGAGCAAGGGGATGGTTAAAAGTGAAACAGTGCTTTTATTAAAAACAGTCAACAAAAAAAAACAGTGTTTCTAAAGTGCAGTTCTTCAATAAATAAATACTTTAAGATGAAAGTGGAGGTTAAAACCATTGGAAAAACAATCCTTTAAAACGAGAGGTAAAATCTTCTCTAGGAAGCAGTTCTTTAAAACAACAAATCCGGTGTAACGTTTCTGTTAGCGTCTCACCTGCTTATCCCGTTTGGGCTTAGCAGCAGGCAAGACGCTCTCTGCAGCTGCCCTCCTCTTACACTTTCTCGAGACTGGAGACCTCCCGATCCCTGGCTTCGGTTTGGCTCTCATCCCAGTCCCCGAGACTTGATGTCCACCAATGGCCAGGACTCACACACTGGGGATTCCACCACCAAGCCTCCCGACTTCCGCTGCCTTTCCCGGCCTTCTGCGGCTGTCGCTTTCCTCTAGGCACTCCGCTACCTGGTCACTCAGCGGGAGCAACATCAACTCAAACGTCTGGGTGTTGGCCTAACACCCAGCTTCCTTACAGCTGCCCTCGATCGCGCGCTCAACACACGCACGCACCGCCTGCTTCCTCGTTCCCTGTAGCCTCCGTCCTCTTTTCCTTTTTCTCTCCGATCGTTTATTTTTTTCATTCCTCCATTTTTTTCCCCCTTCAACCGACTTGCGCTTCTTTTTTATAACGTGAGGGGCCATCACAGCTGTAGCATTAGCCACGGGAGCAATCACAAATGTGGGCAGTTCCTCACCTGTGCACACGGTGAGAAACGCCCACATCGACGATTGCCCCGCGGCTCGCTAACATCGCCTCACGAAGCCGCCTCGGGTACGGTGATTATTTAAAAATGGCCTTTGCTCAGTGAGCTGTGGACCCGCTATACCACACCTCCACACAATAGACTTCCAGTAAAATGCCAGCACTTGCCAATTACAGAAATTATCAGATGGCTCTGAGGCCAGGGATCTGCACTGGCAATTGGAAGGTTGCTGGTTCGAGTCCTGTAAACGCCAAAAGTGGCTCTTAACCTGCAATTGCTCCATCTTGGGTATGACGTTAATCTGCATCCAGCCCTGCATGTAGGCCCTCCAACCTGCAGGGGAAAACCTGGGGGTTGGTGGCAGGATTGGCACTCCAGCCACCATATACAACCTCACACTGTTCCATTCCATCTGAACTAGTGTGGTGCTGAGGTGTCACCTGTTGCGTGGCTGCACTTGGGTCCTAATCTGGGATCCTGAGTTGGTTTGTCATGTGGTGGGTGCGGCGATGCGCTGTATCAGCAGCTTCGACTAACCTCTCTCTCTCTTCTATCATTGGCTGCATCAATTATGGAGACGAATTGGAGTACAGGAAGGTTGTGAAGGACTTTGTCTTGTGGTGCAGGGACAACAACCTGTATCTCATAATCAGCAAGAGAACAGAGCTGGTGGTGGATGTCCAGTGTGCCACGGAGCCTCTGAGACCAGTCACCATTCAGGGGGAGGATGTGGAAGTGGTGCAGAGCTCCAAATACATGGGGGTCCATATAAACAGTAAACTGATTTGACAACACAGTGGATAGGGACAAGAAGAGCCAGAGCAGACTGGACTTGCTAAGAAGACTCAGGTCTTTTGATGAATGCAGCAAGCAACCAGAGTAGCCAGTGTGGTGTTCAATTTTATGCTATCCTGGAAGCAACTTGAGCTCAAAAGACACAAAATGCCCGAACAAACATCTCAGGAAAGTCTGACCCATCACAGGGCAAAACCTGGACACACTGCAAGTTGTTGTGGAAAAGAGGATGATGGTCACATCCCCTCCAGGAGGTGCTCTCTTGGAGGACATTCCACCACAGTGTGCTAAGAAGCATCTATGGGGGTCTTTCCTGCCCGCTGCTATCAAGCAATTCAGTGCTCTTTCCTGATGTCCTAAACTAAATGCTGATATTCGTCAAGTCATTTTTGCAACTTCTGCACAAAATACATTATTTTTTGATTGATTGTCTTATTTTTTCTATGAGTATGTATCCTTATTTTTATGTTTCTGCTGCTGTATTAAAAGTGTGTGGCTCGGAAGCCTCCATGTTGGGAGGACTGGGGAGCAAGCGTGGCCAGAGCATTACCTCCCCCGGGACGATAGATGGCGATCCCCTTGGGTTGCACAGGTGCTTCGGACTCCCACAGGGCTTCATGGGAGTAGGAGTTATCTAGAGCCCTGTTGGGATCCGCCGGCCCCATCGGGGGGTGCTGCAGCAGGAGCTGCTGAGGCCTTATGGCAGTCCTTCTGGAAATGAGTCATCAAGCACCGGGAGCACTTCAGGGTGGGCTATAAAAGGAGCCAGCAACCACTATATGGGAGCCAGAGTCGGGAGGAGGAGGACGAAGTTTGCTGAGGAGGAGTGGAGGCGAAAGACAGAAAGAAGGACTGAGAGAAAACAAAGAGTGAGAGACAAAGAGAGAGAGATAAGGATTGGTGTGCTGTGCTTATTGAGACTGGGTTGTGCCTTAGGGAAACGGGGAAGGTGTTTCCCATGAGGTGAAGATAAATAAAAATAACTTGTGTTTTTATAACTGTGCCTCTTGTGTCGGGTTGGGTGGTTTGCACGCCCACTATTGGTTCTGTCAAACCATTTAAATTTCCCCTAGGGATTAGTAAAGTTTATCTAATCTAATCTAATTTAATCTCTATTGACATTTACTGACTCCTTAGCGTTTCTAACAACAGTCAAGTGATCACTCTGACCTGCAGACACAGACACCATCAACACAGACTGAGTCTTGGACCAGACCTCACATGTCATGGGCTTAGTCTTGGACAATGGGCCTACCGCAGGGTCCTCATCTTAGACTTTAGCACAATGGCAGGCACATTGTGTATCTGAATAGAGAGTCAGTGCAGCAAATAAAGAAGGGAGACACAGCAGGCACAAAGGTCAAGTCAAGCCAAGTCAAGTGGGTTTTACTGCCATATCATCTCAGGAGTGGACAAATCAGTAGTTCAGACACCTGGGACTGAAGGTTTACTTTCCTGTAAGAGCCAGTCTTAGAAAGTTACATTCATATTAGTGTTTGCTTGACTCCTAAAGAAGAATAGCTATTAGAATATGGTATAGTCCTTTATCCCCATTTAAAGTTCTATCTCATATTAACTTACAGGGGGTTCTGGGATTTCAGTATGCTGCATGGGATTCTGGCAAAAAGCTTGACACGTTGAAATATTCCACAGACGAAATATCTTTTTTTAAAAAACTTTAGTGACTTTAGTTCACATAAACATAGAGAAAAGACTGGTATTGCAAGAAAAGTTCTGTTTAAGGCTTATATGTTTTGATTATTTATTCTCATACAGTTGAACCATTTCTAAGTGTTCAGAAAACAGTATGTGTAGCCCATTTTCATACCGTAAATGGGCCTTTCAGTCCCTGCTAGCACTGTACTAAAGAACAACTGAATCGATTAACAGACCGTATTGTAGATATAGCAAGAAAGATCTATCTCATATTAACTTACAGGGGGTAAAGTCAAGTCAAGTTGGGGAGCGTGCACTGGTATAGCGTGTTGCAGCACCCACCATACGACAAAACAGTCCAGATCCCGGTTGGCAACACCCCAGGCAGATATGCAGTCCAGTCCCAGCCTCCAGAAATGACCCTCTATCTGCTGCAGGTAGGTATTATGTGGGTGACCCCTTGGCCTGGTCCAGCCACTTGGATCCCCAACAATGAGGATCTTACGAGCCAGGTCACTCTCTGGGAATTATGGCACATGGCCGTAGTGCTCCCTCACAATTCAGGTAATGTGCCTCATTCGGGACTCCATGAGCAACACAAAGTCAAACCAGCTGTACCCAAGGATTCTCTGGAGAGGAACAGCACTAAATGAGTCTAGTCTTTGTCTCAGGTCACTGGATAGCGCCCATGTCTCGCAACCATATAGTAAGACAGGAAGCGCTAGGGCTCTAGAGACTTGGACCTTTGTCCTTTTGCAGAGATATCAGGAGCCCCACACACCCTTTTCCAATGACCTCACGAGCCCCCCATGCTCTCCCAATCCATCTAATGACTTCATAGGAAGAGTCACCAGTGACATGAATGGCACTGCCAAAAGACTTTTCCATATTCTAATAGCTATTCTTCTATAGGAGTCAAGCAAACACTATATAAATTTAACTTTTGGCATTAAGTTTTTAAGATTGGCTCTTACAACTACGGACAACCAGTATTGGTCTACCAGACATATTGGATCTTTGGTTCAGAAGATATTTTCCTAATCAAAAATAATTTGATAAAAACAAAAGACGCAATTCTTCATGTATGGTCTTAAGTGAACTGTGGCTTTTAAAGGTAACTGCTTACAGTGCGCCAGACTGGCGTAACCACCGTCTAACACACACATGCCCACTATTAAACAATACAGTGAAATTGTGCAGCAAGCCTATAAAGCAAGCGAAAGAAACAATAATGTTAGCTGTAAAGCGACTGGGGCAGTGAGGGCAAGCATGTCGAAAAGGTTAATCATACCCTCATCATTTAATGTAAAATAAGGTAATAGTTATGGAAAATTGAAGAAAAGAGGAGAGGACAAGGGGAACCATTCTACTACTGCTCCATACCAGTCACAAGTGAAAGGAATCATAACTAAAAACAGCATTATGACAAACATGAATGGAAATTCCCTGAAAGACCTTTTTCACAGGATTAAATATGGAGGATATTCTGCAAAGTACTGACGACTGCAGGGAGGTAACAGCATCACATATTCATTTATATTTGTTTTATTTGGCTAGAAAGAGTGAATTTGGTTAAAGAAGTAAAAATCGTAAACAGAACATTAGTACAATCTAGCGCCCTGATGTGTGGAGGTCAAGTCCAAGGAGGTTATGTTGAAGAGAAGAGAGCAACCCGGCTGATTCCAGGGCTACAGGGAGATGAGTTATGAGGAAAGATTAAAACAGGTGAGCCTTTACAGTTCAAGCAAAAGAAAAGTAAGAGGTGATATGATTGGAGTGTTTAAAATTATGAAGAGAATTAGTCCAGTGGATCGAGACTGTGACTTTAATATGAGCTCATTAAAAACAGGAGGACACAGTTGGAAACTTGTCAGGGGTAAATTTCACACAAACATTAGGAACCTTTTTTGTTGGAATAAGTGACCAAGTAGTGTGGTAGACATTAGGACTTTAGGAACTTTCAAACTTGACTTAATGTTATTTTAGAAGAATTGAGTGAATAGGACTGGTAATCTTTGTTGGGCTGAATGGCCTGTCCTTGTCCAGATTGTCCTAACGTTCTAATCTTCAAACCTGACTGTTTTGTGGTAATAGAATCCTGTTTGATCCTGTTATCCACTTTATTATGTAGACTTTACAAGAATGTCTTGATTCCCATACTCTTACCATATCGTAAGGCACTCCCTTTCCCCTTCTGTTTTACATGTATAATACCAATTAGCAATTAGATAGATTAAAAGAATATGCTGGAGTTAAGATATACATGTAATTATTTATTATTGATAATATGCCCAAATTACAAGGGTTAATCAGAGAGTAAAGGAAATATGAAAATTGCATGGTAACCACAACGGATAGAAGCTGATGCAATTCAAGAGCTTCTTCTGAAGACCATTTGAGTATTTCGGAGCAGATTGTCACCGGCAATGAGATATGGATCCTTCAATGTGAGTCAGAAAGCAAGAGAGAAAGCATGCAGCTGAGTAAAACTAAATAAGAAGTTCAAATGGCAGCACTCTGCCAAAATAAAATGATGTTGACCTTATCTGGGACATGAATGGTCCCAAAACACGGGATAATCAGTGACCAGTGTAACATACTGTGCTATTCTTAAAGGGAAAGTGAAACCTGCAATTTGCAGCTACCCCATCACTATCACATCTTCGGTCCGCTTCAGGAGGCTTTACGTGGTCACAGGTTCACCTCTGATGATGATTTTAAGGAAGTGTGCAGACCTGGATTCAGGAACAGCCAAAAAGCATCTTCTCCCAAAGAATGAAGAATTGAAAGGAATGATCAAAGAAGTACATCGACCCACAGGGATACTATGTGGAGAAGAGCTAGAACTGTTATGTTCATCTACTCATAGTTTCCAAAATTAAAGGGTATGCTGCCTTTACTTTTTGATTCTCCTACATACAAGGAAGGAGAGTATAATTAGTGTTGATTACAAACCAATGCAACCTGATAGTGCTAGATGTGTAGTTTCAGGAGGCACGTTAACTTGTAGTTACACATAATTCTTTCTAGCCAGCTCTCTTCAGGTCATCATCTGCTCTCTATAGGATGGAAAGATGGCAGCGAGAGAGAGAGACACATGCCTTTGCAACACCAGATAGTGCTACTGCCTCTCAGCATTTTAGTTTGTCACATCCTGGCCCGCTGTCTGCGGTGTTTACATGTTCTGTTACTGTCTGTGTGGCTATTCTTCAGGAATGCCATTAGGTTTATGTTAAATGTTTCCTTCATTTTGGCCTTGTTTCAGGAAGTATTGGCGTGTGTGTACACTTGTGCTTCATCAAAAGTCGACTCTCACCTTATATGCAATGCTGCTAGTAGAGGGCCTAGAGGGCTACAGACTTGTAGTGTAATAAGTAGGTTAGGAAATGTAATAAACTAGCTATGTTTGGTCTTCGGGACAAAAAACAGCCCGAAGACTCCCTAGTGGTTTTACTCATTTACTACAATTCGTGAATTTGGAGAGGCGTCAGCTAACTCTTAAGAATTACCCAGTGCAGAAGATGTGGACACACCTGTGCTTATTTCTATAAGACGACACCGATGATACCATATCTTGGCCATATTGGTGGCATGTGAGTCCTATTAATCTTTGTCTCGAGAAAATACCTCCAGACAATGTTTTAAGAGAAAACCTCAAGCCTTGCCCTCCATTGCTGAGGTGTTGCACTTGCATGTTGTTGACCCGCAGCGATTGCTTCCTTTCGACGCCGTGTCTCTTCATCTGTGTCATTAGCACTACGTCATTATTGTATGGCAGCATTTGCTGCACACAGGTCTTTCATAGTGAGAAGTGAGGTGCATGCAAGTGCTGAGAAAATTTAAAAGTACAAGCATGCGCCATCTAGTGGCAGTGGTTGAGTGTGAGCAGAGCGGACTGCTCTATACACACCCACACACACACATATACACACAGGTTTTTCGTTTATATATTCATAATGAATTAGTAATATTTTTGTATACTCACTAATCAAAAATTAAGGATTGGAAGAAGGCATCTTTGACATGATGAAGGTGAAGAAAAAAACCAAACAAAACAGATGTTGCAATAACTTACCCACACATTGTGTGCCATTGATTCTCCTGAAGCCTCTTGGACAGCCAGCATCTCCCCTGGAGCCATTACCTACAAAGTAAGTAAACTTAACATAAATCAAGATGTCTTAATAACATGTATGGCCCACCACTGAATGACAGGGGCATCACTGACAGTTACAGCCTACAGCTTTTAACATAATTCATTCCAAGAATTGCTAGAAGAATGTGCAAATATTTGTAATGAAGAAACATTTCAAAAAAATGTATAGGGTGTGGAACGTGACCCGGACACAGACAGGCGGACAATGGTTTAGCACCCAACACACTCATATTTATTATATAAAATATTTACAGTTCTGTTAGTGCACAACCCAGTGCCTCCAGCACCGATCCCCCACAGTCCAGGCCTCACTCTCCAGTGCCTTCCTTCTGGCCACCCCAGCTCCTCTCTACAGACTCCAGTCCTCTTCCACCAGACTCTTGTCCCGAATGAAGGGAGGTGGCCCTTTTTATTATCACCCGGATGTGCTCCAGGTGGGTTCCGGCAATCTTCCACGGACACCCCCCGTGTGGCAGAAGTGCCGGCTGCATCCCCGGAAGCACTCCGGGTGTCCCTGCTCCTCTTTCCCCCAGCACTTCCTGGTGTGGCGGAAGTACTGAGGTCCAGGGTTCTTCAGGCACTGGGGCACCCCTTGGCGGTGGCCACGGGCCCCTACAGGGTTAAGTTTCCAAGCTCTGCACCCATGGCCCCCAATGCAACCAGGGTGGTCGCCCCCTCATGGTCTGGAGGAGGCATAAGCCCTCCTCCGGTCCTCATGGGCGTCCTGGCTGGGTACCACCCCCAGCCATCCACCACAAGGGCTATAATTTGTTTTGAAAGGCACTGTACCTAAGCCCACCCTTTTCTCATTAAAGTGTCAAAGTGGTAACACCTGAGAAATGCTGCCTCAGTATCATTAATGAGTTGCGCTCTATCGTCCATTCAGGACCATTAGCACTCACCCAGATGCTAATCCACATGTCATAATGCTACTCAGCAGCCATTCATACTGACAAATGCAAGGTTGTTTATTGTGTATATAAATGGATACAGTGCATATAAAAAGTTAACATGGAAGTTTTTTTTTTTGTTATATATTAAAAAAGAACAAAACCAAGAGAAATCATGTCTTTTTCCACCTTTATTGTGAAAGTTTAATGTATTGTCATGTTGGAGGACCTCCTCACAGGCTCAACTGAGGTATGTAATAACCCGTCGAGACAAAAGGGGGTGCTGCTACTAACACTGTCATCTCCTTCTTCCTCCAGAGAACACAGAGCCAACCAGTGAGGGCAACTGACTCCGCCCCTTCTAGTCCAGGCACCATAAATCCCAGGCGTTCCAGAAGGAGGCATCATCACTGGCTCGAGTGACTCACCAGAAGGAGCTCCGCTAGTAATACAACTTAGCTATCCAGCCCAACATCCTCATCATTTTGCCTTAATTATCCCACATAACGTGAGGCACACCAAAGAAGTTGTTTTTTTGTTTTGTTTTGCTTTGTCTCCAGGCAATAAATGGAATGACCTGGCTGGCTCCCCAAAATTTCTCTTAGTATTGGAGCTGTCATTCCTGCACCCAACCTCAGTATACAAAGAGAGTGAAAACAAATCAGTAACCGTTAAGTGAGAAAAAAGCAACTTACAAAAACCTGATGGCATAAGTGTGCACCAATCCTTAAAGTAATACTTTGTTTTGATTTTATTACAGCCCTACGTTCTTTTAGTTTACCAGCTTGGCTCATCTTGGTAATATTTTCCCATGGTTCCTTGTAAAAATATTCCAGATCCATCAGACTACAAGGGCATATCCCTGTGCACAGACATCTTCAGGCCACCCTTCTGATTCTTATGTGGATTCACATCAGGGCTCTGGCTGGACCATTCTAGAACATCGAATCTTCTTGTGGTGCAGCCATTCCTTTGGTGAATTGATGTATGCTTTTGTGCTGTTGTTGTGCTGAACATTAAAATTCATCTTTACCTTCAACTTCATAGCAGACACCTTAAGATTTTGCACCAAAATGGATTGATATTTGGAGCTTCATGATTTTCTTTTCCTTGACTAAAGTGCCAGTCCCAACTGAAGAAAGCTGCTTCAAAGTATGATCCTGTCCCCATCATGCATGAATTATGGTGTCTTTTTGATGCTGTGATGTAGTGTTTCTGTGCCAAACGTATCTTTTGGAATTATGGCCAAAAAGTTCAAACTTAATCTTATCAGACCATAACACATTTTTCAACATGGTTTAGGGAGACTAGGGGCCTCATGCATAGAATTTACACTAAAACATGGCGTACAGTAGGGCTGTGCGATATGACCAAAATCTTATATCCCGATATTTCATTTCATATCCTGATATCACGATATAGTACATTTTCTTTGTATTCAGTGAATAGTTTATATAATCACCACTCCTTTTTTCATTTAAATTAAAAAAATCAAAAATGAGAAGTACTCAACTTGTAATTATTTCTGTTCTTTTATTTAGAACATTTGAGCAAAAGTTTGACTTAGAATGTAAACATAAAATGTTAATGTATCAAATATAAAACACTTTTCAAAAACAAATTACTAAAGGCCCAATATAAAATACTGCTATATAAAATGCCTGACATAAACAAAATGTGAACTAAATGTATATATTAAATATAAAAGGATCAAAGCACTAACAACTAAACTATATAAGGCCAATAAACCCTTTAAACAAAACAAATACAAGTCTAACATTAACTGTCAAAACCAAATGTAAACATTGTACTTCAAACTGTAGCAGCAATAAGGCTTACGACAAAAATATATTAAATATATAATATTAAATATAATATTTTTTAGGCTGCATTATAGTAAAATGTTAATTTGCACATCGTAGTGTTGCAAATCTCCGTTAATGAGTTACAGCTGATCGCCCCGTGCGTGGGACTGGACGGCGCTAACATGTTGATGCCATCCAGCCCCAAGCACGGGGTGATCCGTGGTAACTCGTTAACGGAGATTTGCCGTGTTAATGCAGTTGTGGCATAAACGTAATTTTAACAAGATTAACGCTGACAGCAAACGCTGCAGGGAAAATTATGCCTTAAGCAAATTGTTTTGGTAGCAATTAATCTTCCAAGCTTTTAACATGCTCGTTTAAATAGTACCTTTACAACTGTAATATCCTACGTGGCCTGCCTCTCAGTTGTAAACTCTCTGCATGCTCGCTCACGTGCTTTTTGCGGAGGTGGTAGAAGAGGTTTGTCGTGTTGGAGTCTGTGGTAGCGATCAGTTTGCAGCATAATTTGCACAGTACCGTTTTCTGGTCCATGTCAGACTCTTCAAATCCAAACCATCTCCATACTACAGAGGTAGCCCCTCAATTAGGAACAAGGTCCTTCTGTGTGGAGCTACCTGGTGTTGCCTCGTCTTCAGTGTGTCTGCATCATGTGTCTGTGGCCATTAAAACAATGAAAAAAATATTGCCGTAAACAGTTTATTTTGCAACACCACAAAACAAACGATAGCGTAATGTGCAGCGATAGACGTTTTCATATTGTCATCCGATATATATCGTTATATCGAACAGCCCTACCGTACAGACAAAAGTGGACATGTGCGTAGGCACAAAAAAATCCAGATGTATAAATCTGTGTGTACTCCAGCTTCCACATTCTTTCACTACATAAATCCTAGTCGGCGTGAAATGTAACGCACGTGTACATGCCTGCTGTCCTACCCCGACTCCTCCCAGAATTACGCCTCTTTGAATATGCAAATCAATATAAATAGCTCTTAAGTTCAGCATTCTGTGAAGACAATGGCAAAAGCACGTGGGAAAACAGAAGAATTCTAGTAAATACCAAGTGGAGGCAAGGAAAAAAACGTACTATTTGTTAGTTTAAACAGTGGTATAAACAACAAAAGGAAGTTGATCGAATGACATAGAGTGTCGGAGAAACTTGAAAGCTCAAGTTCACAAAGTCGCACAGTGCGCAAAGTAAAAGAGAAGCTGTCAGATGTCAAAGTCGCCGTGAAGAGGTGAGTTGTAGCCCACTGTCTGAGTGTCATATGAAAGCATATTTGGGTACAGAGAAAAAAAATAGAGACACAGTGAGGAAAAAAAGCACAGAACTTTAATCTTGAAATTTCCACTTTAATCACATTGCTTATTTTGTCATTAAAGTAGAACGTCATTAACTTCATCTTAAAATCATTTAATTTACTAGTTTCTCAAATTCCATCATAACTAAAGTTAAATGCTTTGTATTCTATGTGTTCTTCTATGTGCTCTATGTGTGTGAATTACTATGTGCTTCTTAAACGGGCTTTCTCTTCCTCCAACAGGACACAGAATCCATTACATTCATGATATTACAGCTCTCTGAATAATTTAAATACTGAGATGTATACTTGATATCATTTTCATGATGAAATTAATTAAACCACGTAATAAACATGGGAACACGGTAGCACAGTGATAGTGATGAACTGGCATCCCGTCCAGAGATTGTTCCTGCCTCACGCAAGTCGCACGACCTTCAAAGACATAATTTATTGCAGTAGTGCTGTCTCTTTCAAACGTACTAACCCCCAAATCCTGTCCTTATTTTTCTTTCTCCAAGTAACTAATCGCCAAACAATCAGCTCTGTAAAATATATTAAGCCATCTTATGCCGAATGCCGAATCTTCAAAACTTTTAAGGAACATTGAAATATCTTTGTAGTACATGTTTAATTATTCTACCCATCCAGGGTTGTGCCAGTCCCAGCAAGAATACAGCGCGAGGAAGGAGCAATCCCTGAATGGGGTGCCAGCTCGTTGCTATCGCTGTCCACCGTGTTCTCAGATGTTTAATTATTAACAATACAGACAATTTAAATTATGTTAAAATTTTATCCGTATAATGTAATAAACATACTTTGCTGCATTTCATCTTAAATATTATATCAAGAGCTCCAAGAAGATAGTGCTTGGAAATCTAAATCGACTTAGAAGCCAGTCGTCATCATATGTAAATACGCGCTTTACGTATAAAGTGGCTCAGGTTGTGCAATACTATAACTGTATCACAAGTTTACAGTGAGGTAATTGTACTTATAAGTACAAACAGTTCTACCGGGAGAACTTGATGGGCTGATTGAGTGAGTTTATAGTTTTTGGGATGAAACTGTTTTTGAACCGCGAGATCCCTACAGGAAAGGCTCTGAAGCGTATGGCTGAGGCAGGGTGTGCTTGATGCTGTATACCGATAATTCTCTTTCCGATCAGCTGCTGTAGAGCTGTGATTCCCCACTCAGATACAGTGGGAAAAATACTCTGAGTGGTGCATTGAGAGTAACAACGCTAAAGCAGCTATAGTATTTGGAATAGTTTGGCCATTCCATGGACTATTATATTGTTACAGGTTAATTATAATCAGATGCCTTATTATCTGTTAGCAGCGATATTTACAAAAGGCTCTGTGCAAATAACAGATCATGTATGCAGTCACATCTTTGACATCTTGCAAGGCACTTTGAGCTACATTGTCTGTATGCAAAATTTGCTACAGAAATAAATGCTGTTGTTGTTCACTACATCATACCTGATCATACCAGTATAACACATACAATTATTTCTTAGTTTTATTTGTCAATGGCTGTTTTCCAATAAATCATTACATTTAGAGTTATGTCTGCATTCTATAAGTGTCAAAAATTCAACAGATATCTCATTGACAAGCTTTCCAAAATGATTAGTTTTACCTTTTATCGATCATGTTTTATGGAGGTGGAAGCCATTTTACCAATAAATTCCTTTCTCCCAGGTCTGCTTAACCCACTAGAGGATCATGGGAGTTGGAGTTTTTCAGAGCAACTTTAAAATGGACACTCGTTCATCTCTGGGCACTCCCTAAATCTGTTTTAATACGTCTTAAAAAGGCTCCTTTTCTTATTGCTGTTAAGACCACTTAGTTACGTGACATTCAACTGTACAAATTTTACGTTAAAATATGTTTAAATATTTTATGATTTAATATACAGCATTGTTAACCATTCACATATTCAAAAAATAGAAATCTTTTTGTAAGTTGCCTTTTATTTATAAGACTTAATATTGCCCTTAATAAAAGGACAAATAAGTGCCTGTCCAATTGCTATGTCTCTGTCATTCCAATAGATGGTGCATCACAGACATTAACACTGCTTTTATGAATCCCATACCAAATAGTATATGCCAGAGACCTAACCAGTGTATTCGTCACGTGGTGCAGTGGTTAAGGCTTTGGACTTCAAACTCTGAGGTTGTGGCTTCAAGTCCCACCACTGACACTGTGTGACCCTACTCAAGTCACTTCACCTGCCTGTACTCCAACTGGAAAAAGAAAAAAATATATATAACCAATTATATCTCAAATATTGTAAGTCACTTTGGATAAAAACATCTGCCAAATGAATACATGTAAATATCATTTCAACAGATGGTGTTTCACAAACATTCGGAATAATGCATTTTATTGCTGCAAATGTTTCTGATATGCCATCTGTTGGAATGATACATGCATTACAAAATACATTTTAATAGATTGTGCACTGCAAAAGTTAATGCTGAGGTCTACATTAGCTACTTAGATTTCAAACCGCCTTAGAAGGCTAGCACACTTAGTTAAAAATATAAAACTGGACATTATCCATTTAAAATGTTATTCCCCATAAAAAATGCACAAAAATTAAATACAGTAGAATGTCTACACAGCTCATATTAAAATGTATCTTTGCAAGCTTTTTGGTTACTACTCGTTTATAACTTTCCGTCCTATGAAGTACATTATTAAGGATTTTATTTTCAAACCTGTTAACTACAACCATCATTAAATGGGAAGTTTCACCAGTTATGTGAATTATAACTGAATTAAAAAAAAAAATAGGCAAAAGTGCCAGAAAGCATCAAATACAATAATGTTTACTTAGATATGAACTGCATATGCATTTTAAAATGTGTCAAATATAAATCCAGTGTATATGGTGAACTTAATCTTCCTCACTCCAATTACTAAAAAGGACACACTGTTAGCAAAAAGCTGCGCATCGGCCTTCTAGTGAAAACTGTGTGTGCCTTCAGAGCAACAGGTGGCCGTGAGGAAAACAGAACATTAATTACCTCAGTGATGACATCCTATGAGAGAGCATGGAAAAAGCTCTCGACCTAATATGAGTGATTCCTTCTGGTTTAGACTGCGTCTTTGAAATTCTAACAGGACACTTTGCCCTTGTGTTCTTGAAAATAAAATACTTGCATACTGATGACCTAAAGAGATTCTTTCAGTGTTTTGGCAATAAAAGAACGGTCAAGGAGGAGGTGAAGTGTATCGGGAACAGTAATGGGAAAATATAATATGCTAACAGTAAAAAGGAAATAGTCCTGTAATCCAGTTTGTTTGAATTTTGAAGACATTGATAACATCCCAGCAGTTGCTAGGACTAGTAAAAAGGTACAATGAGAATGGAAAACTGTAGAGGGAGAAGTGCTGCGTAGATTAAATAGGCAGAAATCAAACCAAACTCCAGGACCAGATGACATTTATCACAGAGTGCATAAGGAGGTTAGTGAGTATAGATATGAAACCTGCACTTGTGTTTTTCAGATCTGACTGTGTACTAGGGAAATTCCCACAGATTGGAAGGTAGAAAATGTTAACCTATTATATAAATAGGTAATCCAACTAACTGTAGGCCAATGAGATTAACATATATCATAGGTAAATTAACTGAAGCAATTATGATGGAAAAACAATAAGCATAATGTGGCAAGAACAGGGATATTAGTGAAGAGTCAGAATGAGTTTAGACAGGGAAGATCACATTTTACTATTATACTACAATTCTTTAAAAGAAACAGAATCAATCAATAAGAGATATTATTTATCTTGATTTTAAAAAGGCTTTTAATAAGATACTTCATGAGAGGTTCGTGATCAAACTGAAAGTAGTGGGAATTCAGGGTGCAGTGTCCAGGTAGATTTCAAATTGGCCAAAACACAGGAAGCCAAGGGTTATGGTGAACTGAACATTTTCAGAACTAGGAGATGTTACAAGTGACGTTTCTTAGGGATCGGTGCTGGGGCCACTGCTCTTTTTAATATAAAAAAGTGATCTGGGGAAGAATATAAGGATCATGCTGGTTAAATTTGCAGATGGTACCAAGCAAGGTGGATTGGCAGATAGTCCTGAATCTGTTGAATCATTACAGAGGGACTTGGACAGCAGACAGGCTTGGGCAGATACAGTATGTGGCAGATGAAGTTTAATGTCAGTAAATGTAAAGTATTACATGTAGGAAATAAAAATGTTAAGTTTGAATACATAATGGGAGGCCCGAAACATGAAAGTATACCTTATAAGAAGGACCTACCAGTCATTGCATACTCTTTACTATATCAACATCTTAAATTTTACACTCAAGTAAGACAGAAACACTGCATTCTGAAAACATCCTTAAATACATTAACAATGAATTATTAATTCATTATTCTACAACACTGGCACGCACAATTGAGATTTGGAATAAAAACTAGCTTGAGCTTAACCTTTCTTTCTATGAAAGATATTAAGTAAAGCAATACTATAGCATTGGACATTTTTATTTTTAGAGGTGTTTTATTTTTTACTTTGATCTCAATTTGTCTATCCAGTAACAACTGCTTGACTATAGAAGCATTCATTTTTAGCCTTGGACACCTAAATATTATGGAATGACTCAAAACTGTGCAAAGTGACAACATCAGCAAGAAATCACTTGGAAACCTATAAATGGAAATGGTAACAACTTTGTTACTTTCAAACTGAGAGGATTTTGCATGCATTTTCACCAATGGCAAAGAGTCTATCTATCTATCTATCTATCTATGTTGAACTTTGTAAAATTGAACAAGTTTTAGGAAAACACAGTGACAGCCTTCATATAGAGATGTCTTTCCAGACACAATTCTTTTGGCTGCCATCTTGGTGATGACTCATTTAAATTTGCTGGCAGGAAAAGGCAGGTGCAAGTTTCCAGGACCGGAAGTGATGTCAGTGATTTTCTTGTCCTCATTCTTCTGGGGCCTCATGTATAACGCCGTGCGTAGAACTCGCACTATAACATGGCGTAAGCACAAAAGCCGAAATGTGCTTACTCACAGAAAAATCCAGATGCAGGAATCTGTGCGTACTCCAACTTCCACGTTCTTTCGTTACATAAATCCCGATCAGCGTGAAAACTAACGCTCGTGTAACGCCCCAAATCCTCCCAGAATTACGCCTCTTTGAATATGCAAATCAATATAAATCGCCCTTAAGCACAGCCTTCTGTGAAAAGACAATGGGAAAAGCACGGGGAAAATATAAGAATTTCAGCGAATACCAAGTGGAGGCAAAGGAAAAACATACTATTTGTTCAAATAAACCGTAGTATAATCAACAAAATGAAGTTGATCGAGTGACATAGCGTGTTGGAGAAACTTGAAAGCTCACATTCACAAAATTACACAGTGCCGGAAATAAAAAAGAAGTCACATATCAAAGTCGCCGTGAAAAGAAGAGTTGTAAGCCCACTGTGAGTGTCATATGAAAGCTTATTAGGGTACAGAGAAAAAGGCACACGGTGGGGAAAAAGCACGAAATGTCAACTTTAATCTCGAATTTTCCATTTTAATCACGTAGTTTATTTTGTCATTAAAATAGAACATCATAAACTTCATCTTAAAATCGTTTAATTAACCAGTTTCTAAAATCACATCGTAATTAAAGTAGCACGTTAAATGCTTTGTTTTGTATTTGATCTTCTACTCGTATGTGATCTATGTGTGTGAATCACTACTTGCTTCTTAAACTGGCTCTCTTCCTCCAACTGGACACAGAGTCCATTACATTTGTGATATTACAGCTCTCTGAATAACTAAAATACTGAGATGTATACGTGATGTCATTTTCATGATGATAGGAGCTAAAGCACGTTATTAAAATGTGTTTCATGAGCCTCGTGCTCATGACAAGCATTTATCTTTTGTCGAAAGTTGTCGCTGGGCTTTTAGCTGTGTTGTTATTTTCTCTTTCTGTTTTATATTCAATATTTATTAGCGTGGCCGCCCCAAGAGTCCTTGCTTTTCTTTCCCCAAGTAACCGATCGCCACACAATCAGCTCTGTAATAGAAGTTAAGCCATCTGTAAGCTTAGCCGATTCTTCAAAACGTTTAAAGAACATTGAAATATCTTCGTAGTACATGTTTAATTATTCTATCCTTCACGACACTCCCAGTGAAGAATATAGATTATTTAAATGAAGTTAAAGTTTTATGTGTATAATTTAACAAACATATTTTGCTGCATTTCACCTTAAAAATGATATCGTCATCATATGTAAATACGCGCTTTATAAAGTGGCCCAGGTTGTGAGATATTATAACTGTAGTGCAAGTTTACAGTGGGTAATTGTACTTATAAGTACAAACCGTTCTACAAGGTGCAATTGATTGAGTGCATTTAAAGTTCTTGGGATTAAACTGTTTTGAACCGCGAGGTCCGTACAGGAAAGGCTTTAAAACATTTTGCAGTGGCTGAGACAGCGTGTCCTTGAAGCTGTATACTGATAATTCTCTTTCCGATCAGCTGCTGCTGTGATTCACACTCAGATACAGTGATATAAATACTCCGAGTCGTGCAGTGAGAGTAATATGGAAAAAGATGATCCGCTGTGGCAACTCCTAACGGGAGGAGCTGAAAGAAGAAGAAGAAGAAGAAGTGAGAGTAACAACGCTAAAGCAGTTATGGTATTTGGAATACTATGGCTGTTCCCTGGACCATTATATTGTTACGAGTTAATTACAATCAGATGCATTACACTAATAAACAATATGCGGTTAGTTTCAGTGTATTTATAAAGCCGCGTCATGAAAATAATGAGTAATCACACAAGAACAGTACCATTGCTTTGACGCTGGGTGCCGCCAGTTTGCAAAACCGAGCGGAGAACTTGCGTACGACAAGGCATGAGGTACCGTGGAAAAGTGCGTGGCTTTACGCCAAGTGTAGGTTTTATACATCGCGATTTAAACGTGGAAAAGTTCTTACGCAACATTTCTGTGCGTACGCACCGTTTATACATGAGGCCCCTGGTCTGGAGGTCAAAGGACAGGAGATGTATTAGATGACAGCATCATGGTAAGACTGAGAGCTGGGGACATCAATCCATCTATCACTGATTCAGAAATCAGGGTCAGTTACAGCTAGGAGGAATTATACAGAAGTTGATCTCACAACAGCAGGCCTCTAGAATAGTGGAGAGGGAAAGCAGACAAATTCACAATGCTTGCTTGTATTATGCCTGTCCCAGCTATATCTGAGCTCAGTGAGTGTTTTCAACTGCAGGGAATATTTTCACAGCGGAGTGGTCTCTGAATCTCTCTTATGTGTTTCCATGAAGACATGATCAGCCCACCTTGGTGTCCTCTTTGATGTTAATTCTGTGGGTTATTAAGTGGGGCTCATCTGCACCTACAGAGGATATAAAGAGCTTGAGCAGGACAGACACTGACAAGGAAAAAGACAAGACAGAAAGGAAGACAGAAATTGTTCAGAACTCATTCAGGATCACAGCAGAGCAGGTGTTACATGGAGGAGGCTTGGTGGATGGGGATGACACCCCATAGGGAGCAGTGGCCCTCCACAGAATAGAGTCTACTGTTTCACTGTTTCTACAGAACACTGCAGAGGAGGAGAAGCGACCATCCACTGTGAGAATGTGATAGATGCTGAGAGACGACAGTGAGAGAAGAAAGCAGGGCTCACAGGGACCTCTTGGATACTGAGGGATGTTGATGGGGACACAAGCCATTTAAAAGGGTTCACCGTGCTTGGCAGATGAAGTCTTTGCTTGCTGAGCAGATCAGAAGGGTGAGCAGTAGGGAGGCGGAACAACAAGGAAGCACTGAAGCTCGTAATGGTTTTTAAAGGGAGTGATCCTATCTGTTTTAACTATGTCACACACATGCGAGTAGGAAGAAGTTGTATGGACCAAGTGAGGATAATTTCATGCCAGGCTAGGGGTGGGGGGTGCACTAAACCTTCTTCTGTTTTCTCTGCAGACCAGACACAGGAGAACCTATCTGAATCATCCCTAAAGATGTCACTTCTGGTTCTGACACCTAGAAGAACTTCATTTCTGGCAATAACGTCAGAAGAAGGTATATAGACTCCATTAAAGACACATCAGTCTTATTTTCAAAACCCACTGCAGCCAGGGATAATATACAGGTGGCTGCCAAAAACCTTTTTGAGTGTGTCAAGTCTGATCATTTCACAACTGCTCGTGGGTTATTTATTTGTTCAATGGATTCTGAGCACCTTGAGCATGGGAAAGGTGCTATATAAATAAAATGTATTATTATCATTATCCATTCATTTCATTGAGGATGAATTACTTTTTGAAGAAGACTTGCACGGCACTCTTGTTTGACTGTGAAAATAAAAAGCACTTTGCACATTTGCACCTGGGCTTGTTGCTACGTGTCCTCATTGCTCAGTTCATTATTGGTTGTGACTATCGATGTCCTGGGTTAAAGGATGTAATGCCGCCTATGGGCAACCTGGGCATCAGATTTTGCGTTTATTCATTCTTTAAAGCTGATTAGGATAGGTAAGCACTCTGTGAATCCACTCAGAGGCAATACTAGGCACTTCAGAGGAGAATCGTTCTTTAGTGTGACAGACATGTTCATCTGAGGGTCAACTTCTGGGCTCGTCAAAGGTAAGCAATACCACTGATGCTAACTCTATCGTCTCTTTCTGTTCCCACAGCAAAGAGATGATGCCCAATGAGGGCAGCTGACTCAACCCCATCCAGTCAGAGGACTATAAATTTGAGGTGCTCCTGGAAGGTGGCGTTTCATTTGGATGTCAGCAGGAGTTGCTGAGAGGAGGCTCAGTGAATGGGGGAGACACCCCAAAACGCTTGGCCCAAGAGGTAGCTCTACCCCAGACCTGATGCATAGCTTAAGATGGCAGTGTAGCCTTGTGTTTTTGTTTGTTTGCACCCCCAAACGTTATTTCTGTTGCAATTGACTCAAAATTATTTTTTCTATGAATTCAATTGCAAATTCTGGTTTGCATTTGTTGTGGGGTGCAAAATCTGTACATTTTGGTTTATGTTTCCATTATATTCTGTTCAAGACAAGACAACAGATGAGCTACATTCAGGACAAATCAAAGCATGTCTTCTTCCCATTTATACCTCACTTTTTAAACAGCTGTTCCAACAAGGAAAGGAAGACATGCTGGTGGCTCAATTACTTTATAACCTGAGAAAGGATGGAAATCTAATTATTTTATAGCCTGGGAAAGGAAGACATAGCGACACCTCAGAGAACATAAAGTTTTATTATTTGGGAAAACGGACAGTGAATTAATTCATCATATTGACAGCCAGTCAATCAGAATATCTAACAATCACATCTTGCAAAGCCCAACAGTAGCGCTTTAGAATAAATATGCCTCATCTGAGGGGAGATATAGTAAGGAAGTAAGGAAGAAGGGAGGAGGAAGAAGGGACGAAGGCGTCACTGATCGTCTGAAAAGTATCATGAACAACTACGAGTGCTCAATCACAAGCCGCCTGCGACATTCATCCTTGTCATCTCTACCATTTTGTAAGCTTTTTCTACAGAATATATATATCCAGACTTTTCTATCAGTCCTATCTTCTATTATTCTTTGCTCCAGTGGTATTATTATTATTCCTGTAATAAATACAATGCTGCTTTTAACTTTCTATGCTTTGTCTTAATGTCTATAGAGTGATTGAAGTAATAAGGTAGATTTCTTTGAGCACCTGGTGCAGCCGGAGGTTTGCTATACGCTCTGTGCTGCGAGGTTTATTAAGGGCTGAGGGTGAGAGCTCCACCCAATAGTAGGGAACAGTATGTAAAGTAAGGTATTCTTGGCTGAAAAATGGCCTATAGTCAAGAGTGCTGAGCCTTTGTATGTTTAAATGTATTCTTGTAGACCAAAAGTAATATTTAGGTCCGAGATATCATTCAAACATTGTAAGTTGTTCGTGCCGATAATAAGTAAGTCTCTTGAAATATTGAGAAAGTGACAGGTTGTGTTATTCCTAAAGCAGCTTGTGTGGTTTAAAGTGCTAGAGGTTAATCAGTGTGTGTGTGTCATTCATGGGGCACTGTTTTGGTTAGGGTCTGTGTGTATGCGTATATCTATGTATGTATGTGTTAAATCTTAAAGTGCAACAGTAGACCAACCCGACAACGGACTTGACGAGTACACTTACCATTGAGGAAAAGAAGGTAAAAGGTAAGTAGAGGGAAATAATACGATAATACAGTGTTTCTCCAGAAACCCTGACTTATCTTTCCTCTCACTGACATTTCTGTCCCTCTCTTTTACAGTCACTGGCATCAGCTGACTGAAGGCGGCCTCGCTTCAAACCCAAAGGGACCCCTCATCAGGCCTCCACAAAGCCAGTCTGTCAGTGCACTGGCAAGTTACATTTTGAGCATGACCAGAAGATTTGTGTAGGATAACAAAAAGAGATTGAGAATAAAAGGAAAGAGGCTAGATTCAAGGTTGAGAGAACTAACAAAATGTCAAAAGCGTAAGCAACATGCAAGAAGTTTTTTTTTTTTTTTTCCTGCACAAGGTGTTTTGAAAGAGAATAAGGATTTCACTTCCCAAATGTCCTTTTATTACATTGTGTCAGTTAAACACAAGCCACAACCTACAAACAGGGAAGTAGACCAAATGACAAGATTACAAAATGGTGGCAATTGAGGAACTAAAATGGCGTTCAAGACATTGCTGATTAAAAGACAGGAACAGAATCTTTGCCCATAATGTCCCTCAATTCATGACTCTTGTGCTGTGGACGTCATATGTGATAATACTTCAAAACTGCATAAATTAAGGCCCTGTCACATTCCACAAGTTTTCCAACAATTTTCAGCCACATTTTACCTAAGTGAGTCAGAGGCAGTCATGGCACACAGTTGTGGCACTCCCATGATTTGCTGTCATGTAGTCAGAGATACGCAGCAACTCAGTCCCACTAGTCCAGGGGTCCTCAATCACGGTCCTGGAGGGCCGCAGTGGCTGTGGGTTTTCATTCCAGCCAGTGTCCTAATTAGAACTAATGATAGTTGATGTTTAACTGTATGCCTTGTTGGTGCTTTCATTCATCAAATACAAGTTTAGTTACTTTGTAGATCAGAGGTCCTCAATTACAATCCTGGAGGTCTGCTATGGCTGCAGGTTTTCACTTTAACCAATTTATTAATTAGAACCCTTTTATTTACTACTAAAGCAATATGTTTTTTGGGCTTAATTTTAGTTCTCTTTCCTGTTACCATTAATTGCCTATTTTAGATTTTAGCAGCTGCATTTAAGTTTTAATTGTTGCCTGTTTTCTTAACCAGACTTTAGTTAATAATGAGACGCAGATAACCAATAAACCAGCAGCTCTCCAGCTAATGTGCTTCCATTTAAACCTGTGCATATGGACCTTGAAATATTTATGATAAAAAAATGATTAAAAATGAATGAGAGGGGAATTGGAAGGACCGTTAAGTTTAAATCTATTCTGGTCCACAAAACACTTGGATAATGTTCTCACAGAAGAAAACTCTACAGTGCAATTAAAATTGCTCTTGGATGAATGCAAGCATTAACGAGCCAAAAGTTCAATACCAAGTTTCATTTTCAGCTTGGACTGTCTTCTAATTAGGAAACTAGTGGAATAAAAACCTGCAGCCACTGCGGCTCTCCAGGACCGTGACTGAGGACCCCTGCACTAGTATGTGACTCACCTGTGTCTTAAGTAGTAATGGCATGAGCTGACAACCAATCAGCACTCAGTCAGCAGCATAAAGCATATAATGCCGCTATGAGAAATAAGGAACGTAGGTGGTGTGGACCTTGCAAACAGAAGATGGTCTCGTCTGTCTGATGTCTCGTTATCAGGATCCTGGGACTTTTTGTAAATTATTGACAGGTTATTTTCTGGCTCTAGTATTAAGCTGCATATTGGGGGTTTTGTCACTGAGGAATCAGAAAAAGTAGTTTTTTAATTCAATACTTGATTCTGTGAAATTTTGCATTTGTTCAACTGGGCTAAAGGGGCGTGGCTTCAGAGGTCACGAACCTGTCAGTGTTTACTCCAAGGATAAGAGGATCGTTTTAGGGTTCACTGCCTTATTTGACCACTCAGATTCCAAAACCCTTAAATTTAATTTATCAGTTTTTATTTCTTACTGATCTTGACCTCTGCACCTCTGCATCTTTTTTGTCTTTATTTATCTCTCACATTTTATGTTCTTCTGGTTCAGACCTTTGCTTCATTTACATTTACATTTCTTCTAGTCATTTTTATTTCTTTCATGCCCTCTGGACAGAATACTCGTGTTTTACAGATTACAACAGAATGAAAGAAAAGAGAAAAATCAGCAGAGATGGTGGGCGAAGTCGCCATATCTGTGAAGTATTCATACAGGCAACAGCACAGTAAGGCAGCACATTATTGGCTGTTAGCTCACAATACTGTATAAACAGCAGTGTTCCTCCAAATTGCAATAAATTGGCAACATACAGCTTGGTTAATGAAAACTGATAGGTTAAAATAATAAAAAAGGAAGGTGAGATCTGAGACTTATCTAGTGGAGTTCAACAAAGGGACAGGGAAAATGATACAACATGGCACCCCACCATGACCAGGGGTGTGGGAAAAGGAAAGAGTGCAGGAAATGGAGCAGACACATGCAAAGGAATAAAATGAGATGATTGTAAAGCAAATGCACTTTGCTGTAAAATGAAATCTATTTCCATAAAATGCACCGTACAACATGAACGCAGTTTGAGAAAATCTACCGGGCAGCAGCCGTGCAAAGCTGAAGTGCACACAGAGGGACCGCAATACTGGCATGGAAATGTCAAATGAATAGTTAGAGAAAAAATAATGGCTCTATTCCAGCAGCAATTACAAATTCACTGCCATGTCTGCAGTGGAAGAAAAATGAGACTTAGGGGTTGCATAGTCATTTAGGGGTAATATAGTTATTGAGCATAAACAGATGCAATACATGCTATACGCTCCCAGGCTGGCTGAATTAGAACTTGGGAAAAAAAAAAAATTATTTGAATAGTTTCTGACTTCAGCACAGAGGCATGTGGGCTTAAATACATTTGTTGGTGTGGGGGCACAACCTCCACTAAGGTGGGAGGACCTACATAGTGTGTGCCATGCTGGTGGTCACTGGGGTTTCATCTTCAATCCATGAAAACCAGAATTAAAGATGATAAAACCTGGATTTTATGATCTAGGAAATATCCTGCCTAGATGGCATAGTGAGTGTGTTGGATGTAAACTACGTCACTAATTCAGGAAGCACAACTCTGTGAAGAACCAGGGTTTTAGAACATCTCTGTTCTTCTTTCAGATATAATCAGTTGCAATGCATGGCCTAAAATGATGAAAAGGCAAGCCGTAAACTTCCAGAGGTTTAAATGTAATGTATAGGTTAGCAAAAACTGAAGAAAAGGAAATATCAAAATATTACAAATGGGCCTTCGTCAGGGAACAACTACAGTAAAATCTAGGATTGTGAGTAACTTGGTCTGTGAGTGTTTTGCAAGACGAGCCAAAATTTTTAATACATTTTAACTTGATAAACGAGTGAGGTCTTGCTATACGAGTAGTACGTATATTTGATCACAACTGAGCCGATGGTTCTTCTCTCTCTCTCTCTCACTACAGGATTGTGGGTAATCGTCTCCCAATCTCGGTGTCAGTCGGCGTGCCTCACTCATATAGTCAACATCCATATGAGCATATACTGTTTACTATAGCATGGTGACCACGTGTGTGTTGTAACATGCGAGTCCCTGTCTTGCACCACAAAACACAAAGCTGAGAATCAGTACTTCAACAACACCACCTTTATTCAGCTTGAAATAGGAACAGAACGGTTATTTACTGTAGCGAGATCTGCCACTCTTCTATACACAGACACAGCAGTCAGGCAGGGTCATGGCCAGGTTATCGGCCAAGTAGTACTGTGCCCTGCACATTTATAATGTTCCTTGTCTCACCCATCCACGGCAGGCGCTTATAGCATGTCCACGATCTTTTCGGATTCACTTTTACGGCGAACTGCTATAGCGCTGGGAGCCTGCGGTTGCTTCGGGACGCTCTTCCACGTGTCGTCCCATTGGGTGGAATCCCAAAAGAGTTTAGAAACCTTACATTGCGTAAAGCATTTTTTTAAAAATTTGTGTTCAAGTGTAGTGACTTTTCAGGCAAAAGCAACTGCTATTGGAGAGGTTCCTTGTTAAAGTCACAAAAAAAGAAGATTCCAGTGAGCCAACAGATAGCAGCGATTCCGTTAGTTAGGGTGAAAGTCGTTATGCACAATAAACCTCCTCCTCCTCTCTCTCGTCTCCCTCACACCAGCCACAATTCATTTCAAAGGTAAAGTGCAGGTTAATTTGTTTTATGTATTTTTACTTTATATTTTGTATTAATCATATTTGTATATATGAATAGTTTTGGGTTGTGGAACGAATCATCTGAGCTTCCATTATTTCTTATGGGGAAATTTGGCTTGATATACAAGTGCTTTGGCTTGCAAGCACGAATCTGGAACGAATTATGCTCGCAATCCAAAGTTCCCCTGTAACAGGTTACAATCTACAGATGTCCTGCAGCAATTAAAGTAAATGAAGCCTTGCAAGTTGAAGCAAACAATTTGCGCAGGTGTCCCAACTTCTGTGGATTACTTAAAAAGCCTCTATGCTTCTTTACTCATTTAGGGCAGATGTCGACTTTTGTCGACAGGTAGGGTTGAGGGCGAATGTCGACAAAAGTCAACATCCAGGGGTAGAGGGCGACAATCAGCTGTTAAGACCGACAAAACTCACTGTTGTGTCACAGGTATTCCCTCTCTGCTTGGAGGAATGTTAGATTCATTGACTCGGTATCTAATCCTTGCGTGTGCGTGAGTTATGAAATGTAAACAAATGTAAACAAAGGCAGTATGGTATCAACATCTCACGAGGGAGCAAAGCAAGTGTAGAAAAGAAAATACTGGCAGACGATGTTTTGCGCATTATCACCGAGTTGGACTCTGATTTTTCAGAATCTGATTTTGTTGATAGTGATCAGGAGATCGAGCAAGAGATTGAGGAACTGACATCAGCTGATCGGACACCAGCCGATGCCGTCCCAGCTGATTGGCTGCCAGCTGAGTGCATTCGCATAGCCGACGCGCCTACTGCAAGGTTCGTGTGGGAGGAATACCTAAACATTGATCAGTGGGAGCCAAACTGGCTACTGGACTTCACAAGACAGCATGGCTTGCTGTTGGACACGACAGATTACCAGGTGCTGGACTACTTCAGGCTGCTCTCTCCTGATGCTGCTTTTCAGCTACTGTCAGATGAGACAAACAGGTATGCAGAGCAATTTTTTGAATTGCGGGCTGCGCTTGTACCACATTCTCGATTTTCAAAGTGGATACCCACAACAAAAGATGAGACGAAGGGCTTTGTGGCATTACAAATAGAGATGGGGCTAGACTGGTGATATATCTTCAGAGAGCAGTGGTCCAAATGTGCTTTGTCCCCTGGTGGCTTTGGACAGGTTATGCTTTGTGATGATAGGTACGAGCTGCTGCAAAGTTTTATTCATTTCTGTGATAACCAGAAGCAAATCCCAAGAGGTGAGCCAGGCTATAACCCCATGTATAAAGTTCAGCCCCTGCTTGACAGTGTGGAATCAACATATAAACAATTTTATCAGCCTGGCCGTGATTTGTCTGTGGATGAATCTATGATAAAATAAAAGGGACACTTTTTTTCTGCCAATATATGCCAGACAAGCCCACAAAGTATGGCATAAAGGATTTTGTACTGGCAGAAGCAAACACTGGTTTCTGCCTTAAAGTAATTACATATACAGGAAAGCATTTCTTTCAAAGAGAGAACAAGTCAGATTGTGCCGGGGCTGCTTCAGGGCTATGAACATTTGAGTCATGTTGTGTACATGGACAATTTTTATACATGGAGCTACAGAGCAGGGGAATTGGAGCTTGTGGCACAGTGAGGGTGAACAGGAGACACAGGTCTTCACAGTTGAAGCCAGACAGGCTGAAGATGAAAAGAGGTGACAATACGGTGTGAAGGACAGCCAGGTCCCATGCCCGGCAGGGACGCCCCTGCTGCTTATGTTCTGGGGGAACTACCATGGGCAGTCCAGTACCTCCCCTGGGATGCTTGGTGGCAGCCTCCCTCGCCGACGGCGATTCCCCAACCACCTGCAGGGCTCCATGGAAGATGGAGTCCTCCACAGCCTGATTGGGGGCTTGGATGGCCGCTAGGGGGAGCTGCATGGACTCAGCAGCCTGGCTGGACGATTCATCAATCCCACCTGGAGGTGCAATCAGGACCAGGTGGTCAAGCACCTGGAACACTTCCGGGTGGGTTATAAAAAGGGTCAGCCATCACCACTCAAGGAGCCAGAGTCGGGAGGAGGAGGACTAAGCTTGAGGAGGAGTGGTGGAACAGAAGAAAGAGTGTTTTGGTGGTACTAAAGTGTTGGGCCTGTTGGACACGGGGAAGGCGTGCCCCACGGCTGATGAGAGAAATAAAAGTGTGCTCATTTTAACACGTGCCTATGTGTCAGTCTGTGCCGGGTCGGGCACAATATAGCGCCTTTTTACAACGGTTTTCATGTGGGCAGAAAACTTGGTGGCAGTGTCATGGCATGATGTCAAATGGGTGACTTGTCTCTCTACAGTACACACTAATGATATATGTGAGAAAGTGCAGCAACAGACAATTGAAAAGGAAGCACCAGTGCAACACGTATTGCAAGCAGTGCAATGTGGCAATCCATGCAATTCGCTGCTTTAAGTGATATCATACTTTGTAGGACTTTACTGTGTAAAATGTATGTGGAATCATATAGTATGCAGGCTCATACAATATGCAAGACAGTAACGTTTGAAAAAAGTTAATATTTTTTGTTCATTTGCTTTGTGTTATTCTTTTAAAAAAGTTAGTTTTTGGAAAAATATTCAGCCCTGGGAGAAACAAACAAAAAAAAAAATTAGCCCTAAAAGAGGTAAAGAAGACTTGGAACAGACTGGGTTACTACACCCTCTGAAGTGCTACTTGGACAAAATTCCACTGCATAATGGCAAAAAATGGCAATCAACAAATGAAATGAGACAGAGCATTAGATAGATAGATAGATAGATAGATAGATAGATAGATAGATAGATAGATAGATAGATAGATAGATAGATAGATAGATAGATAGAATGATGAGAGATAGATAGATAGGAAAGGCACTATATGAATGAGTGAGAGATAGATAGATAGATAGATAGATAGATAGATAGATAGATAGATAGATACTTTATTAATCCCAAGGGGAAATTCACATACTCCAGCAAAAGCAAACTGATAAAAACAATATTAAATTAAAGAGTAATAAAAATGCAGGTAAATTATTACCCTCGGAAGAGTAGGCCTTTTATTTACTGAAATTGGAAAATAAAATCAAAATTTCAATGAGGACAGTGGTGTCCTACACAATCCAAAGGCAACTGGAACGTTGAAGAAACACTGATAGGAGGAGATCTGGCAGATCCAAAGTCACAAGCCAATCAGAAGACAAGTTTCTAAGGGCCACCAGCTTGCTTGATTGGCACCTCACAGCACAACAGCTTCAATTACAGTTTAAAAGTGCAGGTCGACAAAAGCAAGTCTCCATTTCTACTGTGAAGAGGAGACCTTGTGCTGCAGGTTTGACAGGGCGAGTGGCAGGAAGAAAGCCATTCCTTAAAGGACAAAACAGGGCCTTGAAATACCTGCAGAAGCTCTGTACATTGTAATCCATTGGTTGTTTCCTGAAGAAGGCTAATTTGTAATATCTTGTATTCTGGCATTTTATTGTTTTTTTTTTGTTTTTTGCCAACCTAAACTTTAAATTGAAACCTCTGGCAGGTTACCGCTCACCCTTTCACCATTTTAGGCCATTCATTGCATTTCAACTAAATAAATTTGAAGAAATACTGAGGTGTTCTAAAGCTTCTGACCAACAGTGTCATATACAGTATTAAAAATATGACATTCTGGGTTCAGTTAAGGGAGAATCTGCAATGATAACCTGCAGCCGCTGAAGCACTCAAAGAATGGCATTATTATAATTTCAGTTGTTGGCATTGTGTGATGTACAAGGAAAGCTCAGCCATGCTGCCATGCACTCAGAAAACGAAGCAAAAAGTGATCTGCAAATGTTAGGTAATGGGAGAATGAAGGCAGATGAGTAAAGAATTCACATAATAAATAAAACATGTTTTTGTTCTTCACACATTATCACTGCTCAGGATTACAAATGGAGGTATACTGTACTCTTCTGGCTTCAATCAAATCCAGCCTCACACTGGCCCGAGCAGCTGGACACGATTGCCTCTCCCGCTTTACAGTTTGCTCCTGAAATTCCATTCCCTAAGCAGTTTGCTCCTTGTAAGATTAACTGCTAATTATCTGGCAATGCGGGGGTGACCCCTAAGATGACGCAACCAAGCACAAAGTCTCATAGTCCTGCCACCAGGAAGGGGGTAGTTTTTAATGTTGGACAGAGACCAGCCGGCTGGAGAAATAACCTGGAGCCGCCCAGCTGGGGCACAGCTGGATCTGTCACGTTCATCTGGCACATTCCAGAAGCTTTCAATGGGAATTACGTTGGAATATGGATGGCTTTTGGCTGACAACTCAGTTAACTGAGGATTTTCATTTTACGTAAACCAAATGGGGCACTTTGTAATATAACATGTTGGAAAATGTAAAAAGTCAATGCGACCCTATATTGATACAGAAAGTATTGCAACGGCACAAGAAAAAATACAGAAACGGTCAATCAAGACCCTTGCCACCCTCTCTGATCTTAGTGTCACTGGGCCTGCCCTCAGGTGCTTTGATGAGGGGATGTGTTAAGCGTGCTCTAGGCATGAACAAATGCCTAAACAAATGCTAAGATTCTAAAGAGATTCTAAACAAATCCAAATCATTTTATGTGATATCATCTACTGTTAAGTTCTGCTCCATACTTGTAAAATGTTTATTTTTATTCTGTATTGAGGATTTGTTCTGTTCTGTGTATTGTATTGTATTGTATTGACACCCTTCTTTTTGACACCCACTGCACACCCAACCTACCTGGAAACGGGGTCTCTCTTTGAACTGCCTTTTCCAGGGTTTCTTCCATTTTTTCCATAAAGGTCCGCTCCTCTTTTGACTGCATAGATCCGCACTAGGCCCCATTAACCTGTCCCACGCTTTCTCTTTTCAGTGCTATGCGGATAATACCCAGCTGTACCTGTCATTACCTCCAGAGGACCACATGATATCAACTAGAATTTCAGCATGTCACACTAATATTCCAACCTGGATGAAGAAACACCATCTGCAGCTCAACCAGGCAAAGATGAACCTTCTTGTTATCCCAGTTCAGCATCCCATCTCTCTGTTCAGCTCGTCTCATTATCACTAACACCTGTCAAATGTGGTATAGCGGGTCCACAGCTCACGTCAAGAGGCCATTTTTAAAATAAATATTCGCAGCACTCACAGCTTAGCGAGGGGTGTGGTGGTGTGCGGCCGAAGCGGTTCTTGCGGAATTTGTGATGTGGGCGTTTCTCACCTAAGGGCAGAGTTGAGAAACCATCCGCATCCATAATTGTTCCCGGGAGCTGCTGATTGCCACAGCTGCCATATCCCTGTTATAATTAGAAGCACAAGGCAGCTAGAGAAAAAAAAAGAAATGAAGGATGAAGAAAAAAGAGAAAGAAACTGAGACTGCAGCAGTGTGGAATAAAGCAGGAAGCAGTGAGGAGAAAGCCAGTGTGTGTTAGAGAGAGAGAGAGAGAGAGGGAACGAGCGAGCGCTCGCAAGCAGCAGAACAGTGAACCCTAGCGGGGTGTTTGGCCGACACCTGAGGGCTGTAGGTAGTGGTCACTCCCACTGAGCATTTTATGGAGGAGTGACCGGAAGAAGGACGGCTGGCCGTGTAAAGCCGAGAAGGCAGCAAGAGTCAGGAGGCTTGGGAGATGGATTCCCCAGCGTGAGAGTCCTGGCTGTTGGGGAATCTAAGTCTTGGTCTGGAGGGAGCGGAAACGAAGCCAGGGATTGGGAAACCTCCAGACCAGTTGAGTGGAAAGAAGGTCAGCTGCATGTAGGGCGACTCTCCTGTTGCAAAGCCCAATGGAGCCGCCAGGTAAAAAGAAGACACCAGGCTTTGTTTTTAAATAGACTGTTTCCAGCATTGTTTTAACCTCATTGTTGTTTTTAAAATAATTTTTTCTATTGGATTTTAACCTCCACTTCACTTCTTTTTTAATGGATTATTTATTTAAAGTTTTGATGTACTGCACTTTATTTGAACACTTGTTTTTGTTTGTTGTTTTTAAATAAAAGCACTTTGCACTTTTGCACCATCCCCTTGCTAAGTTGTGTCTCACTACCGAGCTCATCTGTAACATGAGGGCTCCTGGAAGCAAGATGGGAGCATGGCGCCGGACCCACACCATCACATCAAGTCAATACACAAGCCTGAGCTAATGATTAATGACCAGCTGTCTCATGTTGCCACAGTCTTGTAGATTCACTCCATACAACGTCCATCTATCTGACTACATATGCAAGGTTGGATCTGGACCACCGCAACTCTCTGCTGACAGGTGTATCGGCTTGTGTCACCAAGCTGTTGCAAATGATTCAAAACATAATGGTGTGTCTTGTGTTCAACCTGCTGAGGTTGGCACATGTCCCTCCTTCTTTCAGATCACTACACTGGCTGCCTGTAGTGGCACATATTAAGTTTAAATCCTTGATGCTAACCTAGAGAGTAGTCAGTGGGTCAACATCTCTATGTGTGAAGACACTTTTGAGATCCTAATGTCCTTCAGGAACACTCATGTATGTAGCTGAACAGTGTCTGGTGATGCCACCAATGGCATCTGCATTAAATCTCAATTCAGCCTCTTTTCATGTGTAGTTCCTGGCTGGTGGAAGAAGCTGCCCACCTTCATTGCTGTGTTTAAGAAGCCTTTGAAGACTCTTGTTTGGTGAATTTCTGCCTAAATGGTTTTTATAATCTAAGAATTGTAACTCGCTGGTGTTATCTTTTGAGCTCTTCACTTGTGATGGTCAATTTTGTACCCTTGTCATAAAATGTTTGATCCCAAACAGTCTCCCAAGCTAATATTTACTCGATTATGTTGATCTCTTTTGTAAGTTACTTTGGATAAAAGTGTCTGCTAAGCAAAGAAAGATACATTCACACATAGAAAGAAACTTTTTAAAACCTTGATGAAAGTAATTATCATTATGGCCTATTTATCAAGCACAGTTTGAGAAGAACAATGTCTTACTCTGCTGCTGCTCCCCCTGAAGTAGATATTCCTTTCAAAACAATTTTATTATGTAATTAATCATGTAATATCTGGCACATAAATCAATTGATAAGTTGTACTAAACAGTTTTTTTTTAAAGATGCCCGTAACAAATATTATTGTTTTTCATATGTCACTTGTCCCATGTAGTTTACAGTAATGGTTGAGAAGACTTTGTAGGGGGACCACAGGATGCATAGGCATCCTGGCAAGAAGTCGGGAAGATCCCTCACCCAGACAGGAGTCCCCAAGTGAACAAAAAGGCATCCCAGCCAAAAGAGGGAAGAATGTCATACCCGGACAAGGCTTCTCTAAAGGATGGACATCCCAGTCAGAGAAGATGGATTCTTATCCAGGTGCAAAGCCCCAAACAAATAGACAGGTGTCCCAACCAGACATGTGCTTAATACCTTCCCTGGTCGGGATAAAAGAGGACAGGGAAGAACAGTCTCAGGGGTGTTTATTCCCTCCAGGTGCTAGATGGCAGAAGCCCTTCATATCGGCACCCATTCGGGAACCAGAAGCGGATGCTGGGAGTTGTAGTCTGGCAGCACAGTCCTGCTGGGGTCCGTCGGTGCTGCAGGGAGATGCACTCCCTACTATATTGGACTTCTGAATGACCTGGAAGTACTTTCAATGGGCAGCAGCCGTGGCACCGGAAGTACTTCCCAGTCCCTCAATAAAAGAGCTTGAACTCTTTTGTCAAGGCGAGTCAGAAGGAAAGCAACACTCGACTGGAGGAGTGCAGTGCAGTGGAGAGAGGAGAGGTGAATTGGAAGAGAAAGATAACTTGTGCTTGTGTTACTTTGTGGAGGTATTGTGATAAAATAAACCATCTTTTATTTGAACCCAGGACTGTTCTTGTGTCATTGTGTTGAGGGCTCAATGGTGCCCCAGTTTTATCACAACTTTTTCATTTCATATTTTCTTTCAGAATGGAGGGAACAAAGAGTAGAACATCTAAGGTGGCCAATGCTGGACAACGGCAAACAATATTGATGAAAAAAATCTCCCATTTCCCGTGTTACATAATCCACATGTCAAGTTGTCCAGTCCATATGCTCACAACATCTAACAAACAGTTATTATTTTACAAAAATACTGTTAAACAACTAATTTCTGGAAAATGCTCTTATGATAGAAAACATAGCAGCAGGTTTAGATGCTGTTATAAGTTTTTTATCTTAATATTTTTTATTTTCCTGCTCTCTAACTGTTCCTTATTTGGGGTTGGATTATGAGGATTCCAAATACTTGGTTATTTTTTGCATTAAAAATTTATTGAAAATGGCTGAAAGTACTTTGTGCCATTCTGATGCATTATGTTTAGTTATGGGTGCCGCCATTTTGTGAGTCCGCTGTCAAGACATGGCTTCCCCGTTGCTGAGGGTGTGGTCTCAAAGGTGTCATCAGTTGCTAAGAGGTTTAAAAATAACTCAATTTTTGTCTCATCAGTCCAAAGCACTTTGTTCCAAAATGAATCTGGCTTGTCTAAATGAGCATTTGCATACAACAAGTGACTCTGTTTGTGGCGTGAGTGCAGAAAGGGCTTCTTTCTCATCACCCTGCCATACAGATGTTCTTTGTGCATTGAATTGTAGAACGATGTACAGATACACCATCTGCAGCAAGATGTTCTTGCAGGTCTTTGGAGGTGATCTGTCAGTTGTCTGTACCCATTCTCACAATCCTGCACATATGCCACTCCTGTCTTTTTCTTGGCCTGCCAGTCCTGCTGGGTTTAACAGCAACTGTGCCTGTGGCCTTCCATTTCCTGATTACATTCCTTACAGTTGAAACTGAAAGTTTAACCGTCTGAGATAGTTTCTTGTAGCCTTCTACCTAAACCATGAGACTAAACAATCTTTGTTTTCAGATCTTTTGAGAGTTGCTTTGAGGATCCCATGCTGTCACTCTTCAGAGGAGAGTGAAATGGAAGCACAACTTGCAATTGACCACCTTAAATACCTTTTACCACTCATGATTGGACACACCTGTTTATGAAGTTCAAGGCTTAACAAGCTAATCCAACCAATTTGGTGTTGCAAGTAATCAGCATTGAGCAGTCACATGCATTCAAATCAGCAAAATTACAAGGAGACCCAAGTTTTTGCACAGCCAGTTTTTCACATTTGATTTAAGTTCATACAACTAAATACTGCTTCACTAAAAATCTTTGTTCGGAAACACCCCAATACTCAGATGTTCCTAGGAAATGAAAGACATACCACTGTTATCTTTTTTGTTGAAAGGAGAGTAAATTATTATGCAGGCTGAGAGGGGTTCCCAAACTTTTTCCTATGATTGTACTTCATAAAGCAACCAATGGGTTTACACTACCTTGAAATGATGGACAAAGGGCACATTCAGAAATTCCCCAGGCCAACCCTGAGCCCTGGCAGCATGCATCCTGTGTGTGAGCTCCAGGCAGAGGAGAACTACACTGAAAACAAAACATGGAGATGAAAGAGAAGTTAGCTGTGCAGAACATCAGGGAAGAACGTTTGAAAACTTTGTACATAACAATAACATACAGACTGAGCTTCTTCATTTTTTTGGTCACATAGTAAAAGCGTCATTACCATGGCAGTAAGTGTTATGTTCTCCCTACCTGGCCACTCCTGACTTCTGTAAAGCAATGGCCAACCGTCTCCGAACCTCCGCCATTAATGATTAGCCTCTCTTGTGTCCTGGAGGCTAAAACGGAGTTCCTCTCCCTTGCTGTTAGAGCATTCCTGTTGTCCTCGGAGACCCTTGGAAAACTTGAATCACTCTGTTCCAGACTGGGGAGTGCTTGTCTACCATGGACCCTCAACACTTGGTGGATTTTCACATTAGCCTCAGGAGGATGTTTGACATGAACATTCACCATAGAAGCATTTCCTGCAGTTGAGAGGAGAGAATATTGAGTAGCTCAGACAGCATTTCTCTAACATATACAAACATTTTACAGTCCCTCCCTTTCAAAGATCCCAGAGTACAGTGGGAAAAGGATCTCTCACTCAACTTCTCAGAAAAGGAGTGGAAGGTAGCAATACACAGAATCCACTCGGGCTCCATATGTGCAAAGCATAGAATTATTCAACTTAATTAAAATTACATATCGAGCACAATTGTCTTGTTTAAAATTGTCCAAAATGTTTCCAGGGCGAGATCCAACCTGCAAACTTTGCAATCAAGTTCCAGCCTCACTGGGTCACATGTTTTGGGCCTGCACCAAATTAACATCATTCTCAACCAACATATTGAAATACCTTGGTGTCACAGTCCCTTCTAATCCACTAACAGCTGTGTTTGGTGGGCTCACAGAGGGGCTTAAAGTGGAGAAGGACAAACAAACTGGAATTGCCTTTACTTCACTACTATCACATAGACTTATCTTGCCCAACTGGAAGAATCCTAACTCTCCTCTTCTAAGTCAGTGGGTAACTGGGTAACTAGTGGGTAATTATTGACTACCATATTTACGCGTGTACCACACACTCATTTTTTCCTGAAAATTAGATTTAGAAAATCAGGTGCGCGTTATATACACGAGGATGTGTGAAAATCAGTTAGGCATCGTCATTCAGCATGGATAGTAGCAAACGTTTATGCTCCTTCACGGCAGGAGAGAAACTAAAAGTGATATTGGAAGCAGAGAAGATAGGAAATTTTGGGCAGCAGGTCGCAAGTACGGTTTTCCAGAGTCATGCGTTCGAGATTGGCGACGGAAGAAAGAAAAACTTTCGTCATGCAACAAAAACAGATGGGCATTTCGCAGAAAACGTGCCCAGTTTCCACAAGTTGAAGTTACACTCGCTGATTACATTCAAGACAGGCGTCAGCTTGGATATGCAGTGTCCACGGAAATGATTCAGATGAAAGCTCGTGAAAAGAACGTGGAATACCCATCACACAGTTCAAAGCAAGCCGCAGATGGGTTACGCACTTCCTGAGAAGGAATGGCTTATCAATAAGACGCCACACGACCATTTCGCAGTACCAGATGCATATGAAAAAAAGTTACTAGCTTTACAAAAACACGTTATTCAGTTGAGGCAGCAGAAAATGTATTTAATGGGGCAAGTTGGTAATGCTGATCAAACAGCAGTTTATTTTGAGAATCCCTCAAACACTACCGTTAATGCAGTCGGAGACAAGAGTGTCCCGGTACGCATGGGAGGCAGAGAGAAGCAGCGGTGTACCGTGATGTTGACGATTCTTGCGGATGGAAAGAAACTACCACCGTACGTAATATTTAAAAGGAAGACCTTGCCAAAAAATGAGAAGTTTCCTCCTGGGATCATCATCAGAGCTCAACAAAAGGGTTGGATGGACAATGATCTCTTAATCCATTGACTGAAATGTGTGTGGCAACATCGGCCGGGCAGTCCCCTGAAAATGCCAAACATGTTGGTCATGGACAGCTTCGTGGCCATTTAACTGAAGGTGTTAAAGAAAGACTGAAAGATGGGAAAACAGATAAAGTAATAATTCCTTGATTCCTGGAGGCATGACATCGCTCCTCCAACCTCTAGATGTCTGCATCAATTGGCCGTTTAAGGCTCATGTATCAAGAATTTATACCGAATGGGCTGCAATAGCGGTACACGACACAACGCCAACTGGCAAAATGAAAGCCCCAATATTGGCGCAGACGTGTGCCTGGATCATTGCTGCTTGGAAGCTTATTCCAGAGGATTTGGTTGTGAAAAGCTTCAAAAAGTGCAGCATATCCAACAGCATCGATGGAAGTGAAGATGATGCCTTATGGGAAAATGACAACGATGTCAGTAGTGGTGGAGAATCCGAATCCAGCAGCGAATAGGAAAATGATGATTAAACTGGAATAGTCTGGTGAGCACAATAATTTTCCACTTGCCGTTATAGTCCTTTACCAATTGTCTCTATATGGTTCTTTCTTTTCTCGTTTCACAGGGCTATTTGTCATTCCCACCTTTCGCAGCATGGTGCGACAAACACTGAATGTTCTGCAGTAGGGGTACTGCTTACAGTTAGTACTCCAATACAATATACTGTATCATGAGCGGAGATATTTAAACGAGACATAACTAATTCAACAGATGTGTGAACAATGAACATTATGATATTATAGTTCTGCTGGATCATCAACATATAAAATGGGACAATAACATTGTACTGGTGACAGAGATTGATAAACAAATAAATGACTAAAAATGGGAATAAATATCAATAAATATACATCAGCAACAAATTAAAAGTATAGTTATCAGAAACAATCCTATATATATATATATATATATATGTTTGTAGTGGACAGTATATTAACTGAGCTATAGAATGGTCACAAACATTTAACCAGTAGTAGAGGTGAATAGATAAATGGCAGTGGTTGCTCTTCTCTTTTGCAAATATATAAAAAAAGACCGGTGCTGGATTGGGCAGAAACGACCTTTGACACTCCTCTGCTAATTACTACACACGTCATCATTTTTCTTTGCAACCTCACCCTTACTCTGGGGATTCTACATCCACAGAAACTGAAAATGGTGCCAGGGTTTTGTAATCCTTATTGTAAGATGTGGGGTTTATAGAATTGTGATTTGAAATTGATGCTAATGCTAACGTCTTGCTCAAAATTAAGCTAACTAGTACTAAGGGGACAGAGAGAATTCATCCACTGGGGGATAACTTGGAAAGTTGAAGAGCATCAGATTTCTACATAATGTCTTGTGACATCACAAGTGCAACTGTGCAGTCCTGTGATCACTATTGGGACCATCAAGTAAATAATGAAACTCAAGATGGTAAAGAAAAATACCGTTTTTCCAAACTTAAAAATGTGAAACTGACATTAAAAAGGTTATATATATATATATGTGTGTGTGTGTGTGCGTGTGCGTGTGCGTGTGTGTGTGTGTGTGTGATAGGGAACCACCTATTAATGAGATTCAGTCTTAAAAAGAATATAAATATAGAATATTCTGCATAAAAGAGGTCAACATAATCGTCTGGGGGCACTGTTTGGGAAGAAGTTTGATGGGACAAGGTTACAAAAGTGGCCTAAGAACAAAATACAAATGAGTTACAATTCTTGTGTTACAAAACTTAACTGATCAGTTAGACAGAAATTCACCAAACAAGTGTGTCTTCATAAACACATTGAGGTTGACTGAATTTCAAATGTAGGTGGGAAGCTCACTTCACCAGCTAGGAGCTACAGATAAAAACAAACTGGGTTAAGAATTGATGCCACCAGACCTCACAAGTATTCTCCATATGCAGTACATAGTCAGGGTAGTGATCTGAAAAGAGGAGTGGCATGTGCCCGCAGATCAGAATAGCAGACGTGACGCTGCATTTTGAATCATCTGGGTGACATATGCCAGTATTCCACCCAGCAGAGATTTGCAATAGTCCAGACATGACAAGTCCAAAGAGTGGGCTAGGAGTCATGCTGCATACTCTGTCAGATATGGTCTGATCTTGCGGATGTTGTGTAGAGGAAAAAATCTACAAGATCTACAAAAATGGTCCCTGCAGGACATCTGGTCATTGATCACCGCCACAAGGAGGTGAACAGACTTAGCAGGTGTTAGCGATAATAGAGATGGGATAATGAATCAATAGATGAGCTGGGATAACAATAGGTTCGTCTTTGTCAGGTTAACCTGGAGATGATGATCCTTCATCAGTGTAGCAGTGGCTAGCACTCCTGCTGCACAGTTTCTTATTGGCCTGGGTTCAAATTCTTGACTGAGAACTGATAAACTGAGATTTAACATCCCCAATTGGATTGAAGTGCTATATATTTTTAGACCCACAGTGGATTTAAAAGGCACTGCAAAGGGAAATTCATTGAAACATTCATCAGCAAAGAGTATGACAGCCATATGCCCAGCCCTCACACCTTCTTTGTGGGAGACTTATGGGAATGCGGGAAAGTGGATTATCCTTCCTAGAAATCAGCATGCATGTTGGATGGACTGTGAGCAGAGCAACAAGAGTATGTAGTCAGTGAATAGAGGTGGGTTGGGCCCACTGAAGTCAGGGGTCTGGAATGCTCAGACACGTAGGAGGACAGATATCTCATGAGCATGTCAGTGATGGACCAAGTACCATATCGCAGGCCTTAGGCACCATTTGAAACCCATTTGCAGCAGCAGGGTCTTCTTGCTCACTGCTCATTGCTTCTGATACTCTTGACCCTTGGCTACATATGTCTGTGACTGCAATGGCAGGCATCACATTGTGCTTTACAATCAGTCTTGGTTCAGTTTAATGCACTGTGATGGATGGATCTGTGGATGGAGGCACTGCAGCAAGACACTTGGAGGAATGCATTTTGTCACACCATTTGTATCTACCACCAGGTGTTAAGGTATAAAGTGAAATAAGGTTTCACTTCCATTCCCAGTACCTATCCCTATCTGCAGAGGTTCCCTGATGACATATTCCAACAAGACAATGCTTGACCACATGTGGCACAAAACCTTATGCAGGTCCTGGATGAACACCATGTGCCACTTCTTCCCTGGCCTGCACATTCACCATATTTGTCATCTACTGAGCATGTCTGGGACATGGTCAGATAATGACTAGCATGTCAGAAGCAACCAGAGGTTACCATGGTTGAACTATTGGTATATACAGGGGATGCATGGCAAGCCACTCAACAAAAACACATGAAATGTCTCTTCCTGTCCATGTCAGATTGTGTAGAAGCGGTTATTTACAAGATGTTATCCGTTCCATTACGCAGGTGTGACCAGACTATACTAATAATCAAGTACGCCATATATCATGAGTAATCTGCCACTTAAATATCGCCTTGAAATCTCAGGTCCTTCTTGGTATTGAAATTTTAATGGGTAACAGCTGTCACACACATGCGCATGGGAAGCAGCTAAAGGGCAAAGAAGAAGGTAATTCCTGGTCAGATCAGGGGGTGGCAGAGTGCACTAATCCTTCCTCTTATCTTCCCGCAGATCAAATGTGGGAAATTCCGCCTGACGGTTCCTGTGACGATGCAGGTTCTGCTCCAGGCTCCCATCTCCATTTTGGGAGCTCTTGAACCCAACACTGATGGTAATGCCACTGATGAGCTGGACAGTGAGACACAACGAAGCAAGGGGATGGTGCAAAAAAAGTGCAAAAGTGCTTTTATTAAAACAACAAAATCAACAGTGTCCAAATAAATAGTGCAGTGCTTCACAGTTCCATAAATAAATAATCCATAAAAAGATAAAACCCCAAATGGTTAAAACAAGACTAAAACAGCAGCAATCATTGGGGCTACACCAGCCAGACACAGCCCCTTCCCAGCCTCTTCAGCTCACTCAATGTTTGCTCAGCCAATGAGATTTCAGCCTCCGCGGTCCTCTCTCTACCGACCCCCATCTTAGCTGCCTCCACCAGCGTCTGCAAGTCCGCTTCAGGTCGATTGTCCTCCTGTCTTCCTTCTCACACACATGGTCATCCCTCAGATGCCTAGGGCAGACTCCTCCTCGATCATACCCATTCCTCCACATACTCAGTGGGTACAATCCGTCTCTTGAGCGCTGATCACTCGCTTTATCCGGGACCCCCAGCCACGCTGACCTCCCTTTTCCTTCGCTGGCTGGCTCGTCCACTCTCTTGCACAACCCCCAATTCTGCTCTCTCGCTCTCCAGTCTTTTACCGTTCTCTCCTTCCCCTTTCCGGGGAGGTGGTTCAGGTGTGGCAATTAGCAGCTCCCGGCTTCAATCACGGATGAGCCCGGGAACTGTTCCGGCCATACTGCCATGCCCCCTCTTTAAGCCGTGAGTGTGGCAATTATCTATTTAAAAATATGGCCCTTTTGATCTGAGTTGTGGACCCGCTATACCACAGTTCCACCCCAGAAAACATCACTTCCAGTCGAATAGAAGAGCTCACATCCTAATGACGTAATTTTCACATCCTAAGAAGTAGCAGGCTGATGACCTCATTTCCGGTTCCAGTCCCAAGATCCCTCCTCTTCCTTCTTTTTCAACAATATATCCGCCATGTTTCCTAACCTATTCAGTTCTGTTGTGGCATCTTGTCTGTAAAGACCTTTGTATCAACCTTTTTCTTACAATCAGCAGTCAATTCTCAATTATACGGGAAGCTGCTCCAAACCTCTTTATTGTGTCAAGGCTTGATTATTACCACTAAGTACATATCCATCCATCCATTATCCAACCCGCTATATCCTCACTACAGGGTCACGGGGGACTGTTGGAGCCAATCCCAGCCAACACAGGGTGCAAGGCAGGAAACAAACCCCAGGCAGGGCACCAGCCCACCTCAGTATATGTGTATATTATATATACAGTATATAGCGGTATATGCATATACACCAAACAGCTACAACATTAAAAGCACTGAAAGGTGAAGTGAACAAAACTGATGATCTTGTTTACAATGGCATGTGTCAATGGGTGACAGCAAGTGGACAGTCATTACTTGAAGGTGATGTGTAAGGATCTGAGCAACTTTAACAAGGGTCAGACTGTTATGTCTAGATGACAGGGTCAGAGCATCTCCAAAACGGCAGATCTTGTGAGGTGTTCCCAGTATGCAGTGGTTAGTACCTACCAAAAATGGTCCAAGGAAGAAAAACTAGTAACAACTGGTGAGCCAGTGACAGGGACACAGGTTCCCAAGGCTCACTGATGCGGATGGTGAGCTTCTGGTCCCACAGAAGAACTACTGTATTACAAATTGCTGAAAAGCTTAATGCTGGCCATGAAAGAAAAGTTTTAGAAGACACGGTGCACTGAAGCTTTCTGTGTTTTGGGCTGCATAGCCACAGACCGGTCAGAATGCTAATGCTGGTCCCTGTCTATCTCTGAAAGCAGGTACAAAGGACATATAACTATAAGAACTGGACAAAGGAGTAAATGAAGAAGCCAGCCTGGTTTAATGAATTATGGTTTGTTTCAGATCATATGGATGACCAGATACATCTGTTTTATTTACCTGGGGAAGAAATGGAAGCAGTATAATGCTCTAGGCAATGTGCTGCTGGGATACCTTTCATCTTGAGACTCATGTGGAGGTTTGTCATGTACCACCTACCTAAAGATTGCTGCAACCATTTGCACCCTTCAGGCCAATGATATTCCCTGATGGCAGTGGCCTCTTTTAGCAGGATAATATGTCCTGCCACAATGCAGAAAATTGATCAGGAATGGCTTGAGGAACATAAGAGTTCAAGATGTTAAGTTGGCCTCCAGATTCCCCAGATGTCAAACCAATCAAGTATTTGTGGGATGTATTGTAAAAAAAAGTCCAATCCATAGAGGTCCAGCCTTGCAATTTACAGGACATAAAGTATCTGCAGCTAACAACTTGGTGCCACATAGCTCAGGACACTTTTAAAGTTCTTGTGGAGTTCATTCCTTGATAAGTCAGAGCTATTTTGGTGGTATGATGGAGACCTACACAATATTAGGCAGGTGGTTTCAGTGTTGTATAAAACCACAATGTCTTTTCATCTATTTGGCTCCTTAAATGTTTTTTATAAGTTGCCAGGAAAGAATGAGTGGCACAGGACACAACTGGACCACAGCCCAGAACCAGAGGTTCCCCTTAGGCAGCAAGACCTCTCCATGCCAAGGCTGCATGTAAGGAAAGAGGATAAAGAGAACTGAAGCTAAGCTGATTAAGAGGAATGAGCTAATGGTTCCTCAATAACGCTAGCAGGTAACAAAGATAACCAGGCCAGGAAAACTCCAAGCCTCTGCCAAAGCAGAGAGAGAAAGAAAGAGACATTGAAACCACAATTAGCTGCCAGCATGCCAGGATACTCACTCCCTGACAGGGAGCAACACAACTACCATATTTCTCTTTTCCAAGGTAAGAACTAGCAGGAGGCTAGCTGTTTTCCTGCAGCTGGTTATGTGAAATCATAAAGTACCTTAATATTAAGCAGGAGAGTCTGGGTGCCACATAAGAGACTTGCAATTTTAAAGGTTTCTTAAATCTTCCAGAGTGCACTCTAGCTTGATGGCCACAAGACTTAATAGATATACTTCTGACCTCCGAAGTAACTCCAGTTAAAACTACAGCTGAATTCACAAATTTGATGTTCATTTAGATTCTTGACTATGCCTTTTTCCTCTCAGTTGCTATAAAAACCTTTCTTGCTAATTCACTAGCATAATGGTACTGTTTCTTTAAAGTGGCATTCATTCCTTGTAGTTTGTGGGTGGAGTCCCAGGAGGCGGGACTACTTAGACATCACTGTGATGGCCCCACCCTCTAGTTCTAAACTGAATTTAGTTGGAGAGTTCCAGCAGGAGGTCATTGAGCTTGTGACAGTGTCATCTTATGAATAATGCTGCTTCTTTAGGTTTGCTGGTTTCTGTGATTAATTTCCTTTGTTTTCTAGATTTCAACCTTTAATTTTGTATTGGGATTAATTGCTTTTAATTACTTTTTTAAACATATCCTTCTTTGCTCATCTGAGAATTTTGATAATATTTTTTCATTTTTTATCCATAAATTGCTTAATTATAAAGATTAAATGTGGGACTTGTAGCTTGTGGAATAGAAGTTAAAATCTATTGCTAGCTTCTGTATGAATATCTGCATGTTCTCTGTATGGCTAGGTATTATTATAACAGATAAATAAGCGTACTTACATAGAGTAGGGCTGCCAGTGTGGAATGCAGTTTTTGGCTACTTCCCGGTTTGCCTCAGCAGTGTCTAGGTTATCGTCCAATTAAGATGCCAAACATATGACAAGTTTTCTGATAAGCTGAATTAAAAATATAAGAAAAGACTAGAAAGTCTGCTTTCCGTTGTAATCAACAAATTGTGTAAGAATGTTCTGTGACCTTTGGATGAAACTGAGCTTAATTTTTTTAACCGCTTTTTTGAAGATCTCTGTTATAAAATGCAACTCAACTCAATATGACTAAATAAAAACTTTTGAAGATAGGAAATGCAGGGAAGATCAAAAGGAGAGCCAAACAACAAAAGCATGGAAAGTGAATGCCTCAGTAAAGAGTCGAGAAAAATCAGGTAGCATATATGTACTCACTAGCCATCCCACGCAGCTTTGCCCGCGTATTAGTGAAACAGGTCAGTAAGGAGAGCCCCGCCCAGCTCTCTACTTCTGAGGTCATGCTTCACCCTCCCCTCGGCCCGCAGCCTCTGTCTCAGATTAGCGCAAATATATCGCTCCTGCAAGTGAACTATGATTCTTAGCGCAATGAGAAAAGTCGCAAAATCAACCAGAATGTTCAAGCAAATTATAGAAAAAAAAAATCCAAATCCGTTAAGTAGTTCTCTCGTTCGCTAAATAAGTGGAGTTACGGTTACACCCCGTGGCAGACACGTGAGTGAGGAAGGCCCCGCAACCTGATGAGTCTCTCTCAGATTCACGTTAATAAATCGGCACCGCAAGCGAGCTATGATACTTATGGCGCTTTTCCACTGCATAGTACGGCACAACACGGTTCAGTTCAGCTCATGTTTGGGGGGGTTTCCACTGGGAACAGTACCTGGTACCTGGTCCTTTTTTTAGTACCACCTCAGCCGAGGTTCCAAGCGTGCCGAACCGTTACCAAAACGTGACGTGTAAACTCTGCTGGTCACTGATTGGCGGAGAAAATCGTCATTACTGCGTCACTGGCTATTCTTTTCTTTAAAGGTACACACACGCGGAAGTTTGTGTCCCGTCTCTCCATCGCTGGACGCAGTTTGTTGCATAAGTGGATGAATGTTTCTTCAGACATTCGAAAGTTCTCCAGCCACTGAGTGTTTGTAAAACCGGGAACAATCACATCCCACCACTCTGAAGCACGGTTAAATGTCCAAACAGATGGTCTGTTGCGGCGACTTTTTTGCAAAATGTGGAAGATCTGTAATATACAGAATCAGCATTTTAATGTTACACTGGCAGTTAAGTTCATTTTATGCTTTGCAACAGTGATAAAAGTTAGCTAGTGATGTGCTTTTTTTTAGATGCTTACCCTTGCGCGTCGTCAAGCTAAAGTGTTGTAGTTGTCTGCGTGTTGTTGTAAAAGTTCCACGGTGTCACGGCAGTAGAGGCGGCGCAACTATAACGACACGTGAATAATCCCGCCCACTCTAAAGCGGTACTAAACTGCAGTCGAAACGCAAACCGAGCCGAACTGAGCCGAATCAAGGTGAGCTGTACTGAACTGTGCTGTGCCGTACTATGCAGTGGAAAAGCGCCTAAAGCGTGATGAGAAAGTCTCAAAATCAATGGAATGTTCAAGCAAGTTATAGAGAAAAAGATCTAAATCCGTTAAGTAGTTCTCTTGAAAAGCGGACAGACATACAAACGGGTCTAAAAAACTACAAGAAATTTCGCGCTTGGACCACAAAATTTTAAAACCGTTTCTTAGCGAGCACCTATGGGCCAAGGGTAACCTACATTCCAAATTTCAAGTCCCAAGTCATCATGGTTCGGGAGATTTCGTGATGAGTGAGTCAGTGGTATTTGGCTTTTATAATAATAATTCATTACATTTATATAGCGCTTTTCTCAGTACTCAAAGCGCTATCCACACAGGGAGGAACCGGGAAGCGAACCCACAATCTTCCATAGTCTCCTTACTGCAAAGTAGCAGCAATACCACTGCGTCACCTGTGAGTTTATATACATATAGATAAGTGTAGGGAAAGGAATCAGGTCAATGTTACAAGCAGCATAAAAATATCTACAAGGAACAAACAAGAGAGGATGGAAAAAAATCATAAAAATGAAAAACTCTGCAAAACAAATATATAATCCTTGCATTATTCTTTGAGTATTTTATTGGTAAAATACTGGAGCAGGTGAATTGTAAAGGGGAATTAGAAAATGCAGAAAGTGAAACAGCAGATTCTGTAAGATCACATGTGAGGAAGTGGATAACATCCTAGCGGTAACAGGGCCTACTAAGGATTATAGAGGGATCTGGAAATTGTAGAGAGAGACGAGCTGCTTAGATTAAATAGGCTGAAATAAAATAAATCACCAGGATCAGATAATATTCATCCTCGAGTTCTTAAGGCAGCTAGAGAGTATGTATATAAATTCTTGACGCATATTTTTAGGAATTCACTGCACACTGGAGAAATGTTGAAGAACTGGAAAATGACAAATATAGTCCTGTTATATAAAAAGAGTGATCGGGCAAATCCAAGTAACTAAAGGTCAGCAAGCTTAACGTGCATCACAGGTTAATTAATGGAAGGAATTATTAAGTATAAGATTGAGGAACACTTGTCAAGAACAGGAGTTGCCATACGTTCAGAAGAGGGAGGTCATGTCTTACTAACATGCTGGAATTTTATAAGAAAGAAACAAAAGGATATGATAAGACTGGAGCTTATGATTTTACTTATCTGGACTTACGGAAAGCATTTGATAAAGTGCCACATGCGAGGTTGGGCATCAAATTAAAAGAAGTTGGAGTTCAGGGTGATGTGTGTAGATGGGTGCAGAATTGGCTCAGACACACAAAGCAGAGGGTTATGGGGAAAAGAGCCTTATCAGAATTGGCTGATGTCAAGAGTGGTGTCTAACAGGAGTCAGTACTGGGGTCGCTGCTATATTTAATATCTATACATGATATGGATAGGAATAGAAATAACAAGCTGGTAAAGTTTGCAGATGATAACAAGCCAGGTAAATTGGCAGATAATCTGGAATCCGTTGAATCATTACAGAGGGAATTGGACAGCATACAGGCTTCGGCAGATTTGTGGAATAGGAAATTAAATGTTAGCAAATGTAAAGTATTACACGTAGGAAATAAAAAATGTTAGGTACCAATTGGCACGCTTTGTAAGAATGGATTAGACAGTGTTCAGAAGCCATTAAGAAGGCTAAGAGAATTTAGGTAATCTAGCGGCCTGATGTGTGGAGTACAAGTTCAAGGAGGTTCTGCTCAAGCTTTATAATACACTGGGGAGACCTCATCTGGTGTACTGGGTGCAGTTTTGGTCTCCAGGCTACAGAAAGGACATAACAGCACTAGAAAAGGTCCAGAGAAGAGCGACTAGGCTGAGTATAGGGGTACAGGGGATGAGTTATGAGAAAAGATTAAAAGAGCTGAGCTTTTTTAGTTTAAGCAAAAGAAGATTAAGAGGAGACATGATTGAAATGTTTAAAATTATGAAGGGAATTAGTCCAGTGGATTGAGATGGTGACTTTAAAATGAGTTCGTCAAGAGCACTTGTTAAGGTTAAATTTCACACAAATATTACCTCACGATGGCAGGAGATCAAACAATGTGTGGTGGGTGAGAGACGTCTTCCACAATGGCACAGGCTCTACACAGACAGCGTGTCTGAAAAATGGCCTTCATCAAGGAGAGGGAGACCCCTATGATCCTTAAAACTGTCCACACTACACTCTGCAGAATGTTGTACTCATTTGCTTTGCTGTTCCTAGTTATTGTTATCATTGTTGCAGTCGACTCCTAGTCAAGTGACATAGTTAGCCCGCCAACTTGGTGATTTGAAACTTCAGCTATGATTTTTCCATTATGCCACACTGGCCATGAGGAACAATGTGTGTTAAAGAGGAAAGAGCAGGAAAGTAATTATTCATTAGAATGTGTGTTTTTAAGCATCTGCCGTCACTAAGTAACAACTGCAGCTTTCGCTTACTTTCACAATAATAGCCTTCTGGAATTTCTGATGTGAATAAAATTAAATTTGTATTCCTGGTCTGCAGCCCAGAATAAAGCTCATCACCCAGGTAACCAGGCTTTTCTTGAAATCTTTAGCATGAGGAACAGTATGTGTGGAAAATCTTAGAAACGAAGAGCACAGCCCTGACAGAAAATATTAGGAAGTATTTCAGTCCAGAGCTTTGCCATTTGTAGTAACATAAAACAAATGTCACATCCATTTACACCTACAGTAAACACAGAGCAACTCTGGAGGAAGGAGAGGGCAGGAAATGTTTCTGGCTCCTTTAAAACAAGTTGGGGAATGAAAGGGAGAGACGGAGAGAAAAGCCAAGAACAAGTCCCCTTAGGATACTCTGCAGCTGCAGACACTATGATGAGGTTCTCAACACCAGCTACACATCATGAATCGAGCCATTCATAAAAAAGAAAATGCTGGAATAAAGCAAGGGCATCAGTACAAATCAGACTCTGCCTGGAATGGGAACGAATATTTCTCGAGCCCAGGAGACATCTACTGCTCACACGTTGTGAGATGTCTCTGCCACACATTAAAGATCCATTGTCACCCCGTGCCCTTGGCTAGTCTTGATGAAATGCTGCCTCCCATCTTTGTGAAATGTACAGTGGAATAAGAAAGTATTTAGACCCCTTCACATTCTGTACACATCAATGTGCTGTAGACTTTATTTTACATGGATATATTTGCCATCTGTGCCCATCAGTCTACAATCCATGATCCATAATGTCAAACTGAAAACATGTTTTCAGGAAATTAAGCTTGCAAATGGCACCATCCAACAGGACAATAGCTCTAAGTACAAAGCAAACACAATGAAGGAGTGGCTCAGGATCACCTCTGTGAATGTCCTTGAGCTGCCCAATCAGAGCCCGGACTCGAACATCTCTGAAGAGACCTGATAACAGTTGTTATCACAGGCATGCACATAGGGGACAGCTTAAGGGCTCTGGTGATTACAAAAACCCGCCACTCCAGGGGTTGGCGCTGTGTTCAAATGCCTTTTCTCTTCCTCCCTCCGTAGACTGGATGATTGACAGCTGTGCCATCTCAGGTATCAACTCCAAGAACATTCACTTGGACCCGCCTCTTTCTGCTGGAAGGATTTAGGAGCGGAAGTTTGGCCATTCTGAAAATAGTTCACTTTGGAACTCATGTCTGAAAAGACATTATCACAAGGTGTCTCCATGCGTTGGTGCATTCTAATTATACAAGGTCACCAGGGAGGTGCCCAGACTCTTTATCGTGCTCAGTCTATTTTCTTACACTCTCCACTGAAGGTCTTCAACCACCCTGCAGAGAAAAGTGGTAGGAGATCTCCAAATTGTCATGTTATACCCAAGAAAACTCCAGGCTGTAATTGTTGCTAAAGGCCTTCAACAAAATAGTGAATAAGGGGTCGGAATACTCGTGTCAATGGGATATTTCAGGTTTTTATTTTTAATGAATTAGCATGTAATGTGAAGTCAAGCAAAATGCCACATTTTATTTTCTAACTAAAAAGATTACAATATGCAGGCTTTCAAGGCAACTCAGGCCCCTTTTTCAGGTAAGAAAAATTTACAAAAATTCCTAAAATCTTGTTTTCGCTTTGTCATTTTGGGGTATTGAATGTTGTTTGATGAGGCAAAATATGAATTGAAATAAATTTGAGCATAATGCTGCAACACAATAAAATGTGTAAAAAGTGAAGAGGGCTGAAAAGTTGCTGAAGGGACTGTGAACAAATAACAATGGCCATAGTATAAAAAACAGTAAACGTTTTTGTTTTTGAACGACATGAATGATGCTAAAAGAAAAAAACAGAAAGCAAACATATCAGTGATAAAAGCAGAATTTTTAAAACAAAACTGGAAATCGATTCCTGATGTATATCACTGCCATTCTTCTTTATGTTGGGTGTATGAGAGGTGATGATTTCTGAAAGCATATTATGAAATGGGCACTTAACTTAATCACTTGAGTCAAGGTGCTGGAGGAAGAATAATATAGTCAAAATAGTTAATCAATTCAGCAAATTTACGTTGCATTTTGTAATATTTTGTTGAAAAAAAAAAAATTTAAATGGGCTCCACCAATAACGGTGCTCTCTTCTGTATGGGTTCAGACAAAGTATAGCGTTTTCCAGCTTTCATTTAACAATTCAAAAAAATGAGTAAAAAAAGTTGAATTGCATAGCCCAATTATTCCTGAAAAATGTATGCAGTTTTTCTGTTTTATATGAGTGACAGGAACTGTCCAGTTGGCAGTGTTTAATGTTATCAATTAACGTCATGCTGAATGCCATCCTTCACAATACCAGCAGATTGAAATTTATCAAAATACAGTTGTGGCCAAATGTTTTGAGAATGACACAGATATTCATTTTCACAAAGTTTGCTGCCTCAGTTTTTATGATGGCAATTTGCATTTACTCCAGTATGTTATGAAGATGCGGTGGGCTGGCGCCCTGCCCGGGGTTTGTTTCCTGCCTTGTGCCCTGTGTTGGCTGGGATTGTCCCCTGTGACCCCTGTGACCCTGTAGTTAGAGTATAGCAGGTTGGATAATGGATGGATGGATGTATATTATGAAGAGTGATGAGATGAATCGCAATTAATTCGCAATGTCCCTCTTTGCCATAAAAATGGACTTAATCCCAAAAAACTCATTTCTACTGCTGTTGTGAAGAAGGCTTCAGGGCAACCAAGAAAGTCCAGTAAGTGCCAGGACCGTCTCCTAAAGTTGATTCATCTGTGGGATTGGGGCACCGCCAGTGCAGAGCTTACTCAGGAATGGCAGCAGGCAGGTGTGAGTACATCTTCACGCACAGTGATGTGAAGACTTTTGGAGGATAGCCTGTGTCAAGAAGGGCAGCAAAGAGGCCAATAAATACATCAGGGACAGACTAATATTGTATTCAGCAAACGGTACAGGGATTGGACTGCTGAGGACTGCTGGGGTAAAGTCATTTGCTCTGATGAATCCCCTTTCCGATTGTTTGGGGCATCAGGAGAAGAAAAGGTGAGTGGCGCTACCATCAGTCCTGTGTCATGCCAACAGCAAAGCATCCTGAGACCATTCATGAGGGGGGTTGCTTCTAAGCCAAGCGAGAGGGCTCACTCACAGTTCTACCATGAATAAAGAATGGGACCAAAACATCCTCTGACAGCAACTTCTCCCAACCCTCCAAGAACAATTTGGTGACCAACAATGCCTTTTCCAGCATGATGGAGCACCGGGCCATAAGAAAAAGCGATAACTAAGTAGCTCTGGAAACATAAAATCGAAATTTTGGGTCCATGGCCAGGAAACTCCCCAGACCTTAATCCCATTGAGAACCTGAGGTCAATCATCAAGAGGCGGTTGGACAAACAAAAACCCACAAAATCTGTCAAACATCAAGCATTGATTATACATAAATGGGCTGCCATTAGTCAGGATTTGGCCCAGAAGTTGATTGACAGCATGCCAGGGTGAATTGCAGAGGTCTTGAAAATGAAAGAAGGGCAAACACTGCAAATATTGACTCTTTGCATAAACTTAACGTAATGGTCAATAAACGCCTTTGAAACTTAGGAACTGCTTGTAATTCTACTTCAGTATACCACAGAAACATCTGACAAAAAGACCTAAAAACACTGAAGCAGCAAACTTTGTGAAAACCAATACTTGTGTCTTTCTCAAAACCTTTGGCCAAAACTGTACATTAAAACGGTGTTACGAGAAGGACTTCATCCTCGTTGAGACATGTTAAACTTAATACACCACTTTAACAGGTTAAAATTCAATGTGCTGTATGCCATAATGGAGAACATGTGATATGGCACTGACTAGTTGGCCACTGACTCTGCATGTACCATACAACTCTGTCTCAGCACTGTATTCTTCTCCATCCTACTGATTCATCTCCCCCACAAAACCCTGAAAATTATTACATCATGTTATTTTCATTTTTAGCATTTCAATCTAGCACAACAGTCCTTTCACCTCAGCAGCTTGTCTATGTCATTCTCTCATCTCTCCAACATTGTTTTAAAAACAAAAGGAGACCCTACCCAAGATTTACTGTAGTGCGCCTGTCCTGTTGAGGAATGGACGGGTACTTTTTTGCTGAGTTAACCAGGAAAAGCCCGTAAAAAACAATAATAATAAAAAATATATATATCTACCAAATCCTAACGATAGAGAATTAATCAAAGTTGAGAAAACAGGCAAAGCGGTCAAGCCAAGCGAAACTTACGAGAAAAACAAAAGAAACTCTTTTTTTTTTTTTTTTTAGAAGTTGCATCCAGAGATCAGATAATGAAAGGAGCATTTAGCCAACGTTCTATCCCATTGCACCGATCACCTGCGGGTCACGACCTTGAGGCCGCACCCCCTACAAACATGGGACGTGATGCTAGCGATGGCTCTAAAAATTGGTGGTGGTAGAATGAGTAGAAGGACCTGAAAATAGCAGTCGAGACATTATAATTGACAAAATAAAATCACACAAACCTAGTCATGACGGGTCCTGTAATTTGCTCAGTGAGTGTACACTATAATACTGTATTTGACATCACTAATTTTTTTTTTTTTTACCATCACTACCTAACCTTGAGAACTCATCTTAAGAGTTATCCTCACCAGTTTTGTGCCTTATATATAAACGTCTACGCGTGGAAGTGTGTGTGTGTCTGTCTGTCTGTCTGGCCCGGAAGTGCGAGGCTACAGCATGAAGCTCAAAGAAATCGACTCTGTTGCCAAAGTGAAACCGCCAAGAAAGAGAAACTCACTTAGCCACTAATATATAAGCGAGGCGAGCACAACAGTAAAATGAAACTCAGAGGAGAGAGATACTCGCTTAGTTGCTGATAGACAACGGAGGATAGCGCATTGGGAAAACGAAACCGCTGAGGAAAGAACACCTCACTTAGCCGCTAATGCACAACCAATGCGAGCATTTCGGCAAAACGAAACCTCAGAGGAGAGAGAAACTCGCTTAGCCACTAAAACACAAGCGAGTTGAGCACTTCGGCAAATTTAGACCCCCAAAGGAGAGAGAAACTCGTTTAGCTACTGATAGACAATGGAGGAGAGCACGTCAGTAAAACCAAACCACAGAGAAAAATGAACCTCACTTTGCCGCTAATGCACAACCGATACGATTGATTGATTGAACTGCCAGAATCCATGGTTTCTAGGAGCCCAGGCTTTTTACACCATGGAGTTACACAGCTAGTTATCAGATAATTATTTTTAGTTCTTATTTTTAAATATTATTTTAGGTTTTAAATATTTTTTTTTTAATATTTAAATGTGTGCTGTTTTTTTACTATTTTAATTTGAAAACCAATGTCGAGTCCTTCTGTGGTCTATATAAGAAGGTTATTGTACAAATAACCAAAAATGATCAAAATATCCAGCAGGACTATCCAGGCATCTTTCCTGTATTCTTTGATAGATCTTATAAGTACCCCCTAAGCAGAGGAAACGTCAAACTTTCAAAAAGGTACATCAGACACAATATCACACACTCTTGATTGTAGGACTCTCCTCATTAAGATTGTGTCTAAGATACTGAGATGCTGCTCTTAAGTGTTTCCTCTCTGCTAAGCTCAGTTCATATACAGAATTCAGGTGTGTTCTTGAACTTTAACACAATACTGAAATTTTATCAAGAAGCTTGACACTCCTTGACCTTCTCACCATTTTGCTCCTGCTGGTGGCTCTGCAGGGGAAGAGTGTGCACTGAATGCACAAGTCGCCCGTTACTGATGACAGCCATGTCGTTTTGGGAAACTGCCTCGATCTCGTTGTTGGAGGAGGGGGAGGCCGTGGTTGGGATTTGGCAGTACCTCCCAGTGAAAGTAGGCGGACAGAGGCAGCGGTCCTGCTGGATGCATATTCCTCCATTCTGGCAGAGAAGTCGGCACAAAACTGGAAAAAAACAAAAAAGATCATAGGTAAGTACACTGGAAAATTCTGATGGCAGGTTTAATAAAGAACTAAAGGGAAAAGGAAAATTGGGAAGGTGCTGTAAACATGGGAAATTGCCAGCACCTACAGTATCTGAAGGGGTTTGAGGTCCAAGCTGCACAGACTGGGCAGCCTTCTTGGTGCTGAGTGTACCGAAATACTGGTTGGTCCCCATAAGCCTCCTTATTAACTTTGTACACTTTTTTGAAGATATTTTTAAAGAACAATTCTAAGGATACTGTAGCAGGGTGAATGAACAGGCTGGGCAATGCCAAATGATTTAGAGCCAACTGGGCAAAACTCCATCTAATTATAACAAGTTAATCAAATAAAATGAACAAAAAAAATGCAACTTAGTGCACCGCTTGAGAGTGTCACACACACATGATTAGGGGCCAGCCAACGGGCCCGACAGAACACGAAAAGATGCGGGATGAGAGTACAGGACAGCGTATCAATACCTTTCTCTCTTCCTTGCGAGAAAGGTAGACATAAACGGACATTCCAAAGACAGCCTTGAGACAACAAGAGCCAATGCACTTCCGCACCCACTAACAGTCCTCCCGTGAAGACTTCATTTCTGGCTCCATGCGATGTCGTGACCTCCTTTCCTCTCTGTTTACGTCACTCTCATTTCCCCTACATTTATGATCCATCCGGTTCCAACTCGATAAAACTTCCCTCTGTCAACTGTTCATTGTCTGTTGTGCAGTTTGTATGCCAACGACCGGTACCTCAGAGCTGTTTTCACTGCCTGAGTGGTACACACTATAGGGGGACGGTTCCCCAACCCTCAATCTGTTCTGTCTGTGTTCTTTATACTTAACAAGAGGTAAAGTCTTCTCTTAGAATGACTTAGCAGCAAGCTCTGATCTTGATCTGTGCAGTAGCAAGGCCAGCACTGAAATGAGACTCCGCCTTCAGGGAGCATTCTGTTTTTATACTGGGTGGGGCAGAAGAGGCGGGGCTTTCTTTGCTTCAGTGCCCTCAAGGGGCGGTTTTCTCAAGGTTGTGTGGGAATAAAGGAGACAAGACCTTTAGCGACTCTGCCCCCTGTCATCCTAGGGTGGTACTACTTACTTTAGGCGAACCGGGAAGGTGACCCTTTGGCATGCATATGTGACAATTGTGTGCTTTACATGCTTAGGAAAAATGATATCTCTTTACAAGATTTTATATAGTGCTTTACATGTGTGTGTGCCCTGTCGAGGGTTTGTTCCTGCCTTGTGCCCTATGCTAGCTCCAGCAGACCCCCACAACCCTGTTCAGGACTAAATGGGTTGGAATATGACTGACTGACTGACATTACACGTGGATCATAAAGATTTTCCTGCGAGATGAAGACTTATAGACAACTCATTCTATGCTACTGAATGGTTCCATTCATTCATCCATTTTCCAGGCTGCTTGTCTTGATAAAAGTGGAAGTGATGAGAGATGTCAAGACTTGGTTCCTGTCAGTACAGAGACACATCTGTTGCTTTAGTTTGCTGAGCTACTCCTTCTGCCTTGGAATTAAATCAGTAATGCCGGGCAAAATCCTAATTTCAGACCATGGTGCTTGAAATGGCCACTATGCATAGTTTGAGACCACAGATAACAATGAATATTACTTGTGCGGCGAATGACCGGGGCCCTTGCCCGACTGGGATGCCTCTTCTGTATATGGTCCGTGGGAAAAGGCATGAACAGTACTTCCCCTGGGATGCTAGATGGCAGCCCCCCTGGGTGGCAGTGGTGCTTCGGATTCCCGCAGGGCTCCATGGGAGATGGAGTTCTCTACGACCTTGTTGGAATACAGGGGTGCCACCAGGGGGTGCTGCAGTGGTTCCTGACCCCATGTGTCCACCACACTTGGAAAAGTAAGAGTTTCATACAAAACAATAGCTGTTCCTTCACGACCTTGAAGCACCACATTCACTTTCAGTCTCCCATTAATATTTAGCCACAAGTTAGCAATCAGTCATGGCCAGGGCTGGCACAACTGGGAGATCACGACACTCTGGTCAGGGTGGTGTTTTCATACAAGAGAATTTATTTTTAAACATTATGAATTAATAATGCAAAAAAAAAAAAAAAAAGAAATTTAAGTGTGAACTGTGAGTTACATGCTGCACATACCAAATGCTTAAATTATATATTGCTTTTAAAAATTGCAAAGTGTTTTACAGTAAATATCTCAGTACTGCAATTCACGGAGCTTTGCCACACTGCCAGCATCTGCACATTTTGTACCTGAACGTTGGTAACTGACGTTGCCATTTATATTCCCGAGTTTTCACATATTGTGACTGATTGCTAAAAGAGCAGAATCTCTTTGAATGTTGGCCCCCTGTTTAATTAACAAAAATACACAAAAACCGTGGAAGGTGGCACCACGAACAACGACGGCTTGAACAGACCAACAAATCAATATAAATCAAAATAACTCATAGGAGCTCTGTCCAGATCAGGTTCCGGGTCCAAAGTGAGACACCATCTTCCTGGACCCTCCAATTTTATACAGGATGGCACAGGGAAACAGGAAATTCTCAATTGACATTCAAGGTACGAATAAACACAATAAAAAATACATCTAATGCTGAAATGTGTTATACGGGAAATGCAATTAGTGATGGTAATCAATATTCATTTTAGGTTTTGAAGAAAACATCATGAAGGTGTTGTTCATTTCTCCATCCACATTTTGACAGCCTGTTGTGGAAATTCTGCATTGCTCGATGTAACACGTCAAGAGGAATGCCAGCGATTTCTTCTTCAAACCTCATTTTTTTAGTTTAGCAATGGTAGCAGGACGTGTGCAGTACACTTGGCTTTTAAGATGTCCCCAGAGAAAAAAATCACAGTGAGATCTGGGGGTCTCAAAAGCCATGGAATGACGCTCCTTCCAAACAATTGCCGAACAGCTGCCATTGATTGTCGGGCAGTATGCGAAGTGGCTCCACCTGGGGACTTCATTTTTAAGACTGAGCCCATTTCTTCTAAATTCCACACCCATGTTGTAATCAATTGAGCAGATGGGACACGATCATGACATCCTAACTGGTAGTGACGCCTCAGTCACACTCTCAACATTCTTATAAAAGGCTTTCTCAGCGAACACTCATTGCACACCACTCCACTGCTCCATTATAACTAATAGCAAGGGGTTCTAAATGAGAATGCTTTGGTCCCAAACAACTGCCAACACGCCAGGGTCACCAACATCCAGTTCCAAAATTTCCCGTTTGCCTGCTTTACACTGTAGAAGGGGTGGGGCCAGTTGTGGGCACTGTGGGCGGAGTTGGTTGCCCTCAGTGGGCGGCTCCTTGGTTATGTGGGTGGAAAAGGGGAGACAGCTACCCTGAGTGCCCCCTATCATCCTGGAGAGCTAACGGCTTAATTCAGTAGAGTCAGGAAGGAGATATCCAGGTGCACATTTGTGACAATAATGCTGTCATGTTGTCTATACATTGACCAGATATTGTTTATAGTCATATATATATATGTCACTTGTCAAATTTTATTAATTTCTGGAATGTTATTAAGGTGTCAGTCACAGGTACAGTAAGTTTGCAATATGCTGACTGACAAATGGACAGTCAGTCCAAAAAACAAACAGTGAGCATCAGGAGATAAAGCAGAATCAACAAACAAGCTAAGGGTCAAAACGAAAAAGTCAAAAAGTGGGAAACATCAGAGCTAAAACCAAAAATCAGAGCTGCAATTCAAATAGCCAGTAATCAAAAATTCAAAGAAAGCAAGTCGCTAGGATTGGTCAGATCTTAGATCCTGTTTTGGGGTGACATTTATGTTCATGCAACAATGACATCACAAGCAACCTGACCCCAGTGGATTATGGGAATACCCTGATGGAAACAGATGATCCAAAAGCCACAAAGTGGCAGTGCTCATGGCTGCTTTGTTATAGTAGGCATTATGCCATCCAAAAGATAGCGTTTACCTGGCATCAGCCAAACCCAGATTGGTCCCTCAGACTGCCAGAGAGTGAAGTGTGATTTATCACTCCAGAGAACACGTTACCACTGCTCCAGAGTCCAATGGTGCCATGCTTAACACAAATTCCAGTTGAGGCTTGGCATCGCACATAGTGATCTTAGGCTTGTTTTGCAGCTGCTTGAAGCTCCTGACCCATAGGCATTAGGCTGATGTTGCTACAAGAGGCAGTTCAGAACTCAGAGGATTGGCACACTGTGCACTTCAGCACTCGACGGCCCTGCACTTTTTTTTAACTAATTCTTTGTTAGTTGTGGTAATTACAACTTAAAGACACATGATATCCAATATGGTGTTCCACAAGGCTCTATCCTGGGTCCGCTGCTCTTCTCAATCTACATGCTTCCGTTAGGTCAGATTATCTCAGGTTACAATGTGAGTTACCACAGCTATGCTGATGACACACAGCTGTACTTATCAATAGCACCTGATGACCCCGACTCTCTTGATTCACTAACACAATGTCTGACTAGTATCTCAGAATGGATGAATAGTAATTTTCTCAAGCTTAATAAAGAGAAAACTGAAATTTTAGTGATTGGCAATAATGGATTCAATGAGGTTATCAGAAATAAACTTGATGCATTAGGATTAAAAGTCAAGATGGAAGTAAAAAACTTAGGGGTAACTGTTGACTGTAATCTGAATTTTAAATCGCATATTCATCAGACCACTAGGACAGCATTTTTTCACTTAAGAAACATAGCTAAAGTTAGACCTCTTATATCACTGGAAGATGCTGAGAAATTAGTTCACGCGTTTGTTTTCAGTCGACTAGATTACTGTAACACACTCCTCTGAGGACTAATCAAAAAAGTTGTCACCTTCTCTCCCAGCTTCTTGCTAATGGTTTTGTAGCCCATTCCAGCCTTGTGCAGGTCTACAATTTTGTCTCTGACATCCTTGGACAGCTCTTTGGTCTTTCCCATGTTGTAGAGTGTGGAGTCTGCTTGATTGATTGATTCTGTGGACAGGTGTCTTTTATACAGGTGACTAGTTAAGACAGGTGTCCTTAATGAGGGTGACTAATTGAGTAGAAGTGTCTAACCACTCTGTGGGAGCCAGAACTCTTAATGGTTGGTAGGGGTTCAAAAACTTATTTCCCTCAATGAAATGCAAATCAATTTCTATCTTTTATTTAAAGTTATTTTTTCGATTTTCCTTTTGATGTGCAATCTGACACTGTTGAAATAAACCTACCATTGAAATGATACTGTTCTGAGACTTTTCATTTCTTTGTCATTGGACAAACTTACAAAATCAGTGAGGGGTCAAATAATTATTTCCTCCACTGTAAATCGTTTGCAACTAGTGCAGAATGCAGCTGCTAGAATCCTAACTAGGATAAGAAAATCCGAACACATCTCTCCAGTTTTGATGTCACTACACTGGTTACCTGTGTCATTCAGGATTGACTTTAAAATTCTGCTTATGGTTTATAAAGCCTTAAATAATCTCGTCCCATCTTATATATCAGAATGTCTGACACCCTATATTCCAAATCGTAACCTCAGATCCTCAAATGAGTGTCTCCTTAGAATTCCAAGAACAAAACTTAAAAGAAGTGGTGAGGCGGGCGGCCTTCTGCTGTTATGCACCTAAAATCTGGAATAGCCTGCCAATGGGAATTCGCCAACATAGAGCAATTTAAAACACTGCTGAAAACACGTTACTTTAACATGGCCTTCTCATAACTTCACTGTAATTTAATCCTGATACTCTGTATATCCAACTCATTATAATAACTATTCATGGTGGCTCTAAAATCTGTACTAACCTCTACTCTCTCTTCTGTTTCCTTTGCCGGTATCCTTTTGGTGGTGGCGCAAACTCAAAGCACTGTGATGTTCCAACAATGATGGACTGAAAGCCAGAAGTCGGTATGATCATCAACATCAAGTGACTCGGTGAGAACCCTAACTACAAAGAGGACTGTTTCATTTATGTTAGGTAGAATGCCCAGAGGGGACTGGGCGGTCTCGTGGCCTGAAACCCCTGCAGATTTTATTTTTTTTCTCCAGCCATCTGGAGTTTTTTTTTTGTTTTTTCTATTCACCCTGGCCATCGGACCTTACTCCTTTTCTATGTTAACTAATCCATCCATCCATCCATTTTCTAACCCGCTGAATCCGAACACAGTGTCACGGGGGTCTGCTGGAGCCAATCCCAGCCAACACAAGGCACAAGGCAAGAACCAATCCTGGGCAGGGTGCCGACCCACCGCAGATGTTAACTAATGTTTTCTTATTTTAATTTCTTATTTTGTCTTTTATTTTTCTTCATTATGTAAAGCACTTTGAGCTACTTTGTGTATGAAAATGTGCTATATAAATAAATGTTGTTGTTGCTGGTGCACTGTGAGTTTGCGGGGTTTGACTCTTTGTGGCTGAGCACTTGTCGCCCCTCAATGCTTCCATTGTGTAATAATTGAGCTTACAGACCCAGAAGAAGAGAAATTTCACATACTGTGACCACTTATGACAGTGCCATGTTTAAAGGCACTGCGCTCTTCAGTACAACCCATTCAATACCAGTGCTTGCCAATGGAGTTTGCATGACTATGCACTTCACTTTATTCACCTGTTAACAATGGGTATGGCTGAAATATCAGAACTCAGAAGTTTGGAGGGGTGTCCACATACAGTTCTCCATGCAGTGTACCTGTATAGTAGAACAAAACCGCAATATGTAAAGATAAGAGGTAAACGAGCCATGGCAGCACTTACAATTCTCAACGTGTTTGGCAAAAAAGTTTGTCCAATGTTTTCCCTGCCTGTTTGTTCATCAAGGAACGGCTTGTAAATTGCTGTCTACCTCACAAATTAAAACTGCACAGCTCTTGGAAGGCTTTGTCTCTTAATGCCTCAATGTTTATTTAATACTCACCTCAGGAAGGAACTGGGAAATGGAAGTCCAAAGCACACCCCAGAGAGACCACAGGAAACCGGAGTAGCATGACCCCCAAACCAGACAGTAGGAGGCAGACAGCCAAGGACTGCCCAGTCTGGTGAAACCCCATTTAGGAGCACAAAAGGAGACATTCTCTGGGAAGGACTACCACCTGAGGGACATCGGTGGTCAGTAAAACTAAATAACAGGCTTACAACTCCATCTAAATCAGGGGTGTCCAACTCCGGTCCTGGAGGGCTGCAGTGGCTGCAGGTTTTCATTCTAACTCTTTTCCTAATGAGTTTCCAGTTTTCACTGCTAATTAACTCCATTTTTCCCTTCATTTTAAGAGCCCTGTTTTTAAGGATTCAGTCCTCTGAATTGATTTCTTTCTTCATTAAATGGCAGCCAAACAGAAATGAGACGTGAAACGAGCCAACAGATGACCAGCTCGTCAAACTCCAGCCAGTTTTTTAATGAGAAGCCGATTCTTGCTGTTAATTAAAGCCGTCATTGAATATCCTGACTTGTTGCTGCTCTCATATCGCCACAGCAGGCTGTTGATTTCCTGTTTTTTCTAAGACCACCGTCAAGATGTTTTGGTGACCAGAGCATGACATGACTGAGGACTTCACCTTTCTTTATTTTCAGGTGAGCTGGTCATGTGGTGGCTTGTTTTGTGTCTCATTATTGTTTGGCTGCTCATCTATACATATAAAGGAGAGTTGGGATCCGAGAGACTGTGTTTGTGTGTTTCAGGAGGCATGGAGAGTTAAGGTGGGTGGGGGAGGCATGTGATCATCTCCCCTGCCATTCATGTCATTTCATTCACTTCATTTCGCTCTGAGCTGAGCTCTGCTGAGCTCCACAGCAGATGCGGTCTTGCTGTTCTTTTTCCTTAGTGTTTAGTCCTCTCTCCTTTACTGATTTACTGTTTACTAGACGTAGTACTTACTGAATAGTATTTTTTCCTTTAGTGTTTCTACTTAGTGTTTCTTAGTGCTTAGTAGAATCGGTGTGCCGGTGTTCATGGCGGTGTTGCGGTTTACTGTTACTTTCTACTTCGTTTTTTGTACTTTGGTGTTTGTAGACTTTTACTTTATCTCATTCCAACTACAGCGACTGCAGCGAAGCGCACGTGGTCTGCTAGTTAAGTATAAAGAAACAACTAAGGCAGTGTTTCCCAACCTCGTGTCCTGGGCACCCCCTGTGGCTGCAGGTTTTTGTGCCATCCAGCTTCTGTTTTTAATTGGACTCCTGGGCGAATTAAGTGATGTGTTATAGTTTGGTACAAAAAAATAAAATAAAATGTACCAAGCAGTTATATGGCAATAATGTATTTTTTTTCTTTTTAACAATACTTTCATCTTGGTTTTCATTCTACTCTTCTGGGTGTTCTAATTGTTTAATTAATCCATTATTTACTAATTAGTGGGTCTGATACTAAAGTAGTTGCAGCCTTTGATTATTCAGTGTGTTGTTTGCTAGCGTGTCTGCTCTGCTCATTTTTAATTGTCATTAATAAGATACAACGAAGGGGAAAAACTGCACAGAGAAAGGGCAACATATAATGAAATCAACAAAAGAGAGTTAAGCATTTAAATCTGTAGCAAAAGCAGACATATTTCTAAATGTCTTATAAATGTAAAAATCATGCTGCTGTGCTTTTCTGAATGTTGAATAAAAGAAACATCCCAGCTAATTAAATGAGACCAGTGCTATCCGGTGTTACCACTGATTAGGAATCCGGTGGGAACAAAAACCTGTAGCCACTTGGGGGGTCACAGGACCGAAGTTGGGAAACATTGAACTAGGGGCCTGAGTCACAAAGGCATCCATCCATCCATTTTCGAACCCGCTGAATCCGAATACAGGGTCACGGGGGTCTGCTGGAGCCAATCCCAGCCAACACAGGGCACAAGGCAGGAACCAATCCTGGGCAGGGTGCCAACCCACCGCAGGACACACACAAACACTAGGGCCAATTTAGAATCGCCAATCCACCTAACCTGCATGTCTTTGGATTGTGGGAGGAAACCGGAGCACCTGGAGGAAACCCACACAGACACGGGGAGAACATGCAAACTCCATGCAGGGAGGACCCGGGAAGCGAACCCGGGTTTCCTAACTGCGAGGCAGCAGCGCTACCACTGCGCCACCGTGCTGCCCAGTCACGAAGGCAAAACAAGTTAATCAGCAGCAAAAATGGCTCACCAATTAAAAAGATGTTAAGAATGAAAACCTGCAGGCACAGCAGCCCACCAGGATCGGAGTTGGACACCCCTGATCTAAATACTTGTTAATAACCACAGCTCATTCACAGTGACTTCATATTTATATATTTATATACATTTATATGTTATCTCTGGTGTCTTGTGGATTGGACTCTGGAGTGCCTTCTAGTGGTCATTGTATAAATTTAAAACCTACTTATTACATTGGGCTTCCAGGGAGAAAAACAAGCACAGCAATGAATGGGACAGTAGCCCACCACGGGACATGCTACAGCATATTCACACATACTAGGACAATTTAAAAGACACAAATTCAGGTAATGTGCAGCTCTTTGGGACATAGGAGGAAACAGACATGGGCAGAAAGAGACAATGACTGGCCTACAACTCTGAGCTTCAAGTTTTTCATCTTTTTAGGCCTTGTTCCCTGTCCCCAGTTCTCAAGCCCCATTTATCTGTCGATCTCAGCTATACAAAAAGATAAGCACAACTTTGAACGTTTTGTCATTGCTAGGGCAACTTTGGTTTTAATCAGTTTAAATCAACTAGATTTGCTCTTTTGAGCCTTTTCTTAAATATCCTCTTTTATGAAGTTCTTATTGGACTTCTATCTTTACCAAGCTCTCTCTGTGATGAGACATATTTTAAGATTTTGTGACCTGTTCTGCATTTTGAGTCCAGGACGGGCTTGATGTCTTCCATTTGCCTAGACAAGTCAGGCTGCCTGAAAGTGAGCCCGATTTCGGCAGGATGGCCTGCTTGTTGGTTCACTTTTGAAGGCCTCACACCACTTTCGCAATTTCATGCGCTACACTCATTAACCTGGTTAGCTGTTGTTAGCTGATTAGATTCATAAAGAACTTAAAATGTTATATTTGGTTTGAGGAAAATGAGATTATCAACAGTCTGTAAGATTCAGAGCCCCCTCCACTGTGACAATATTCTCTGCAGTTGAAAACACTCACTGAGCACAGACACAGCTGGGACAGACTTAGGACTTGACCAGAAAAGCAAGCATTGTGAATTTGGCTGCTTTCTCTCTCCGCCATGTTAGAGGCCTGCTGTTGTGACATCAACTGCTGTATAATCCCTCCTCGCCGCAATTGACCCCTACTTCTCAATCAGTATCAGTGATGGGGGGATTGATGTCTCCAGCTCTCATTCTCGCCACATGATGCTGTCATCTAATATGTCACATGTCCTTTGACCTCCACACCAGAAGGATGAGGACAAGAAAATCACTGACATCACTTCTAGCCCTGGAAACTTGAACCTGCCTTTTCCTGCCAGGAAACCTGTGCAAATTGTGTCTGGAAAGACATCTCTATATGACAGCTGTCACTGTGTTTTCCTAAAACTTATTCAATTTTACAGAGCACATCATATCATAGATAGATAGATAGATAGATAGATAGATATGAAAGGCACTATTAGATAGATAGATACATAAATGTGAAAGGCACTATATAATAGATAGATAGATATGAAAGGCGCTATTAGATAGATAGATAGATAAATGTGAAAGGCACTATATAATAGATAGATATGAAAGGCGCTATTAGATAGATAGATAGATAGATAAATGCAAAAGGCACTATATAATAGATAGATATGAAAGGCGCTATTAGATAGATAGATAGATAGATAAATGCGAAAGGCACTATATAATAGATAGATAGATATGAAAGGCGCTATTAGATAGATAGATACATAAATGTGAAAGGCACTATATAATAGATAGATATGAAAGGCGCTATATGATAGATAGATAGATAGATAGATAGATAGATAGATAGATAGATAGATAGATAGATAGATGTGAAAGGCACTTGTCACACATGTGCGCATGGGAGGCAGCTAAAGGGCTCGGGTAAGGACAGTTCTGAGACATATCAGGCTGTGGCAGAGTGCACTGATTTTTTTTCTTCCTTGCCTGCAGGCCATTCCCGGGGGATTCCGCCTGGCTTTCCTGATGTCACTTCCGGGACCGAGCCTATCGAAGTAGACCTTGCCGGCTCCAGCCCTGTGATGTCACATCCGGGCTCGAACCAATGGCTGAAGACCTCAATGAGCCCGAACCCTATGATCTCACTTCCGGTCTTCCCCTTTAAAAACCTCCTCCTTTTCCCTATGCCCTCAGTTCTGTATTGGACTCGGTTTTGTGCACAGCAGTGCTATCATTTGAAAAGACAATCTGCAGCCAGGAAAACAAATTATACGGGTGGCTGCCCCAAACCTTGCTTTGTCTCATCGTGGCTTTTGTGACACACTATATGATAGATAGATAAATGTTAAAGGCACTATATAATAGATAGATAGATAGATAGATAGATAGATAGATAGATAGATAGATAGATAGATAGATAGATAGATACTTTACACACATGTCAATACTCCTACTATTAGTAATGGTCAGGGTAAAGAATCAGTCTTGTTATTAAAGAACTACAGTTTTTTCTTAATTTTCAAAAAATAGAAACTATTTTGATCTTTTTAGTCATGATAACTTATTTAGTACAGGTAAAAATACACTTATGTATTGTAACAGCCAATCTTAGAAAGTTAATGCTGAAAGTTAAATTCATATAGTGTTTGCCTGACTCCTATAGAAGAGTAGCTTTTATAATTTGGCATAATCTTTTACCCCCTTTAAGTTAATATGAGACAGAACTTTCTTGCTATATCTACAATACGGTGTGATAATCAAGCCAGTTGTTGTTCAGATCAGGTCCCTGTGCTAGCAGGGACTGGAAGACCCATTTACGGTATGAAAATGGGAAAAGCATACAATTTTCTGAACGTTTAAAAATGGTTCAAATGTATAAAAAAAAAAAAAAAAAAAAAGAAACAAACAAGACATATAAGCTTTAAACAGAACTTTTCTTTTTATTGCAATATCATTTTTTTCTCTATTTTTGTGTGAATTGTTTTACTTTGAATTTTGACTAAAGCTGTTTTTCTGTGGTGTCATTTCTAAGTGTCAAGCTGTTGCTGAATCCCATGAAGCAGACCAAAGCTGCAGACCTTTTGTTATTTTGGGTAAACACAGCTACATATTTGAATGAAGAATGATCTTTCCATTTAAAACATGCTGAAATTTTCATAGTTGTGTATAAGTGAAGCTTTAATAGTCATGCAATCACCACATAAGCCTTTGAGTGGCAGTTCTGAACTTTTTTTTAGATATTCTGACAGATCTTTATTGTGGAGGAAATGTGTGTCACTCGACCTTAAGGAATTTTAATTGAATACTCCACCGTAGGCCATTAGTAGTAGTTGTAGTATTGTTGGTATTGTCAGGTATACAGAGTGGCGTGAAATTCTAAGTTGCATGTCCTAACTAAATGTAACACATCACCATAATAAACAATAATTTAGTGAAATATGTCATTTATTAAATCTGTGAAGTCACAGTCAATTTAGTTTCTGTTTGTGTTACATGCAGATAACAGACCTGTTTCAAATGTTTGAGTTTACTTTAAAACACTCACTGTAATCACATTTGCTTTGTTTTGTATAACACTTGCATTTTGCACAAAATTAAAAAACAGTTCTACTAGACTGCAGATGAAGAAAAAGCTCTACAGACAGCGGCCAGCGTGACTTGGAAAGAATAAAAAGGAGCTGTACAGTATAAGAGATCTCAAAGAAAGAGACGTCCCACACAGCACTGTTTAATGTGGGGCCAAAATTGCTCTGTATCTACAAAAATACTTGTCACCTTACACATAATGTATTACACACATTCACACACATACACTCTTTATATATACATATGTATGTATATATAGTGACCTCCAGGGGGTGCCACTGAGCTCTAAACCCCAGACACAACTGCACAGACAAGTCCCAGGTTCACATTCAATTCAATAAAATGATTTAATTTAACAAAGTGCCTTTCCAGAGGCTTTTTTTTAATTCTTGGCACACACACCTCCTTTCCTTTGTTCTCCTTATATCTCCTCCTTCTCCTCCCCTCCAGGATGAGTGTTGCCTTCCCCACTCCTGATTCCAATTCACTGGGACAGGTGGGGGGGCTCTCTCTTTTAACTCCCAAACCAGGAGTAACCTCCGGTGCTCAATCTACTGCTGCCAGGGAAGCACTTCAGGGTTAGGCAGGACCACCCTGGTCACTCAGTAGTTAATTCCTGGCAGCTATCCCTGAGGCCACCACAGAACTCAACAGGGCAGCTGTATGGAACCACATACCTGGGCTCACCAGAAGTGATGCTGCCACCTAGTGTATGGGTGGGGGATGATCTGCACATAGCGGTCAGCTTTACCACTGTTCCATATTTCTGGTCTCCTGATTAGGAAATGGACTGCCAACCAGCCCAGTCAGGTTGCTTCTTCAGCCATAATGTCCACCCGTGGCCACAGGATGCCAGCTCTAGTGCACCTGCTGTCACAGCACACTCTCCATCATGTTTACCTCCTTATAAGGGAGGAAGATTATAGCTCCCTTCCTGACTGATCCCTTATTGTTTGAATTTCCCTTTGGGATTAATAAAGTATCTATCTATCTATCTATCTATCTATCTATCTATCTATCTATCTATCTATCTATCTATCTATCTATCTATCTATCTATCTATTTTGGCTTCCAGGCCAGCTAAGGCAGAAGGGTCCATCCCAGCCGGTCCATCTCTCTCTTTATATATATATATACTGCTCAGAAAAATTAAAGGAGCACTTTTTAATCAGAGTATAGCATCAAGTCGATGAAACATCTGGGCTATTGATCTGGTTAGTTAAATAGCAGAGCGGGTTGTTAATCAATTTCAGCTGCTTTGGTGTTAATGAAATTAACAAGAGGGGCAACAATAAAAAGACCCCCAAAACAGGAATGAATAGTTTAACAGGTGGAGGGAGGCCGCTGACATTTTACCCTCCTCATCTGTTTTGTCACGGTCAGTTTCACTACTGGTAGCATGAGGCCATACCTGGACCCTATAGAGGTGCCACAGGTAGTCCAACTTCTCCAGGGTGGCACATCAATACGTGCCTTTGTCAGAAGGTTTGCTGTGTCTCAACGGCACAGTCTTAGGGGTATGGAGGATATTCCAGGAGATAAGCAGAGAGCTGGACAGGGCCCCTCATAGAAGGTCCTTAACCCATCAGCAGGACTGACCGGTATCTGCTTCTTTGGGCAAGGAGGAACAGGATGGGCACTGCCAGAGCCTACAAAATGACCTCCAGCAGGCAGGCCACTGGTGTGAATGTCTCTGACCAAACAATCAGAAACGGACTACATGAGTAGTGGGCCCTGAGCTCACTGTCCGGCACCGTGGAGCTTGATTTGCATTTGCCATAGAAGAACAGAGTTGGCAGGTCCACCACTGACGCCCTGTGCTTTTCACAGATGAGAGCAGGTTCACCCTGAGCACATGTGACAGACGTGAAAGGGTCTGTAGAAGCCGTGGAGAACATTATGCTGTCTGTAACATTGTTCAGCATGACCAGTTTGGTGGTGGGTCAGTGATTGTCTGGGGAGGCATATCCATGGAGGGACACTCAGACCTCTACACGTTAGACAACAGCACCTTGACTGCCATTAGGTATCGGGATGAAATCCTGACCCTAAGCTGGCGCAGTGGGTCCTGGGTTCCTCCTGGTGCGCAACAATGCCCGGCCTCATGTAGTGAGAGTATGCAGGCAGTTCCTGGAGGATGAAGGAATCGACACCATTGACTGGCCACCACACTCACTCGCTTGACCTCAATCCAATAGAACACCTCTGGATGGGACATTATGTTTGGGTCCATACGACACCATCAGGTTGCACCTAAGACTGTCCAGGAGCTCAGTGATGCCCTGGTCCAGATCTGGGAGAAGATCCCCCAGGACACCATCCGTCATCTCATTAGGGGCATGCCAACCCCCTCTGACGTTGTCAGGAATGCATACAAGCACGTGGGGGCCATACAAACTACTGAGTACGATTTGGAGTTGCTGCAATGAAATTTTGGTAAAATGGACTTGCCTGCCTGCTGCATCATATTTTCACCTTGATTTTCAGGGTCTCTTTGATTTCAGCCCTCTGTAGTTTGATCATTTTCATTTCCATCAAATGATGTTCCATCCTTTTGTTCCTCAAACATCACCATATCAATCCATATCAGTAGAGATATCCAGCAAGAATTTTTTCCCATTAAGATCTGATGTGTTTTCAAAGTGTTCCTAATAAATATATTTAAAATGACCACTTCCCCTTACTGTTTCCATGTAGTACACCTGGAACACGTGGACTTTAAGGTCAGGTCCATTCCCTTTCATTTCACATGGCACATGTTACCCTCCAAACTCCTTAGTAATGTGGTGACAACTGAACCACGAAAAAGCAGAACTTATAAAATGGTATTAGAAAAGGATTCAAATATTTCCGAAGTGCTTAAAAATGAAACCAAATAAAAAAAGCCTCAGCCACACAAACCATAATAGCCATAAGCCCTATTAAACAATGAGAAAAAAAATAAAAACAAAAATAAATCATAAAAGATGTGAGTATAGAAAACAGATAGCTAATGAGTAAAGAGCAAACGGAGAGGAATGGGAGAAATGACCTGAGCTGGCATGACTGAAGTCTTTAATGCGTCACAGCAGGCTGGGCTGTGCTGCAAACTGTGACCACCCTGACCCCTGATGCTAAAGCAGAAGAGCTCGTCTTTGAACTGATGGCCAAGTGCAGTGAAGGCTGGACTTGGTGTACATCTGTTTGGTTCAAGCCATTCAAGACATTGCAAATTATTTAAAAAAAAAGAAATGTTTCCAGCGAGCTTATTTTTACTTTTAATGGACTTTTTGAAACTCTGTATTTTGGCTTTGTGGACGGCCTAATCTCATTATCATCAAACCACTAGAAGCCACCTGCATATATGAGCGACTTGTCTAAAAGAAAGACGGGTTTCACAGCGGATGTCCGTGGCGCCAAGCGGTTTATTTAAGATGTGTCTTTTGTACTTATGCCACCACAATTAAAAAAATAAAAAAAAAATTGTTATTTAACTGCAAAAACAATGACCTTATCTTCTGGGACAGTTTGGAGGGTTCCAAATGATTGCCGAAAGCAAATGTATCCTGTTTAGTCACTGAAATATTACTATACAGTTTATACATTCTTTGTGCAATACATGAAAACTTAGATAAATATCACAGAACGGGAAAAAGAATTAAAAATAGATTACAATATATTTATAACAATGCTACTACACACATTCTCCAACAACAAGTGGCCTAATTTATTTGGCAAACTCAACCACAAGGGAAGCTTCATCTGCATATTTTTTCTTTACAAATAAATTTAACCAGTTTGGCAGATGGCCGGGGCAGAGGACATATTGAGGGAAATATCTCCCCCGGAACACAAGAGGGTAAACCCCCTGGCTTACACCAGGGCCACGGTGATGGACAGGACAACTGTGATGGACAGAAAACACACCTATGGGAAGGCACTGATTTTATAACTCTAAGTAACTTTAATCCAAGCCTTCAAAGACTAGGTGCAATCATATCTCTGGGAAACTCTTCTCCAAAATAGCTGAAAATCTCTGAGGCAGCCCCTCTCTCTGAAACTATAAAGTTGATGAGTTGCTCCCTCTTTGGCAAGCTGAAAGCTGATAATCCCTTAAAACTGAGACCCACTCTGCCAAACTGAGCCCAACCTGAAGAGTGACAAGCAGACATTACTTCAAGAAGGGGGCTTTAGCATCTAAACTCTTATACCGCAAAGAGCAATGCTTTTCCCTATAAAGTTGTAGATGACACAGCAGAACGTGAGCTGAGAAAAAGCTTAGCACACCACGGACAAAGGACCATGTCACAAAGAGAAAGAGGGCACTTCAACATAAGAAGAATACTCCACTTGAACCTGGAGCAGCAACGCCACCCAACAACTCCACTTAGCATTGCAGAAATGTTTATCGGTGCCAAGACACTAAATAGCCACTAAACATCCGGTCTCTTCTATGTTATATGCTTGTCTGTTCAGAGCAGTGGTTCCCAACCATTTCTATACCCTGCGCCCCTAGAAAATGTTTGATTTACGTTCGCACCCCATACAAAGGCGGCACGGTGGCGCAGTGGTAGCGCTGCTGCCTTACAATAAGAAGACCTGGGTTTGCTTCCTGGATCCTCCCTGCGTGGAGTTTGCATGTTCTCCCCGTGTCAGTGTGGGTTTCCTCCCACAGTCCAAAGACATGTAGGTTAGGTTAGGTCCCTAGTGTGTGTGTGCGAGCCTTGCCCAGGGATTTTTTCCTGCCTTGTGACCTGTGCTGGCTGGGATTGGCTCCAGCAGACCCCCGTGATCCTGTGTTAGGATATAGCGGGTTGGGTAATGACTGACTAATAATGAAGCCTTCCTCTTTCCCATACCTCCTTTTTTGTCATCTTATACCCTCTGGGTTAGGAACCCTGGTCTTGACTGTTTGCGTCTTGTCTTATACAGTATGTCAATGTATATACAGTCATATAAAAAAGTTTGAGAACCCCTCTTAATTTTTTGGACTTTTGTTTATCCTTGGCTGAGCTTTCAAAGTAGCAACTTTCTTTTAATATATGACATGCAATATGCATCATAACAAAATTAGACAGGTGTATAAATGTGGACACCCCAACAGAGATATTACATCAATACTTAGCTGAACCTCCTTTTACAAATACAGTATAACAACCTCTAGAAGCCTCCTATAGCCTATGATTAGTGTCTGGATTCCGGATGGAGGTATTTTTGACCATTCTTCCATACAAAATCTCTCCAGTTCAGTTAAATTTGATGGCTGCTGAACATGGACAGCCTGCTTCAAATCATTCCATAGATTTTTGATGATATTCAAGTTAGGGACTGTGACGGCCATTCCAGAACATTGTACTTCTCCCTCTGCATGAATGCCTTTGTTGATTCTGAACTGTGTTTTGGGTCATTGTCTTGTTGGAAAATCCAACCCCTGAGTATCTTCAACTTTGTGACTGATGCTTGAACATTATCCTGAAGAATTTGTTGATATTGGGTTGAATTCATCCGACCCTAGACTTTAACAAGGGCCCCAGTCCCTGAACTAGCCACACAGCCCCACAGCATGATGGAACCTCCACCAAATTTGACAGTAGGTAGCAAGTGTTTTTCTTGGAACTGCAGTATTCTTCTTCCACCACACAAAGCGCTTGTTGTTATGACCAAACAGCTCAATTTTTGTCTCATCAGTCCAAAGCACTTTGTTCCAAAATGAATCTGGCTTGTCTAAATTAGCATTTGCATACAACGAGCGACTCTATTTGTGGCGTAAGTGCAGAAAGGGCTTCTTTCTCATCACCCTGCCATACAGATGTTCTTTGTGCAAATTGCACTGAATTGTAGAACGATGTACAGATACACCATCTGCAGCGAGATGTTCTTGCAGGTCTTTGGAGGTGATCTGTGGGTTGTCTGTACCCATTCTCACAATCCTGCTCATATGCCGCTCCTGTATTTTTCTTGGCCTGCCAGACAACAGCAACTGTGCCTGTGGCCTTCCATTTCCTGTTTACATTCCTTACAGTTGAAACTGACAGTTTAAACCCCTGAGATAGCTTTTTGTAGCCTTCCCCTAAACCATGAGACTGAACAATCTTTGTTTTCAGATCTTTTGAGTTGCTTTGAGGATCCCATGCTGTCTGTCACTCTTCAGAGGAGAGTCAAAGGGAAGCACAACTTGCAATTGACCACCTTAAATACCTTTTACCACTCATGATTGGACACACCTGACTATGAAGTTCAAGGCTTAACAAGCTAATCCAACCAATTTGGTGTTGCAAGTAATCAGCATTGAGCAGTGACAGGCATTCAAGTCAGCAAAATTAGAAGGGGACCCAAATTTTTGCACAGCCAGTTTTTCACATTTGATTTAATTTCATACAACTAAATACTACTTCACTAAAAAATCTTTGTTTGGAAAACACCGCAGTACTCAGATGTTCTTAGGAAATGAAAGACATACCACTGTTATCTGTTTTGTTGAAAGTAGATTACATTATTATGCCGGTTGAGAGGGGTTCCCAAACATTTTCATATGACTGTATACAGTTATCCAATTTCTATAATACAGGGTGGGGCATAAAGATCTTCCACATTTTAAAGGGGTATAAAAAAATGAACAAAGCAATCTAAAAAAAGTACATAAAAAACAGTTTTGTTTAACTGGGTTTTAAAGCGGCGCATGGAAGCTCAACCCTATAGGGGCCCATGGCCACTGCCAGGGTGTGCCCAGACACCCGGAGTGCTTACGGGTGCTCGTGCGGTACTTCAGCCACACCAGGAAGTGCCACAGGAAGCTCGTCAGGAGGCACCTGGAGCACGTCCGGGTGGACTTAAAAGGGGCCGCCTCCCTCTATTTGTCAACTGGAGTCGGGTGGAAGAGAACGAAGCTCAGATGAGAGGAGTGGAGGCGGTGAAGGAAGGCTGGACATTGGAGATGCCCGGACTGAGGGTGTATGGCGCAGGGGCACCGGGTTGTATGTGGAAACTGCAAATATTGTAAATATGAATAAATATGTTGTGCTGTATATACCATTGGTGTCTGCCGTCTGTGTCGAGGCTGGTCTCCACAACTTACGTAGATCTTTGTAGACATGAAACACACGTGAAATGCATGTGTTCTAAATAACAATATATTTTTTTAGCCTATACAGCTCCAGGTACCTGACTCCCTGATAAACAAAACTTCAGTTGGGAGAGGTTTTTGCCCTTTCTGCAGTGGTGAGAGGATGGGATAGCAGACTGCTTGCTGCTTGGGCTTATCGACACATTTACAAGACAAAAGACGCTGACAGAGAGGTGCGAGTGGATTTAAGATGGGCTGGATTTGTAAGTTTTTTCGTAAACTTTGGTAATTCTAGTGTTAATACAGTAGATGACTTAAAAGACCTTTCTAGGGTCAGAGCCAGTTTTTAAGCAGAGCATCAGGACAAAAGACGTTAAAAAACTGGGAGATCAGGCCGCACTTTCACACTAAACAAAAATCAAGGTCAAAAAGGTACTAAAAAAGTTGTTAACGATAAGGGGATGAGAAGCTCAGAAAACGTTAAATAGTCTTTTGAGTTTTATTCAAACAAACTCAGATAGAAAATGGCTGAATAAATGACCCGCTTAACCCCACTTTTGTAGGTTGCATTGAGGTCATGATATGCATGGCCACGCCCACAACATCCGACTAGCATCATAACGACGGAGTCACAATGTGGTGTCAAAACAAATGGTAAACATGAATGTTGTAAGTTAATTTTAAAACATTAAATAGAAGCCTCAAAAGATAAAATAACGACTGAAAAATACTCCTGAGAGTCTAGAAAAACTTAAATGCCTCTGAGAAACAGAAAATATTATTTAATCAGACAAAAATAATTAATTAATGAGACAAAAATAAATAAACAATGAGGCCAAATCATAACATAAACATTGTATTGGCCTGAACTGTTTAAAACGTTTTTATGACCATTGTCATGATCAGGCTTATGATTGTAATCACTACCAGCTGTTTCTTGACCTTTAAAAATGATGTAAGCATTGTTCCTGAAGTATGGGAGGTCAAGGAATCTATTGGCAATATTATTTCTGGTGTTTTTACCAAAGTTAATCATGATTTGTATTTTCCAGCGGTACTATTGTGTTTTGCTTTCAGATGGCACCTTTTTGGGATCGTTCAGCTGATGGCTGTTATGTCGTTGCTCAGCTTGATGGCCGGGAGTGTGCAACATGTGATGTCACTACTGTGACACTTCCTAATTATCCAAGATTTAAATGCACAAACAAAAAAGCCTTTTCTTTTCTTTCTTATTGTTAGTTTCTCAGTTACTAGTTACAACAACTTTTTATGTCCACCGATTACAAAATACATCTTGTGCTTTATTGGTTCTGGTTATGTGTACCATTTCTCACTTCTGACTTACTGCTCCGTTCTTCGACTCTTCAATTCCACCCTTCTATCTATCTATCTATCTATCTATCTATCTATCTATCTATCTATCTATCAATTGACAATTTCCCTTACAACCAAAGCAGAAGCTCTCCTGATAGAAGACAACTGTTTAAGACTACGGCCAATCGGTAATGCAATACAGCAAATAAACTCACTCATTGAAGCTTTCACTGAGCATAACCAAATACCATTAAAGAGAGTCTCCCGGCTACAGCCCCAAACCTTTTGATAACTTGTGACATTCTATTCACAAAATATTGTATGGTACACAATATGTGAATACAGTAATCCCTCGCTATATCGCGTTTCGACTTTCGCGGCTTCACTCTATCGCGGATTTTATATGTAAACATATCTAAATATATAACGCGGATTTTTCGCTGCTTTGTGGGTTCTGCGGACAATGGGTCTTTTTACTTCCTGTACATGCTTCCTCAGTTGGTTTGCCCAGTTGATTTCATACAAGGGACACTATTGGTGGATGGCTGAGAAGCTAACCAATCAGAGCACGCAGTTAAGTTCCTGTGTGCTGAATGGCTCAGCGACGGAGCACTGAATTCGATTCTGCGGCGTTAACCAGGAAGTCTCGTCTCGCTCATTCAGCATCAATGTGTTTCGCTGTCTAAAGAGTTAACTTTTGTGCTCTTTTGTGTTTATCTTTGTGCATAGTCAAGTCCTTCATTATGGCTCCAAAACAATCTGCTCCTGCTACTGCTTCAGGGGCCGTGCCTAAGCGCCAACGGAAGATGTTAACGATTGCCAAAAAGGTAATAGTTTTGGATATGTTGAAGGAAGGGAAAAGCTACACCGCTGTAGGACGCCATTACAGCATCAATGAGGCTACGATTCTTTTTATTTGAAAAGTAGGAAAGGAATATAAGATCTACAGCCGCAGTGTCCTTTTAACCAGAGTGCAAAACGAGTTGTAAGTGGATGTAATAAGGCAGTAGTCTGGATGGAATCTGCTTTAGGGATTTGGATTCAAGAACAAGAACAATGGCGGTGCTACACAGTCACCTGAAGAGGCTCCTTTAGAAAGGCTGTAACGCTCTCCTTTGTTGTGCAGTAAAACTAAACTCATTGTTATCGGATAAGTCATCGTGTCATTGTTGGTGAGTAACTATAATTAATTTTCTACTTACAGTACTTAGTACATGTATGTATGTTTAGTGTCACTGTACACACATTTACTGTATACAATTTTTCTTGCATTGTACGTATTTATTGCTGGTGGCCTGTCTGTCGTAATGGCTGTAACATATGTGATATCGGAGACACTCGATATCTTTAAAATAATATTTAGGTTTTACTGTATATAAACAGTGTGTTTACATACATAATTTCAATGAATCTTACCTGATATCTAAGAGAATACATAAAGTTTATGCTGTATAACTGTGCGGGGAATATTTATAAACAGTGTGGGAGAGTTTATAAGGGCTTAAAATATATAAAAATAACCATACAAACATATGGTTTGTACTTCGCGCATTTTCACCTATCGCGGGTTGGGGGGTTACTGGAACACAATCCCCGCGATCGAGGAGGGATTACTGTGTGTGCAATACATATTTGCTAGCATTTGTTTGTTTATATACATATACATAGTGACACTCTGTATACTCTGTTACACGTGTGTACATGGGAGACAGTGTAATGGCACTAGGGTGAGGGCAATTCTCTGCTGAGACAGGAGACGGCACTGTGTAATAATGGACTCGCTTTTTCTCTCTCTGCAGAAAGTAGATTTCCCCTCTGCTGTCACTTCCAGGGTCTCTCTACCTGGACCTGCCTCTTCCTCCCAGAATGCCTCACAGCTGTAACAGCTAGGTCAGTCATCCTGAGAGGACGAAAGTCAGAGAAAGAATCATTCATTGCTTTACACAAGATATATATATATACATATATATACTGTGTATATATATATATATATATATATATATATATATATATATATATATAGTCACACACGCGCATGGGAGGCAGCTAAAGGGCTTGAGTAAGCGCAATTCTGAATCAGACCAGGATGTGGCAGAGTGCATTGACTCTTTTTCTTCCTTTCCTGCAGACCATTCACAGGAGATTCCACCTGGCCCTCTTGACATCACTTCTGCGTCCAAGCCTATGGAGGAAGACCTTGCTGGCTCCGGCCCCTGTGATGTCACGTCCGGCTCGAGTCTATGGCTAAAGGCCTTCATGAGCCTGACCCCTTTGACCTCACTTCCTGTCTTCCCCTTTAAAAGCCTCCACCTTTTCGCTATTCCCTCAGTTCTGTTTTGGACTCGTGTTTTGTGCACATCAGTGCTGTTTACATTTTCACAACTTTGCAGCCAGGATACCAAATATACGGGTGGCTGCTCTAAACCTTGCTATGACTCAGAGTGGAGTTTGTGACATTTAATTTATATAGTGGCAAGCGGCTGGGGATGGTACCCAGCTGGGACGCCTGGAAGGACCAGAGGAGGGATTACGCCTCTTCCAGACGACGAGGGGCGACCGCCCTGGTGGGTTTGGGGACTATGGGAAAGGCGCTTGGAAGCTCAAACCTATAGGGGCCCATGGTTACCGCCAGGGGGCACCCCGATGCCTGAAGAGCTCTGGCCCTCAGCACTTCTGCCACAAGAGGCAGGGCCTGTTAAAGCCCATTGCGGCACTTGTGTGATTCTGGGCTCTACAAAAATAAATTGTAATGTATGGTATTGTATATTTGAAATGAACTGCCAAGGGTAGTTAGTTTCCTGACGGTGATTGGCAGGTGGCCACACCTATTGGGTGACCACCCACAAAATAAACGGAACATAACCCTGGCAGTTTGCATACATAGACAATCAAAACCAAAGAATAATGCAAACAACCAACAAAAGTAAGTAAAAGGAGATAAATAAAAGTAGCAAAAATGAACCAAACAGACCAAAAACATGATATATGACAGTGTACAGTATGTATATATACTGTATATATATATATATATATATATATTGTGGTATCCGGCCGGACGCCCAGGAGTACAGGAGGAGGGCTTGTGCCTCCTCCAGACCGCGAGGGGGCGTCCGCCCTGGTTATGTTGGGGGCCTCGGGTGAAGGGCTTGGAAGCCCAGCCCTGTAGAGACCCATGGCCACCGCCAGGCGGCACCCCAGTGCCTGAATATCCCTGGTGTGGCGGAAGTGCTGGGGGGAAGACGACAGGGGACACCCGGACGGCTTCCGGGTGCGCAGCCGGCACTTCCGCCACGCTGGGGCATGGCTACGGAGGAATGCTGGGAAGCAGCTGGAGCCCATCCGGGTTCCTATTTAAGGGGCCACCTCCCTCCAGTTATTGGTGGATGTCGGGTGGAAGCAGGCAGAGCTGGAGAAAGGACTAGAGGCGGCCAGGAGAGAGGCACAGAGACTGTGAGGCCTGGACATTGGGGGAATCGGTGCAGGAGGCACTGGGGTGTGTCGTGCATGTAAAATTGTAAATATTTGTAAACAAAGAGTGTGTTGGGTGAAACAACGATGTCCGTCTGTGTGTGTCTGGGCCAGCGTCCACAATATATGTATATATATATTCAGTAAAACCCTGCAGCACGAACGTACCTATGCACATACAACCCGCAGCACAACCAGTTTTTCATGCCCAAAAATGTATCAGAACACGACCATAATCCCAAAACATGACCAAAGAAGTAAACACATTCCAATTACATTGGCACCTTCTACATCGTAAACAAAGCCTTAAGATGTTAAGTGTGGCGCTACCCGGTGCTTTGTAAATAACGTTCCTTAATGTGCCTTACTGTGATATTACTGTTAATTAATGATTATTTTGCGCTTTTTACTAAATAATAATGGGTCCAAAGAAAGCTAGAGTGGTAAGCACAAAACCAAAGAAGGTACAATGATCAATAACAATAGAAACGAAGAAAGAAATGACCAAAAAGTTATACGGGTGACTGATCTTGCAGCTTCTTATGGCATGAGTAAATCTACTATATCTACGATTTTGTAAAAACAAAGAGGAAATTAAAAAAGCTGATGTTTCTAAGGGTGTGACACATGTACTCTCTAAAAACAGACCCCTAGCAATTGATGAAGTTGATATATTATTGTTACTTTGGATAACTGAAAGACAGTGTGCTGGTGATAGCCTATTGGAGGCTATTATTTGTGAAAAGGCTGGGGCCATACATGCTGATATTGATAGTGATTATCCTTCAGGGAGTGCTGATAGGGAATGTCCTGTTACAGTAAATTTTCTTTTTTAATTTCAATTGTGTAGGCTATGCTATGCTTATTCTTATGTTAATCTCTTGCAGAGTACAATTTATTCTTTACTCATGTTTTTCCATAAAACAATATTTTAATATGCAGAAAACTCAATTATGGGTATTAAATAGGTTAGGTCAGGGAGTCCTAAACAATACTGTATTTTTTATGCATAAAAAACTCAAATATGGGTATTAAATAGGTTATGTATGGGAGTCTTGGGATGGATTAATTCCATTTCCATTATTTTTTATGGGATAAATTGCCCCAGTCCACAACCAGTTTTTCTTTCGACGAATTAAGTTCATGCTGCAGGGTTTTACTGTATGTGTGTGTGTATATATTGTGAATTTCCCCTTGGGATTAATAAAGTATCTATCTATCTATCTACCTATATATATATACAGTATATATAGGCAGACGGCTGGGGACCGAAGCCTGAACGGTCCACAAGAGGGACAATACCTTCCCTGGGCCATGAGAGGGCAGTCGCCCTGGTCTGCTTGGTGGCTACCGGAACAGAGCTGGGAAGCTCATCCCTGTTGGGGCCTGTGGCCACCAGGGGGCGCCCTGACGATTATGGAACCCAGGAAGGCAGCACTTCCGCCACACTTGGGGGTGCTGCTCGAAGTAATTGCAGGGACACCCTGGAGCACATCCAGGTACTGCATAAAAGGGGCCGCCTCACTCCAGTAGCAGAGCCAGAGTCGGGAGGAAGGAAACAGAGCTTGTTGGGAGAGGAGTAGAGGCGGCAGAAGGATTCGATGAGGTGAAAGAAAGAAGAGGGAGAAAGAGACTGAGTTTGGCTAATTAAGGCAATTTGGTATACAGTAGATTATTTAAAATAAATGCAAGTGTTTTGAATATTCTGGTGTGTGTCTGTGTCCGGGGTCTGGCTTTACACAATATATATATACAAGTATATATATTTATATATATATAGTGGCGGACGGCTGAGGGTTGTGCCCAGCTGGGATACCCCGAAGGACCAGGAGAGGGCAGCTGGTCTGTATGGGGGCCATGGGATTACAGCATTGAAGCTCAATCCTATTGTAACCCATGGCCACCACAAGGGGGTGCCCAGAGGATCGTGCAGCCTTGGAGTACAGCTCTTCCACCACACACGGAAGAGCTGGCAGAGAGGTTCCAGACATGCTCGGAGTGCTTCTGGGTGTTCATGCGGTACTTCCGCCACACCAGGAAGTGCCGCCGGAAGGTCATAACGGACCACCTGGAGCACATATGGGGCCTGATAAAAGGGGCTGCCTCACTCTGTTGGATGAGCCAGAGTTGGGAGGAAGGCGACAGAGCTTGAGAGAGGAGGAATGAGGCGACAAAGGATAGAGGCTGTGCAGTGCATTGTGTGGTATATCGCAAAGGAAGGATAAAACGTGTGTGGTTTGGACATTGGTGTCATGCCTGCTGTGTACATGGGGGATGCTTCACCACTATATATATTGTGGTGGATGGCCAGGACCCATGCCCAGCCAGGACGCCTCTTTGACTCTGAATCTGGAAGCAACCATGGAAGGCTTATTACTTCTCCCAGAACACTTGGTGGCAGCCCCCTTGGGTTGCATCGGAGCCACAATCATGGAACATCGGAGCTCAGCGCTGTTGGGCTCCGTGGCCACCGGCAGGGGGAGCTGCATGGTTCCTGAGCCAGTCTGGACGGTGATGCAGCCACACCTGGTCAATCATCACCTGGAGCACTTCCAGGTGAGCTATAAGAGAAGTCTGCAGCCACGACTTGAGGCACGCGCCAGAGTCGGGAGGAGGATGATGAAGCTGCCTGGAAGCAGTGGAGGAAGATTGTATTTTGGTATTTTTCTTTTTGTGTGTTTTGTGCATTGTGTGGGGCATGTGGGACACGGGGAAGACGTGCCCCATGGCTGAAGAAAATTAAATCTTTTTGTTTAGTATTCCAAATCGTAACCTCAGATCCTCAAATGAGTGTCTCCTTAGAATTCCAAGAACAAAACTTAAAAGAAGTGGTGAGGCGGACTTCTGCTGTTATGCACCTAAAATCTGGAATAGCCTGCCAATAGGAATTCATCAGACTAATACAGTGGAGCACAAAAAAACTTTAAAAAACTGCTGAAAACACATTACTTTAACATGGCCTTTCTATAACTTCAATTTAACTTAATCCTGATACTCTGTATGTTCAATTCTTCATAATAACTATTCATGGTGGCTCTAAAATCCGTACTGACCCCAACTCTCTCTTCTGTTTCTTTTTCCGGTTTCTTTGTGGTGGTGGCCTGCTTACTCAAAGCATCATGATGCTCCTACAATGATGGACGGATTAAAAGGCAGAAATCTACGTGACCATCATCATCAAGTCCTTCCATGAGAACCCTAAATCCAAAGAGGACTGTGTCATTTATGTTAGGTGGAATGCCCAGAAGGGACTGGACGGTCTCATGGTCTGGAATCCCTACAGATTTTAATTTTTTCCCCAGCCATCTGGAATTTTTTTTGTTTTTTCTGTCCACCCTGGCCATTGGACCTTACTCTTATTCTATGTTAATTAATGTTGACTTATTTTATTTTTCTTACTGTGTCTTTTATTTTTCTATTCATTATTTATAGCACTTTGAGCTACTGTTTGTATGAAAATGTGCTATATAAATAAATGTTGTTGTTGTTATCATTATTTTTTTCAATCAGATTCGTATTTGCAGGACGTGTTGTGTTCAAGTTACTTTCCGTGTTTGTCAACCGTTGTAAAGATAACAGGTTTCATTCATCGAAGTGTCCACTACCCAAATCGGTTCTCATGAATCGAAGATGTTTAACAGGCATTCCCGTTATTAAGTTGTGGATTTGCCTGCGAATATTTAGCGGCAGCATCTCTATTAAGTTGTGGATTTGCCTGTGAGTATTTAGCGACAGCGTGTCTATTAACTTATGGATTTTTCTGCGTGTACTTGGCGGAGGCGTCACAAAGTTGTTTCTGTCTAGCTGCATCAGAAAATGTACCATGACGTCTGACATGCCTCCTTTTTACTATTTTCTCACAGCTTGGATTGCTGCTGTCATAATCGGTTTGAGTTTCATGGTTTGTTTCAATTACAACAGTATTTGTAGGACTTGTGTTGAAGTGACATTCGGCATCTGTCAAGCATTGTAAACATACAACCGGTTTCATCGATAACTTCGCATCCAGCTTTTGAGAGTTTAAACATTCATAAACATCAAAGTGTGCACTACTGAAATTGTCACCTGTGAATCTAAGATGTTTAAGAGGCGTTGGCGGTTGTCCAAAGGTGTAAAATATTTGGCCATTTCGGTACACTTGAAAGAGACAACCGAACAATTCAGTGGCAGCCATCAACTCACATGCAGATGTATAGGTGAAGGGCTTAAGCATTTCACTCTTCTAGTGCTGCTGTGTAGTATAATTATCTCCTGTACCGTCATCAGTCCACACCTTGAACCTGTCCTAGTCATTCAATACATAAGACACAATGTTCCTCCGGATATCAAGATTGAACCTGATATGGCTGTATAATGGAAAAGGCAGGTGCCATCTCCGGGCATGGAATTCACTCGGTAAGTGACAGTTCTTTGATCGATGGTGATCACCTCAATAGACATGTTAATGAAGGTACGGTTGGAATGATAAAGGAAATGGGTACCTGAACAATGTAAAGTAAGTCTAAAATACCTACACAATAACTATAATCGTAATAAATGAACAATAAAACAGTGGAGAAGCCGTGGATTAAATAAAAAGGCTGCAGTTATCAGTAAGGAGACATGAATACCGTGGTGAAGCAAGGAAGGGAATGAAGAGACCAGAGCAACAGATGGCCTTATATAGGCAGGAAGCCAACAACGTGGGAGGCGTTGGGATGGGGGACGCAACTCCGCCTCACACGGCGACCGAGCTGCAGGCTATGGCCGTATATATGTATATATATATACGTAAGTAGGATTCAGTTATGACTGTTACGAGTAGAATTTCGAAATGAAACCTGCTTAACTTTTGTAAGTAACCTGTAAGGAATGAGTCTGCCAAATTTTTGCCTTCTACCTACACGGGAAGTTGAAGAATTAGTGATGAGTGAGTCAGTAAGTCAGTGAGTTTATTAGTAGAGATATATATATACTAGCTGTGTAAGCCCGTACTGTAAAATGCCCAGGTTCCTATAAACTAATAAAAGTATCAGAAAAAAAATCTCAAATGTAGAGATGTCAGGTAATTGAAAGGAACTACTCTGGGCATCTCTCTCCCAAGAGGGTTTGTTCTGCCAACATGCTCACCTCGACTCCACCTCTCACTTCTGGGCCGGACAAACAGACACACACACTTCCACGCATAGACGTTTATATATAAGATATATATATATATATATATATATATATATATATATATATATATATATATATATATATATATATATATATATATATATATATATATATATATAGTTTGGGTGAGTTAAAAACATTGTGCATATTAACATTTGTAATTTGGCTTAGTACTGCAGTAACAAATGTGTCAAGCAAAATGAATCAGAGTAAAAGAAGTCAAAATTTAGTGAATTAAAATCAAAAGTGGACAGAACATTTGATACTCTTCTAAAGCAGAAATATTCTTAAGCCATATTTAAAGCGCAGTAACAAAGCACTTTAACTCTCTTATTACACATCACAGGACACAAAATTAGAATCCATCCATGGATCCAAACTCAACACAGATAGTGCCCTGCCTGAGATTTATCCCCAGAATTCTTGATGTGTCAGTCAGCAGGGTTAACCATTGTGTTGTTCAGTTCTAACTTTTTCTTTTTTTATTAAAAAATATTTAATGCACATTTAAAAGTAGTTATAAACGGACAATAATTGATCTTTGTTGAATAACATCTCTACATGTTTGTTTTGCTTGCCATTAAGCACTACTTTGAATTTTCTAATGTGAGATTATATGGTGACAGAAATGCACCATATGAGGATTATTTTAATAAACATTCAGTCACCCAATACCAAGAGGCTCACATGGAATACAGCATAATAAACCTAACAGTGATTACAGTGCCAGCAATTAGGAAGCTTGGACCTTTTATTCTAAACAAGGCGTCCATGAACTAAGACTGATTACAAACCTTTAAACCCTCCATTCTAAATTTTTTCTCAAATAAACTCTTGTATAGAAATGACTGCTGTGTGTTGATTTAAACTCAGCACCTTTACTGATTTGATCCTTGTAACGTTTAGATCATTCTTTCAGAACCCTATAAAAACAGATTGCCAGACATTTCTTGGAATTGTATTAGCTCAGGATAGGATTAAAAAGAAAGACAACACTGCTGTAATGCAGACATGACAGCGGCTTTGACAATATTGATTACTTGTGTCATTACTGTTAAATCTACATGAAGAAAGTATCGCCATCACTGCTGAAGACCTATGCCCAGGAGCCAGGGAGTTCTCTACAGTGCATCTTCAACCTGAGCCTGGAACAGGGGAGAGTCCCGAGGCTTTGGAAAACATCTTGCATCACCCCAGTCCCAAAGGTATCACGTCCTAGTGAGCTGAACGACTTCCAGCCTGTTGCTCTGACGTCACATGTGATGAAGACTATGGAGTGGCTGCTGCTTCACTACCTGAGGCCACAGGTCCACCACGCCCTCGACCCTCTGCAGTTTGCATACCTGGAGAAGGTGGGGGCGGAGGATGCCATCATCTATATGCTACACTGATCCCTTTCCCACTTGGACAGAGGCAATGGTGCTGTAAGAATTATGTTTCTGAACTTCTCTAGTGCCTTCAACACCATCTAACCTCTGCTCCTTTGGGACAAGCTGACAGAGATGGGAGTAGACTCACACCTGGTGGCATGAATTGTGGACTATCTTACAGACAAACCTCAGTATGTGCATCTCGGGTACTGCAGGTCTGACATTGTGGTCAGCAACACAGGAGCGTCGCAGGGTACTGTACTTTCTCCGTTCCTGTTCAGACGATATACATTGCACTTTTAATACAACTCGGAGTCCTGCCACGTGCAAAAGCTCTCTGACGACACTGCTATCGTGGGCTGTATCAGGAGTGGGCAGGAGGAGGAGTATAGGAACCTAATCAACGACTTTGTTAAATGGTGCGACTCAAACCGCCTACAACTGAACACCAGCAAAACCAAGGAGCTGGTGGTGCATTTTAGGAGGACCAGCCCCCTTATGGACCCCGTGATCATCAGAGGTAACTTTGTGACCTATAAATACCTGGGAGCGCAGCTGGATGAAAACTGGACTGGACTGCCAATACTGATGCTCAGTGTAAGAAAGGACAGAGTCGACTATACTTCCTTAGAAGGCTGGCGTCCTTCAACATCTGCAATAAGATGCTGCAGATGTTCTATCAGACAGTTGTGGCGAGCGCCCTCTTCTACGCGATGGTGTGCTGGGGAGGCAGCATAAAGAAGAGGGATGTCGCACGCCTGGACAAACTGGTAATGAAGGCATGCTCTATTTTAGGGACGGAGCTGGACAGTTTGAAATCCGTGAGAGAGCGATGGTCGCTGAGCAGACTCCTGTCAATCACGGAGAGTCCACTGCATCCACTGAACAGGACCATCTCCAGACAGAGGAGCAGCTTCAGCGACAGACTGCTGTCACCGTCCTTCTCCACTGACAGACTGAGGAGATCATTCCTCCCCCACACTATGCGACTCGTCAGTTCCACCTGGGGGGTAAACATTAACCTTATACAAAGTTATTGTCTGTTATACCTGCATTGTTATCACTCTTTAATTCAATATTGTTTTTTATCAGCATGCTGCTGCTGGAGTATTTGAATTTCCCCTTGCAATTAATAAACTATTTATCTATCTATCTATCTAGAAAGGTCTTTTTAAGTGGGAGGCATGCTTGCTGAAAAAAATAAGAAGGAAGAAAAGGAGAGAGAAGATCATCACTGAGGGAAGTGGTGTGAATTCCCAAAGAAACTGACAAGACCTCTGTGAACCAAGCAAAAATCTGAAGCAACTCTGCACTAAGGCTTGAAAGGACTCATTCTCACCATCAATTGTAGCTTTACATAAATATCTTTAAATAAGACTCTTTTCAAACATTTCCTAACCTTATAAGGCTTTTGTTGCAAGTCCAAGGTGGTGATGCTGAAACTTTATAACACACTGGTGAGGCCTCATCTGGAGTACTGGATGCAGTTTTGACCTACAAAAAGGACATAGCAGCGCTGGAAAAAGGCCAAGAGAAGAGCGACTAGGCTGATTCCAGGGCTGCAGGGGATGAGTTATGAGGAAAGATTAGAAGAGCTGAGCCTTTACAGTTTAAGCGAAAGAAGATTAAGAGGTGACATGATTGAAGTGTTTAAAATTATGAAGGGAATTAGTCTAGTGGATCAAGACTGTGACTTTAAAATGAGTTAATCAAGAACACGGGGACACAGTTGGAAACTTGTTAGAGGTAAATTTCACACAAACATTAGGAAGTTTTTCTTTACACAAAGAACGAGAGACACTTGGAATAAGCTACCAAGTAGTTAGGTAGATAGCAAGACCTTTGGGACTTTGAAAACTCGACTTGATGTAATTTTAAAAGAATTAGGCTGAATGGCCCATTCTCATCCTTATTGTTCTAATGTTTATCAAGTACATTTTCTACTTTTGCTACCATTTCAGTTTTTACCATGTGTGACACTGGATCAGGGGGAGCAGCCATGGGATGCATACTACGTCTCCCGGAACACTTGGTGGCAGCCCCCCTGGGTGGCATCAGAGCTACTGTTGTGGCTTCCTGAGCCTGTCTGGGCTGTCATGTGGGTGGGCTATAAAAGGAGCCTGTGGCCACTACTCAGGGTGCCAGAGTTGGGAGGAGGAGGAGGACAAAGCTGCCTGGGAGAAGTGGAGGAAGAGGAGTGATTTTTGGGTATTTTTGGTGTTTTCATTTGGTGTGTTTTGGGACTGTGCTGTAGCTGAGGGACACGGGAAAGACGTGATCCCCCAGTGGAAGAAAAATAAAATCTTTATTTTTATTTTCACCTGTGCCTCCAGTGTCAGTCTGTGTCGGGTCAGCACCAACCAAGCGCTTCTGCCACACATGTTTTATTAATTTTGCTTTATAGTAATAGTAATTTTAAACTTTTGATTGGGTCAAGATATATTGTTTAAGGAGCACCTCATGTGGAGTTAGCAGCTGTCTTCTGTCTTCAACAGAAAGCAACACGGTGAGTGGGCTCCTGTTTTGGTGATTGGTGAAGGTGTAGTTCAGATTTGAAGATGACTGTTTGGTCTGCTTGTGCCAAGCTTATACGTCTTTTTTGTTTGAAGAAGCTGTCCACCTGCAGGTAAGGTACTTAGTATCTGTAGGGAGCAGGCACAAAGGTTTAACAACAAAAATGTTACTGTGCCTGTTCAAAGTGCTAGAGTGTAAGTTTAAGTTTAAATCCTCCTGCACCATTCGGTGTATTGGGCAGCAAGTCGCTTCCATTGTGATTGGTCCTGCGTGGTGTTCTCTGCCTCATCCCATGCAACATAAATAGTACACAAGTCATCTATGATCGTCCTCTGCCACGTGACTTTTGGCCGTCTCTGCTTCCGCTTCCATTGGGCTGGATTCCACAGCATGGCCAACTTCAGTATCCAGTTTCGTTGCTTCAGCAGAACGTGTCCGGCAAACCGGAACCTTTGTTCAGTCACCACAGTAGAGAATTGGTGAGAGTCCATTCAGCAATATACCTCTGTGTTTGTTATTCGATCACATTAGGGGACTTTCATGATGTACCATAAGAACCATTGTTGGAAAACTTCCACTTTTCGGGCTATGGCCTTCGTCATTTTCCGTGTCTCACAAGCGTAGATGGCAGTTGGAATGATGATTGAGGAGAAAAGCTGGTTCTTAGTAAGCAGAAATAGTGAAGAAGACGCCCAGGCAGGACAGAGAGACTGAAAAGATGCCGTCACTTTTCCAATTTGAGTAGTCATGCTCGATGCCATCATCAGAGGGTAATGACACTCCCAAGGTGCATACATTTGTCTACTTTCTAGATCCTCTGTCCACCCGCCATGATGGGCACTCACACTCGAGTATAGCCAACCCACATGACTCTTGTTTTTTTCCACTAATATGCAATCCAAACTTCGGCGACTCATTCTCAAGGTCATGGTTGGGTTACAAAGCAATTCTTGAGCTGGGCCCAGTACAAAAATGTCACCAGTGAAATCAAGGTCAGCTAAATGGTGACCTTCGAAATATGGGAGGCCTAGGTGCAGGCAATTCAATAAGTGCCATGTGATGAAGTTAACTGCCAGGTAAAAGAGCAGGGAAGACAGGATGCTACCCTGTCTGACACTCGTTTCCATTTCGAAGAAGTCAGTGACTCCGTCTTTGGTTCTGACGCCTGGTTGACATCTTGTTATACTCTAGAGTGTAATGCAGCGTACTGAATCAAAAAGCCTTCATACATCACAAATAGATGAAAATGGATAAGCAGGAATTCCTAAACAGGCTATTATAGGAAGAGCAGGAGTGATCTATATTAGTCACTATAGATCATGCAGCAACTGGGAGCTAAATCTTATTCACACTCTGACCAGGGCACAATTGTTTCCATACTTGGATGATGCATATTTGTCTTTTGATGTCTTATGTCAGCTGTTCTCTGCTTAAAAAAAGATTGTGTATATGTTTGGTTGTTATAAACTCACCTTTTGGGACGTACAGAAACTGTATAAAAAAGCTCTGTCAAAGCCCGGCCCCTCTGAAGCTCAACCCAGACGGATGGATAATGTCGCTGCTGCCTATTGCTCAGAATGCCTTCCACATTGCTGGATTTAATGACCGCCACCTTTTTCTGAGCTTCCCCTCCCAGACCGGGCATTGTCAAGAGCTTTGTTGGAGTTATGATTTGCAGTGTAAGCTGACATTAAACCAAGTTATTTCTCCTATGTGATTTCTTACCATCACATCACTAGGGAGGAGTATTTTCTTTTAAGTTCTATATAGATTTGGGTTAAGTAACATGCCACAATCACAAATGAACTCATTCCTATGGAGCGAATGCCCCCTGCTGGACACACGCTCATATAGACAACATACTTATCAGTAACTGTAGGGTAGGTGAACCGAAATAATGAGCATAGGAACTTCCATGTAATAAGACTACCTGGTGTGGGTGATTGCCATATTCCCACAAGGGTTAGGGACATCTTCAAGAAGCAGCAGTATGTTTGGAGTCTACAACTGCATAAAGAGTCTGAGTGGGCATCTGCTTTTGTATTTGGCGCAGATGTAGCTCAGGTCTGTATACAACCACTTGGTCTGCTTATGCCAGGCTATTAAGTTTCTCTGATGAAAGCAGCTAACCACATGCAAGTACTGCTGCACACATAGGCTGCTTCTTCATTCCTCTCCAGGTCATGCCCTCCTGCTGACCTCACTTTCGCCTCTTCCTTTCTACCACCAATAAAAACCAAACCTCTACCCTCTTGTTTCTGTCCCGTTTTGGACACAGTTTTTTGTGACTACTTGTTTTCCACTTCAGTATATGGGGTGGATCCCCAAACCTTTTTTGTCTTTGTTCTCTTGTATTCATACCATATTAAAGATTAAATTACACAATAAAAATCGACAATAAAGTTTAGTTTGATCTTGGAAAAGACAAAGATTTTCTTTAGAGACTATTAACTTCTACATGACATCTAAACAATATTTCTAGTGCTGCCTTGAAAAGCCTGAAGACTTCCTGGAGCCGTCTGGAGCCAGTTCTTCATTTTCCTCTGGGCATTTGGGTTCTGTCTTCATTGTTGATTGTCTGGTATAGGAATTCGCTGTCATTCGCATTTCCACCACACAGATTAAGGCGATGAGATATCAGGAACACTTCATTTCTGTGCTGGTGGCAGAGCTGGTCAATCCATAAGGCAACATATAGTAGGTGGACACCTAGAGCACTGACATCTGAGGGGTGCCACTTCTGAAAGTTAAGGGGTGTGTGCTCCAGAAACTGAGGTAGAAATGAGTCGTAGAAGTATGATAATAATGTCTGCAGTATGTACAAAGGGCTGCTGTTAGTGTTTCAGAAAGCATGCGCACGCCAGACACTGAGAGGGAAAGGTCAATATCAGACTATGACGAAATATGAAGTATTTCAACTTCCATACTGTGCAACACTGGAATATGGATACAAAACTGAAATCCTTGGAGAAAACCTAAGTCAACAGTCTTAGCGCAAAAAATGACCTGGCTGGAATTTTGGGATTTTTTTTCAGGAATTCTCAGTGTGTTAGAATAGTTACACTTGCTGCCTATCACACATTTCAACTATTCTTATTACCACACACAGTATTCAGTCGTGGCCAAAAGTTCTGAGAATGACACAAGTATTGGTTTTCACCAAGTTTTCTGCTTCAGTGTTTTTAGATCTTTTTGTCAGATGTTACTATGGTATACTGAAGTAGAATTAAAAGCAATTCCTAAGTTTTCTAAGGCTTTTATTGACAATTATATTACGTTTATGCAAAGAGTCCACATTTGCAATGTTGGCCCTTCTTTATTTTTCAAGACCTCTGCAATTCGCCCTGGCATGCTGTCAATCAACGTCTGGGCCAAATCCTGACTGATGGCAGCCCATTCTTGCATTCTCAATGCTTGGAGTTTGTCAGAATTTGTTGGTTTTTGTTTGTCCACCCTCCTCTTGAGGATTGACCACAAGCTCTCCGTGGGATTAAGGTCTGGGGAGTTTCCTGGCCATGGAGCCAAAATGTCAATGTTTTGTTCCCTGAGCCCCTTAGTTATCACTTATGTTTTATGGCCTGGTGCTCCATCATGCTGGAAAAGGCATTGTTGGTTACCAAACTTTCTTGGATGGTTTGGAGAAGTTGCTCTCAGAAGATGTTTTGGTCCCAATTTTTATTCATGGCTCAGGATTGGGGCACCACCAGTGCAGAACTTGCTCATGAATGACAGCAGGCAGGTGTGAGTGCATCTGCGCAGACAGTGAGGTGAAGACTTTTGGAGGATGGCCTGGTGTCAAGAAGGGCAGCAAAGAAGCCAAGAAAAACATCAGGGACAGACTGATATTCTGCAAAAGGTACAGGGATTGGACTGCTGAGGTCTGCTGGGGCAAAGTCATTTTCTCTGATGAATCCCCTTTTCGATTGGGGTATCCGGAGAAGAAAAGGTGAGTGGCGCTACTATCAGTCCTGTCTAATGCCACTAGTAAAGCATCCTGAGACCATTCCTGTGTGGGGTTGCTTCTCAGCCAAGGCAGTGGGCTCACTCGCAATTCTGCCTAAGAACACAGCCATGAATAAAGAATGGGACCAAAACATCCCCTGAGCGCAACTTCTCCCAACCCTCCAAGCAAAGTTTGGTGACCAACACTGCCTTTTCCAACATGATGGAGCACCGGGCCATAAGGAAAAGTGATAACTAAGTGGCTTGGGGAACAAAACATCGAAATTTTGGGTCCATGGCCGGGAAACTCTCCAGACATTAATCCTACTGACAACTTGTGGTCAATCCTCAAGAGGCGGGTGGACAAACAAAAACCCACAAATTCTGACAAACTCCAAGAACTGATTAATCAAGAATGGGCTACCATCAGTCAGGATTTGGCCCAGAAGTTGATGGACAGCATGCCAGGGTGAATTGCAGAGGTCTTGAAAAAAGGGGGCTAACACTGCAAATATGGACTCAGCATAAATTTAATGTAATTGTCAAAAATAGCCTTTGAAAATTATGAAATGCTGTATACTGAAGATAACATCCATACATTTTTGGTTCACTTGTTCTAAAAATCTGCTTTGAATTTTCTGCTGTGGGATCATAACATTTAGCGTGAGCTAGAAAGAGACACACATTTTTTTTAGAGGCTATTACTTCTATATGACAGCTGAACAATATGTTCAGTGCTGCTCTGAAATGCCTGAAGACTTACTGGAACCGTCTGAAGCCAGCTCCTCTTATTCCTCTAGTGATTTAGGTTCTATCTTCTTTGTCGATAGTCTGGTCTGGGAATTGGCTGGTGTTCGCATTTCAATCACAAGGTTAAAGTGATGGAATGTCGGCAAATCTTCAAACCTGTGTAACTGAACTTTTAACTGACAATATGGATGAGATAATGACAGCCATAGATCCAAATATTTGATGGCTGAAATCATAACGTGATTAGTGAAAACTGTTTACTATTTATGTGTGTTTTGTATCCATGGGAGTGAAGGACCCTTCCAGGATCAAAATCAAAAGTAGGCTCCTGAGACCGTCCCTCACAAAACTTGAAAGACTTTACTCATCAGCGGCCCAGGGACAGACTACGGCTTCCTGTCACGCAGCAGGTCGAGGCCAGCGCTGATCATTTCCAGAGATCCCCATGAGCTACCAACCATTGAGTGCCAGATGCTTTGGCCTGATAGGAAATGTGATGGCCAGCTAAATACACCGATGGTGTGGTTTCACTTCTGCACTTCTGTTGCCTGCAGGGGGTGCACTACCCACCCAAACCTGACACAGACAGACCCCAGGCACAAGTTCAGCACACAACACACATTTAATTAGCTATGGGAAACGCTTTCCAAATCGTTCCCACAGCAATGCAAAGTATAGCAAATACAGCATGCTATCTTTGCCTTTTTCTTCTTCCTCTCTCTCTCTATCTCTCTCTCTTTTGTCTCCACTCCGTCTCACTCCCTCCCGACTCCAGGAATGAAGACAGTTGACTCCTTTAAAGCTGCACCTGGGAGTGCTCCAGGTGGCTCGTTAGCGAGGTCTGGAATCACTCCCAGGTGTGATGAAAGCCCAAAGTAGGGCTCTGCAGTCTCTGCATGTCCCCATGGTGGTGGGACCCATAAGGGCTGCACCAAACTCCAACTCCCAGCATGCCCTGTGGGAATCCACAGTGCCCCAGCAAACCGGGGGGCTGCACTCTAGCATCTCAGGAGTGATAATGCCCTGAACACGCATAATCCCCAGGTCCTTCCATCCAGCTGGTGTCCCGGTCTGGCAGGGCCCCTTGCAGTCTGTGACAACATATTATAGAGAGATGAAGGACTGGACAATCTCAGTATATGAATTAATGAAACAAAATATTGAGAAAAAAAGATTTAAAAAATAATAGATATGAAAAACTTGAAATCAATCAGGAATAATGATGCTTATGCACATGAGTGGCCCCTGTGACAAATTAGACATGAAAAGCCTGTGGCTAGAGAATTCAATTAACAGGCGTGTAAAACGCTCGTTACTCTTTTACCAACAAAGTACACCACAAATAAAAGAAAATCTCTTTAACAGGTGTTCCACTAACTTGAATCATATGCTAGCTTCTAAAACATAGACGCTAATGCACAGAAGGCCTCAACGTTCTCTCACAGGAACTTAAGTACAGAGGTAATTAATTAAGCACTGCTGAAAACCATAGCCGCATGAATCACTAACCTCCCAAAACCCCAGGCACGTGCCCCTAATGTAAACTCCTCAGATCTCAACCACAATTGAAAAAAAAAAGAAAGTCCACTGCGACCGCGCTCATAGACAGATTAGATTGCTCTTCAAACAAACTCCCTTTTCCTCTTGGCTGTGTGCTTTGACATTGAAATTCACTATTTTGATTTTCTGGCATTGGATCACTTACTGCACCCTAGAGTCTGTTATTGAACCCTGCTGCTTTAATTTTCTACATAAATGCAGCCTTAATACAACTGGTCTTTTTTTTTTTCCATTTACCGCACACTTTTTCAATCCATATTTGTGCACCACTTAGTATTAAAAATAATAAAAGAAAATTATTACATCTGGAATAAGTGGTCCGATTTGCATTGGAAATCAGCTTGAACCAATATGTAGAGAATTACAGTTGACTGAAATGTAAATCAGGCAAGATATGGAAAAGCGATCACTAGACAGGGCCCTGTTTGTCCCAGTTTGACTCATGACTTTCCTTTCTTCCTAGCATTCCCAGATCTTGAACCTTTTTTCAAACATCGTTTCCAAGGTTTTGCAGAAGAAGGAATGCATAATTACATTTTTTAAAATGTGTTTTTTAAATATGTTAGAAATGAATCACATTTCCCCACATCTGCATTTTGCTTTCTTATGGGTGCTGCTGTTCCTGTTGATAGTGATGCTGTTACCAGTCAAGATTACTAGGAGTGTGAAACATGTGATGTCTTCAACGTGACTGTTTAAAGGTTAGTGTTGTGTGTTTCTATTATGTATTAACATATGTATGTTTTTTATTATTGTTTTTGTGGTTTTGGTGTAATGCATATTTTCTGTTATGTATGCTATTGCTGACCATCTTTTTAAATTTGAAAATGTGCCTAATTCTTTGTGGGTGGTTTTCAAGGAGGCAGGGCCACCCTTAAATCATGGATGCTGAGTCTTAATTCTTGATCTATATTCGATCAAGAAGCAGGTTTCAGCAGTCTAGCATTTTGTCTATTTTTGGGGCCTGTGAGTATTGTTATTGATGGTTGGGTCCTCTAGTTTTCTGATTTTTCTCACTCTGTCTTTAAGAGTCCATTTTTCTGGATTTTGTATTGGAATTTTGTTGATTATCCTTTAGGTTTTGCTTTGAGGAGCCTTGCCTTGTACAGGGTGGCCCACGGAAAAATGGCCCGCGTCAGCTAAGACGACTCTGTATTTGGTGTACGATTTCTGCTATGCGGATCATAGGCCCCATCTTCATCGGACGTGTCTCTACAGATTTTTCACCAGTTCTACACACAATTGACGGACTACGAATGCGAACATTGTTACTTCCAGCAAGATGGTGCAACTTGCCATACAACCTACATATCTATGTCTACTATTCGGGAGCATTTCCCTGACGAAAAGGATTATTAGCAAGGGTTTATGGCCATCACAATTGCCTGACTTAACAACGTGCGAATATTTCTTGTGGGGTCATTTAAAGGGCTGCGTGTATGAGCCAAATCTGTGGACTGTAAATGAACTGAAGCTGAAAATTGAAAATGTGATACAGAGAATCGATCCCATGACGTTGCAAAGACTGTACATTAACATGCTGAAATGGGCACAGAGATGTATTGACGCACACAGAGATCACTTTCAGCATCTTCTGTAAATGTGAGTACCACATCTGATCATTTTTCTCTTCACCACGTAATGCAGTCATCTCGGTAGAAGGCAGGCCACTTTTTTGTGGGCCACCCTGTATTTCTGGTATTTAATAATAAATCTACTTTTAATAAAGATCCTTTAATTCCCTTTTGTATACATGCCAGAGGTTCATGGTTACTCTCCTCTTTGTGGGAATTTTGCTATATTCTGGGACATTTCTACTGGTTTTGCAAGCTTGACTTTTTTAGAGTGTGCTAGGCTGGAAATCTACAGTTAGCAATTTTAAGGCTGGCAGGATTTGAGGTGAGTCTCATCGAGCGAGCTGGATAAGTTAAGACCCTGCCATTACGGTCCTTTTAGGAGGCCTCACAGCCATTTTGCTATGTTTAGGATCAGAACAACTGCATGAGATTCTTTAAAATAAAATAAAATAAAAACTATGGCAATGTTACTTGGTAGTATTTTCTGGCAAAGTTTTTTCTGTTCCAAGTGCATTTAATATCTGCTTGATTTGACACTGGTTACATGTCCCCTTTTGGCTACTAAATCCTGCATAGTTTCCTGACTTCAATTCGTGGTTCATCTATTGAGCTTTCTTTCTTTGTTTCTTTCAAATAATGATCCATGGTGGGTGTGGCAGGCAATACACCGCATCACAAATCATAAAGCCAGCAATCCTGGGACTAGGGATGGGTGTATCCCCATGGCACCGCAACTAAATTGTTTCTTTGTCTGTTTTCTGGCAAAAAGAGTTCAGAGAAGCATGTCACCTCCGCCATCTTTTAATAATCCCAATAAATTGCAGGAGATTGACGTGAGAAGTTTGTTCAGGTCAGCGAATCCCAACAAAGCTATTGACCTGGACAGAATAATGAAAGAATGTGCTGGTCACAAAGATCTTTAACTTATGTCTGTCACAAGCCCTCATTCCACCTTGTTTGAAGTCAACCACCATCATTCCAGGCCCACAAAGGGCAGTTATTAACTGTCTAAATGATTACTGACTGGTTGCTCTGACACCTGTTGTGAAGTGCTGTTGGGAAACTATACTTAAAGCACATCAAAACCCATCTTTCCATCCACATCTAACACACCAGTTTGCTTATAAAGCGAACAGGTTCCCAGAAGATGCCATTGCCATAAAGTATGTCGCATCAGGGTGATATGTGAGGATGCTTTTCATAGACTGAAAGCCTTGCATTCAATCCATTTTTATCAAACAGGTTGTTGGTAAAACTGTTTGACTTAGGCCTCTCTCCATCAAAACATTAGTGGACAAAGGACTTTCTCACCCACTGAACTCAAAACTGATAAACTCGGCTCTCATGTTTCTTCTACCCTCACACTTAACACAGGCTCCCCTTAGGCAGAGTGGTGTTCAATGAAAATGAAAGAATTAATCATGGAATTCAGGAGAAATGGTGCACACACAACCCCACTTTTCAAGAATGGGGAATGTTTTTAAAGAGCTTCTACCTTTAGATTCCTGGGAACCCAGAGCTCAAAAAACCTATTATTACAGGGGGGTCCCAAAGCATGTAAGTCCAAAAAGCAGTTTCAAAAATGCCCACTAGAGAGGAAAATCCCATTAAAAACCCGTGCAAGGTACACAACGTGCCACATTGAATGTTTACAAAATAGAAGATTTATTATCACAAAAAAAGCTCTCTATGTACATGAATGCCAAAAAAGGGCAAAGGCAATACAAAGACGAAATCAGGCAAAATCACAAAGCACAATAGAACACAAGTAAACTCACCAACTCCCTAGCATATTCAAAATAAACCGTCAGAAACTGTGGAAGACCCTGCAGATTTTAGGGTGGAGGACAGCTTATTTACATAGAAAAAATCGATTATGGGAATAATGCCCATTATCAATATACAGGGTGCAGCAGAAATAACATTTCGAAAAATCACTGTGGGGTCACCAAAGCAGGTAGAGGGGTGCAGTCCGTTCCGTTAGGTACGGTACATAATAAAGTTTTCAGTTGTCACCATGCCGTGGTCGGGTGAGCGTCGAGGCTTTGTAGTGGAGGCTTTTTTCAAAAATGACAAATCTGTAGCTGCTACGCAGAGATGTTACCGGGTTGAGTGGTCTCCTTGCGTGAGGCTGTTCCGTGGCCACAGCGCTCACCTGATTTAAGTCCCTGTGACTTTTTTCTGTGGGGGTACCTCAAGGCCGAGGTTTACAAACATCGTCCTCGGTCCTTGGACCAACTAAAGGAGGCTATTCAAGAAGAAATTGAAGGAATTTCGCCCGAAATGCTAGTGAGAGTGATAAAAAACTTCCAAGAACGGCTCCAAATGTGTATCAGCCATCAAGGCCACCATTTGGACGATATAATTTTTAAAACTTAAAGTAAAAAAACTTTTTTATACAGTAATCCCTCGCTATATCGCTTCGACTTTCGGTTTCACTCTATCATGGATTTTAAATGTAAGCACATCTAAATATATATCACGGATTTTTCGCTGGTTCGCGGATTTCTGCGGACAATGGGTCTTTTAATTTATGCTACACGCTTCCTCAGTTTGTTTGCACTGTTGATTTCGTACAAGGGACGCTATTGGCGGATGGCTTAGAAGCTACCCAATCAGAGCATGTATTACATATTAACTAAAACTCCTCAATACTATAAGATATGCATCCCGCGCGGTGCTCGATTGTTTGCTTGTCTCTGCCTCTCTCTCACCCTCTCTGACATTCTCTATGCCTGACGCTTCCTCAGGCTGTGAGCAGAGGTGCTGTTTGCACAGAAGCTGTTTGCTTAAAAGATACTGACGCTCCTCTAAGAAATGCCGCTTTATTGCGGGCATATTTAAAAGCACACTTATTGATTTTTTGATTGTTTGCTTTAATCTCGCTCTCTATCTCTCTCTCTGACGTTCTCTGCGCCTGACAGAGGAGATGTGAGCAGAGGGGCTGTTTGCACAGAGGATGTTTGCTTAGAAGATTCTTACGCTCCTCTAAGATATGCCGCTTTATTGCGGTGCTTTGGAATACTTAAAAGCACACGTATTGATTTTTTGATTGTTTGCTTTTCTTTGCGAGCTGCGCTCTCTCTATCTCTCTCTGAAATTCTCTGCTCCTGAAGAGATCCGTTTGCATTCTTTTAATTGTGAGAAAGAACTGTCATCTGTGTCTAGTAATGGAGCACAGTTTAAACTTTTGACTAAAGGGTGTTATTTCATGTCTAGAGGGCTCTAATAACATTAATAGTGTGGGAGAGTTTATAAGGGCTTAAAATATATAAAAATAACTATACAAACATATGGTTTCTACTTCGCGGATTTTCATCTATCGCGGGGGGTTCTGGAACGCAACCCCCGCGATCGAGGAGGGATTGCTGTATCTACATTTGGGAAATAAAAAGTTTTTGGTGATACCTCGTAGCATTTTTTTTCAATCCCTCTTTGAAATGTGGGAGTTATTTCTGCCGCACCCTGTAAATAAAAGAACTAAGAATGAACAAAATGAACATAAATCATGCATCTGAACCCTAGCTGAGATATAAAAGAACCTCATCCCAGGGAATCATTTACAATGTTTGCGTATGCACAAGAAGAGGCTTGAAATGTGTGTATGCAACTTCCCATGCACACGCCAGGATTTCTAAAAGAAAACTTGACAGGAGACTGTGCGTATATTTACGGCAACTCTGACCCATGCATACGCAACATTTTAGAAAAAATGGGAAATGACAACATCTTGCAGCCAAACCAGATAAATGACAAATTTTATTCATATCACTAAGCTGTTATTATAATGTGCATTGATGTGACAAACATATTAGGCACTGTGATGGATATAATGTGCCAATTGTATTTTAGTTCCTTGTTAAGAGGACTAATGCTGCGTATTTGCACTGAAGAACCTTTTATTTTTTTATCTGTTTTTATCGGCTGCAGTGGGCTGGCGCCCTGCCTGGGGTTTGTCTCCTGTCTTGCACCCTGTGTTGGCTGGGATTGGATCCAGCAGACCCCCGTGACCCTGTAGTTAGGATATAGCGGGTTGGATAATGGATGGATGGATGTTTATATTGGCTACTTGCTATCACTTCTCAGGGAATTGGCCGACTGGTCAGGAATATCTCATCCAACCTTCACTCCACCATGACCACTATGTTGGAAGCCTTTAACTGACCAATGAGGTACTACATCCAGTTTTGGTATGGTGTGGGTGCACAGACATAAAACCTGACAAGTTGTTAGCAATATCAAAAGGCAGGTTGCAGCATGGATCCATTCTCCTAACGTATTCGGTGCACTTTCATGCTCTCATATTGCAATAAGGGCACCTAGTGAGGATGAAGCTGCTTTTGTTAACTACAACCAGTGACATTTTATTAACATTCAAGTCATCTGTAATGCCAAGATAAGGCTGACAGTCATCAGGACTGGCAAAATACTACATACAAAGCCATCTCCAATTACAGGTGCAGATCAAAATCACAGCAGACTCTGCCAGCGACTAGCACGTTTTTTTGTTTTATTTCAGGCATATTGTGACTAGAGCTAACAGCATTTACAGCAGCACTGACATGCTGCTATTCAATATATTTGCGCTTGTTTCTGACAACCCCAGGCCACCAAATGAAGGTTCTTTGCAAGCCTCTAATTTAGAGAAGAGAACTTGTATCTCAAGCTACAGCAGGCATCATGTGGCTACATTACCAGCCAATAGAGGTCTGCAGCATCATGCTTACATTTGATTAACACAGATCTTATTTATCATTTGACTTTCCAGTGTCAATTAAATCTCCTTTTTGGTTCATTTCACCTGAGGAACGTACAGTATGTTGCCTAATAATGGTGCACATTTTAAAGTCATGTGTTCACACCTGAAACCAGACCCTCCCTCATTATAAAATTATATCTCACCTGAAAATGAAGACATCCAATAAGCACTTTAGAGTTGGAAAATGTGCATAGAAATAATGATAAGGTCACAATCTTGCCTAATAACTGTGCACACTGTTGATGTCTAAAATATGCATTTAAATATATTTAAATATATGTTACAATTCTGGGTCTCACTCTATATGATCCCATGTTGTCTTATTATTAGTTTCATTTGTCTACATTTTAATACTGTTATGTTGTGGCCAAGGCTGCTTCTGTGCCTTATGTTAATGTTCCTTTTCCTTGTCTTTTTCATTCATTTTTCAATTTTAGTTATTTATATTATTCTGCTCATTTGTAATTTAGGCAATATTTTTAATGTATTTTTTGTTATTGTCATGTTTAAAAATACGCATGAACCTTTTATTAAATGCCTTTATGTTCCATGCATTTTGTGGGTGGTTTCTCAAGAGGTGTGGCCACCTGTCAATCACCATTGACTGACAGCTCCCAGCTCTATAAAGGCTCCTGTGATTTGCAGTCCCTCTGTGGCACATGGTGCACGTGCTGAAGGTCTGGTGAGTGTTCCCTTGTTTTGCTATTTCTGTTCTTTGTGTTTACTGGCTTTTTCACATTTTTTGCTCTGTTTAAGCATTTCAACTTGTAATTTATGCATTGGGACTTCCTTAACGTGGATTACCTCTTTCAAGGCAACTCCTTTTGCCTCTTTCTGCACTTTTGAGATTTTGTTCATTTACCTATTTTTCTTAGTAAACCTTTAATTTTATGAAGGTTCTTTCGGAATTTTCTCTACCCCTTAAGCCTCCCATCTTCCTGAGTCAGGCTTGCCACAAGTCAGATCGGTTCTGTGAGCTTTTTAGAGACCTCACAATTTTGCTATTTTTGTGAAGCCAGAATTATAACAAAGACATTTGTCTGGCTTCGGTATTACTGTTTAAAATGTGTTAAACATATTGTTCTGTGTTTAATATGGAGGAAATTTCGATATTACTTAACTTTTTGATAACAAATCACAAAAAGTTGGGATGGTATGTAAAATGCAAATTAAAAAAAAACACAGTCCCAGCTTTTTTTTTTTTTGGAATGTGCTGCAGGTCTGAAATGCAAGAATGGATGTTTATTAACAAATGAAGTGACGCTGACTAGACAAAACATACATCCTTCAATGAAGTAAAGGTCAAACTATAAGAATCACTGCGTTTTTTGGATTTTCCATTCCAACTTTATCTGATTTGGGGTTGTATGAAGGATAGATAGATAGATCTTTATTTGGCAAAAGTTATACAAATACTTAGGACTCAGAAATTGTTGCTTACCAGACTGTGGTCGTCTAAGGAATAACATGCATAAATGGATAAATTGTGGGGGACCGACCCGCCCATTCCTATTTACTCAGTTGGCACCCATCCCCATTTACCTAGAGCTTTAAACAAAATGGTAGTGTACAACTGAAACACCAAAATAACATGGCCATCTCAAACTATCCTGCTTTGTCTGCTGACAGGTAAAAGTAGAACTCCTTTGCTCTCATTGGTTGATTTTAAAAAGAGTCACTTCCTTGCAGGCCGTGACGCTTTTATGGCCCTGGAATTAGAATGGGTGGGGTCAACTGACCCTATACTGATACTCTGTATGTTCAATTCTTCATAATAACTATTCACAGTGGCTCCAAAATCCGTACTGACCCCTACTCTCTCTTCTGTTTGTTTTTCCGGTTTCTTTGTGGTGGCGGCCTGCGCTACCACCACCACCTACTCAAAGCATCCTGATGCACCAACATTGATGGACTGAAAGCCAGAAGTCTACGTGACCATCATCATCAGGTCCTTCCATGAAAACCCTAAATACAAAGAGGACTGTTTGACTTATGTTAGGTAGATTGCCCAGAGGGGACTGGGCGGTCTCGTGGTCTGGAACCCCTACAGATTTTATTTTTTTCTCCAGCCTTTGGAGTTTTTTTTGTTTTTTCTGTCCACCCTGGCTATCGGACCTTACTCTTATTCTATGTTAATTAATGTTGACTTATGTTTATTTTTTATTGTGTCTTCTATTTTTCTATTCATTTTGTAAAGCACTTTGAGCTACATTTTTTTGTATGAATATGTGCTATATAAATAAATGTTGATTGATTGATCATTGGGTCACTGTGAATATAAAAAAAAAAACTAAAAATGGTTAGCAGCAGTGTCCCCCCTCTCTGTCCAAGGTGGCAGGCTGACCCTCTGATGTGCATGCATGACACAGACATATGTGAATAATGCCCCTTTCAGACATACATGAGCAGAGCCATTTAAAAACACACAACTCTTTAAAGACGAGACTCTGATTCTTCACACGCGTAAAGTGACATAATAAAAAGTGAAAGCACAAACAATCTAACACTAATGTATATAAGATGAGCTTGTTCCTGCTCAAACACATTACACACATGCTCAAAGCTCCCGGCCATGATTTTCTGGGTTTGTTGGTCACTGCTGTCTTTCTTTTTTATATATATATAAATTAAGGAACACTTTTCACAAATTAAACAATTCAATCTAATAAATGCTGTATTCTATGATTGATTAGTGCTTTCATATTGCTATTAGTTTAACAGACATCTTTACAAAAACAAAAAACAAATTACACAAATCTTTCTACGTAAATGGCATTGGAGAGATTATCAGGAATGTACAAAGTTCACAAACAGACTTGTCCACAGATAATTTGCATCTAAGTTTAAAAAAAAAACAGCAGAAAAAACACATCTGGTGCACTTTGGAGAGGCTCTCAGTGGAGCCCAACATACTGACTGTGTAGCAGCGGTTCTTAAGCTTCTTAATCGGATGATCCAAATGAAGAAAATGAGTACCACACTAGGACCCAAGAAGGTTATTACCAATTACATAGAGAAATAACAATGGCCACTTTCACGTGTGTGTGCATAGGGGACAGCTTAAAGCTCTGGTGATTGTAATTACCCACCGCTCCAGGGATTGGCGCTGTGTTCTAATGCCATTTCTCTTTGTCCCTCTGCAGACCGGATGACTGACAGCTGTAACACCTCTGATGTCACTTCCGGTGTCCTATCTGCCTGGACCCACCTCTTCCTGCTGGAATTGGTTCACTGTGGAACTCCTGTCTGATAAGACGTTCTTTTTTGCAATTGATGCTTGTTTTTGAATCTACTGCTTTTCAATTATATATGGGGTCATCATGTGGTTCACCAAATGGTTATTGAAGTCTGTCTTATCTGTTACACCATATAATCAAAAGTTTTAAACATTTTTGCTTCCATTTTAGCATATTCTCACATAAATATTACCAAAACAGAAAAATGGAAAGCAGTATGTACTATATCATAAAACATTAAGGTGTGTGTGTGTGTGTGTTCAGCCCCTCAGAGCAATCTGATTGGTCAGTTTGGCTTTGGTGGAAAAAAGAAAGAGGAAGTGTGAGATACAGGAGGAGGATTAAAGGCGTAAGCGGCATGCGGGCAGAGTCGCTTCCAAACACAACAGGTAGAAAACCAGGCAGTAGGTGAGAAAGGCACCTTGAAAATAATAAGAGTCTGAGAAGCAGGCTTTGGGGGAACACGCTCGAGAAAGGGAGCGCCAGTGAAGAAATGTTCACACATGCAGTTATGGAGGAAAGGCACTGAAGGTACACACGAGGCAAAAGACAGAATAATTTAAAAATATTTGTTATTGTCAGTCTTCAACAGGTGCCATGGCTAGTTGTTAGTAAAAAAATAATTATTATTCAAAACAGGGAATATCACTGCCAATGTAAGCTTTCATAAAGCTGAGAAAAATACGCTCTGTTGTATATCAGATGCAGTGTAAGGTCTGCCTTTACAAAGTATTCAGACCCCTTCACTTCATTCACATTTTATTACGTTGCAGCCTTAGGCTAAAATCATTTAAATTAATTTTTCCCCACATCCTGCAACACTCAGGATGAAAAATCAAAAACAAAATTGTAGTAATATTTGCCAGTTTATTAAATATAAAAATAAAAAAATGAATGCTCATATTGACGCAAGTATCACTCAGTACTTAGTTGAAGTCCCTTTGGCAGCGATTACAGTCTGGAGTCTTCTTGACTTTGACGTGACAAGCTTTACATGAATTTGGGAATTTTCAGCCTTTCTTCTCTGCTCATCAAGCTCTGTCAGCTTGGAAGGAGACCATCAGTGGAGAGCTGTTTCAAGAGATGTTAGTCTGCGGTCCAGTTGGACCAATCAAGGACATTCAGGGAGTTGTCCGTAAACCACAGTGCTGTCTTTGCTTTGTGTTTAGGGTCATGTTGTCCCTTTGAAAGGTTAACCTTCAGGCCAGTCAGAAGTCCAGAGTGCTCTGCAGCAGGTTTTCATTAAGGATATCTCTGTACTTTGTTCTGTTTAGCTTTCCCTCAACCCTGTCTAGTCTTCCAGACCCTTCCATACCCTACTATGCTTCACCCTTGGAATGGCTTTGCACAGGTGATAAGATGGCTTCCTCTAGACATGAGGTTTAGAATTGAGGCCAGACACTTCAATCTTGGCATCATCTGACCCGAGAACCTTGTTTCTCATAGTCTGAGAGTCCTTTAGGTGACCTTTTGCAAACTTCACACCAGCTTTCACGTGTCAACATCGTCCTTAACTAACACCCTCTTGATTTCCTCAGACCAGATGAAAGGACAAACAACAATGTGACTTCCAGCCACAAGACTCTAGCCCTGTCCCTTCCATATCCGGAATTATGTAAGAATAGTCAACTCTCATTGTGGGCCCAGTGAGGACATCTCATTCAATAGATGAGCAGACTTTTAAGAAGCTTAAAGAACAGACCATTGATCCTAATAATTGATCTCTGAAGGGCCAATTTTCATTATTAATTAAATGGGGAACTGCCAAACACCACCAACTGCTGAAGTTTTTGATTGTCTCCCACAGTGTGTGAAATTTCCAACATAAACAGTAACAGGAACCACTGGTTCAAGAGTGGATGTGGGAATGATATCTTTGAGGGGTTCAGGAGGCATGTCAAGAAATAAAAAGGTGTAATTGCAGATCCAGACAGATAGTATTGGCATAGGAAAATCTGTCCCATAATGACTTATGAAGGGGTGAGCTTCCAAAAAGCATTCCTCTAATGATGGCACAAGTTAATCAATCAATAATAGGAACAGACTCATCCCAGAAGTCACGTGTGAAAACATGATCTGAGAAATATTGAAAAGTTGTTGCAATGATTTTGCTGACAGGAGCATTCATGAACTGGCTTTAATTAAGGATCAGGAGATGGCGATACACAAAAGTAAGGGTGAAGGCGATACCAGTAGGTCAGAAGATTAGAATTAAACAGACCTCCACAATGTGAGATAAAAATCAGAGCCAAAGCAGATGTAGTGAGAGGATCGAAACTCAGACAAGACATGAATTCATAGAGCCAAAACAAGACACAAGAACCGAAGGCAGGTAACAAAATAGAGTGAATGCCATCCATCCATCATCCAACCCACTATATCCTAACTACAGGGTCACAGGCGTCCGCTGGAGCCAATCCCCGCCAGCACAGGGCGCAAGGCAGGAAACAAACCCCGGGCAGGGCGCCAGCCCACCACAGGGCACGCACGCACACACACACGCACCAAGCACACACTAAGGACAATTTAGAATCGGCAATGCGCCTAACCTGCATGTCTTTGTTCTGTGGGAGGAAACCAGAGTACCCAGAGGAAACCCACACAGACACGGGGAGAACATGCAAACTCCACGCTGTGAGAACCCGGGAAGCGAACCCTGGTCTCCTAAATGCAAGGCAGCAGCGATACCCACTGCGCCGCCCATGAATGCCAGAAGATGAAGCCAATATAATAAGTAGCAACCTACTACTTAACAGTGGTGGGAAAAAGCAAGTGTCAGTTTCTACTGTGAAGAGGAGACTTTGTGCAGTCTGCAGAAGACCACAGCTGGTATTTCAAGGCCCTATGTTGTCCTTTAAGTAATGGCTTTCTTCCTGCCACTCACCCTGTCAAACCTGCAGCACAAAGTCTCCTCTTCACAGTAGAAACTGAGATCTGTTTTTGTCAACCTGCACTGTTAAACTGTAATTGAAGCTGTTGTGCTGTGAGGTGCCTGCGATCACTCAAGCAGGTAACCCTCAGAAACTCATCTTCTGAGTGGCTTGTGACTTTGGCTCTGCCAGATCTCCTCCTATCAGAGTTTCTTCCAGTTTCCAATTGTCTTTGGATTGTGTGGGACACCACTGGACTCACTGACACTTGGATTTTTTTTTTTTGCAATTTCTCTAAATGAAAGGCTTCCACTTCTATGGTAATAACACTCTGTCTCCTAAACCTTAGATCTTCAAATGAGTGTCTGCTTATAATTCCAAGAGCTAAACTTAAAAGAAGTTGTGAGGCGGCTTTCTGATGTTATGCACGTAAAATCTGGAATAGCTTACCGAAAGAAATTCTCCAGGCTAATACAGTGGAGCACTTTAAGAAACTGCTAAAAACTCATTATTTTAACATGGCCTTCTCATAGCTTCATTTTAGTTTAACTCTGATATTCTGTATATACATTTAATTGTCATTATCATTCATGGTGGCTCCAAAATCCGTACTAACCCCTACTTTCTCTTCTATTCTCTTTCTGGTTTTCTGTGGTGTTGATCTGCACCACCGCCACCTGATCAAAGCACCGTGATGTCCCTACATTGATGGATTGAAGGCCACAGGTCCACATGACCGTCATCATCAGTTTCTTCCATGTAAACCCTGAATACAATGAGGACTTATTGATGTCATTCATCTGAGGTAGAATGCCTAGAGGGGGCTGGGGGTCTCGTGGCCTCAAACTCCTGCAGATTTTTTGTTTTTTTCTCCAGTTTTTTTTTTCTGTCCTCCCTGGCCATCGGACCTCACTTTATTCTTTGTTAATTAGTATTGCCTAATTGTTTTTTTTCTTTTTTCATCTTGTAAAGAACTTTGAGATACATCATTTGTATGAAAATGTGCTATAGAAATAAATGTTGTTGTCTCATTTCATTGTTAATTGCCATTTCTTGCCATTATACAGCGTAATATTGTTCAAGTAGCACTTCAGAAGGTGTAGTAACACAGTCTGCTCCAACTCTACTTTAAGCCTGACAGGGGTTTTTAAGTAATCAACAGAAGATGGGACACTTACACAAATTGTTTTCCTCAACTTGTAAAGCTTAATTTACTAATTTTACTTGCTGCAGGACATTTGTAGCTTGTAACCTATTAGTTGTTCCCAGAAGAAGGGCTATTTGTAATATTTTGATATTTCCTGTTTTCAGTTTCTGTTAACCTAAACTTTAAATTTAAACCTCTGGCAGTTTACTGTTTACCTTTTCACCATTTTAGGTCATTCGATACTTTTATCTGATTAAATTTGAAGAAAAGCTGGAAAACAATTACCGTAGATACTCGCCTATTAGTCGACCTCGCAGATAAGTCGAGTGTATTGTTTAAGCCGAAAATTATGAAATTTGTTATGACCCACGTATAAGTCGAGGGTAAAGCTTGACAGCCTATCAAATTCTTTGAATTTCATAATTATACCCAATGTACCTGGGCCCAGACTTTCAACATTTTAATCTTTGAAGAATTTTAGTAAGCCAAAATTAAAACTCCGAAAACATTTTTATTCATTTACTTACAGTTGGAATATTTCAAATAAATTGGTATTCAAATCCCTCGCATATAATAAAGTGGCCCAAAGTGTCTTCTTCAAATCCTTCAAAGTCTGACTCTTGTTGGGATCAGAGCTTAAAATCGCAGCCTGACATCCCAATTATACTGAATGTTGGATGTGGGTGGAGTTGTCGGGGTTTTGGGGGTGGAGTTTTGGGATTGAGTGTTTGTTGACGGCGTGGTGTTCTTGTGTTTTTGGTCTCTGTTAAGCCAAAACAGGCACCTTAAAAAAGAGGAGATAATAAAGTCAACCATTGAGCAGTCAAGCCTTGTGTGTCACTCACTGCTGTAAATTAGGAGAAGGGAACTCAGGGACAGGGTTTTACCCCAGAGCACGTTGCTCTGGCCCTGGAGCTTCACACCACTGGACACGAAGAAGGAGAAGCTCCCCTGCGTCACCCCAACCACGGTCCGGAGACAGGCAGGAAAGGTAACACTGGGGGCTCGTCCGGGATTATTCCTGCCAGCACTAGTGAGTGACACGAAGCTTGTAAAACTGAAAGAAAATTGGTGCATTCTCTTGGTGGAGTGTGTAACTAGGAAACTGTGAATGCCGACAAAACTAGGGGTAGACGCTGACCTGGAAGCAGAGTTTTCCAAAGCCACCGCAATTAGCACCAACCCCTTTAGGACATCGCCCACACAAGAGGAAACTATGTCCCACCGTTTTCCAATAGTAAACTAGGAGAAACGTGTCGAGGATGGGATTGTCGGACGTAAATGTGAACGCCATTGCAACCCTTTCGTACAGACGCCGTGTACTGAACTCCGAGAACATGCGGACTCGGTCGCTATAAAGCCTGAACTGTTTTGTGAAGAGTATTACTCGGCGATTCAACCGCACACCTCAGGTACCAATCTGTTTATTTCGTATGTAACAAACGAAGATACTTATGACAGCGGGATCGAGACCCATTCATTGATATTGCGCTTTAAAATCCGGTGCACCTTATGGTCCGAAATATTGTATGTTTCTGGTTACCGCCATCTACTGGCAGCTAATGGTATGTTTGTTATCCAAAACCTGCAAAAGCTAATGCTCAAATTCAAGTGCGGTATTTCACAGTTTAAAGCATTATTTAATGAAATTAGTGCTGCCCCGTGGATAAGTTGACTTTGTGTTTTTGAATGAATTTTAAGGCATACATTTTTCGACTTATACATGAGTATTTACAGTAGGTGTTCTAAAACTTTTGACCGGTCTTTTATATACGCAGACTATTCAGAAAGCATCACGCCGACTCTTCCCGTTGTATTGAAGACGCCATGCAGCACCCACCTCTGGTTGTTATTCCTAGCAACTTAATGATAATATGAAACATATTCAAAAGTACATCGAAACAATAAATTAATGTTACTACTAAATTCCTCAATCTCAAAAAAATCTCAAAGTGATACTTTTAATGGATTTCTGAGGTCAAGGAAATGAGTGCATAAAATTAAAATAGAACCAAATCATGACAGTGGTTTAGAACCTCTGAAACAAGGTAATTTCATGTCATTTTCTATCCTGCTTAATGAAGACCAGGGTCACAGGAGTCCATCCCAGCTGGCATAGGATGCAAGGCAGGAACAAACCCTTGCCATTATCCCAGTCCTTTACAGTATGAACACACACATACACACACACACACTAAGGCCAATGAGCATCACCAAGCCACAAAAGCTGTATGTTTTTGAGCTATGGGAGGAAACCCACACAGACACTTGAAAACATGCAAACTCCAAGCAGGAAGGCCCCAGGATGTAAACCCCAGTCTCCTCAGAGCGAGGCAGCAGCACTACCACTACACCACTGTGCAACACGTTGAAGCAAGGTGACTGATGAAGTCAGATATACAGTGGTGTGAAAAACTATTTGCCCCCTTCCTGATTTCTTATTCTTTTGCATGTTTGTCACACAAAATGTTTCTGATCATCAAACACATTTAACCATGGCTTTATAACCTTTACCAGACTGATAGATCTCCATTACTTCTGTTCTCATTTGTTCCTGAATTTCTTTGGATCTTGGCATGATGTCTAGCTTTTGAGGTGCTTTTGGTCTACTTCTCTGTGTCAGGCAGCTCCTATTTAAGTGATTTCTTGATTGAAACAGGTGTGGCAGTAATCAGGCCTGGGGGTGTCTACGGAAATTGAACTCAGGTGTGATACACCACAGTTAGGTTATTTTTTAACAAGGGGCAATTACTTTTTCCACACAGGGCCATGTAGGTTTGGATTTTTTCTCCTAAATAATAAAAAGCATCATTTAAAAACTGCATTTTGTGTTTACTTGTGTTATATTTGACTAATGGTTAAATGTGTTTGATGATCAGAAACATTTTGTGTGACAAACATGCAAAAGAATAAGAAATCAGGAAGGGGGCAAATAGTTTTTCACACCACTGTAAGTAAAGCAAACCTTCTCACATATAAGCTGAGCAGTGAAATTCAATCTGTCAGTCCTATTGCCAAATACAGAGTTTAGGACTCTGTTCACAGCACCTGTTATGACTCCCTACCATCTCTGAATATCTCAGGATTCATGTTGTGCTTAAACAACCCGCACTGCCATACTCTGGCATCAGAGCATCTTCAGCAATGACTCCGATTTTACTCTTGGAGTTGCTCACCGTCAGATTCAAGCATGGTGATAACACTGACAAGGATGCAAGCCTGACAAAAAAATCCAGATGCATAAATCTGTGCGTTCGCCAACTTCCACATTCTTCCGCTCCATAAATTCCGATCAGCGTGAAAAGTAACGCACGTACACCCACCTGCTGCCACTCCCCAATCTCCTCCCAGAATTATGCCTCTTTGAATATGCAAATCAATATATAAAGCCCTTAAGTTCAGCGTTCTGTGAAAAGGCAATGGCAAAAGCAAGAGGGAAAATAGAAGAAGTTCAGCGAATACCAAGTGGAGGCAATGAAGCACATACTATTTGTTGGTTTAAACAGTGGTATAAACAACAAAAGGAAGTTGATCGAGTGACATAATGTCGGAGAAACTCGAAAGCTCAAGTTCAGAAAGTCGCACAGTGTCCGAAATAAAAAAGAAATTGTCAGATATGAAAGTCACCGGGAAAAGGCGAGTCACAGCTCACCGTCTGAGTGTCATATGAAAGCTTATTAGGGTACAGAGAAAAGAAAAAAAATAGGGACACAGTGAGGGAAAAAAGCACGAAATGTCAACTTTGATCTCGAAATTTCCACTTTTCACTTATCACGTAGTTTATTTTGTCATTAAATTAGAACATCATAAACTTCATCTTTAAATTGTTTAATTTACTAGTTTCTCATAGCCCATTGTAATTAAAGTAGCACGTTAAATGCTTTGTTTTGTATGTATCCTTCTATGTACTCTGTATGTGAATCACTATGTGCTTCTTAAACGGACTTTCTCTTCCTCCGACAAGACACAGAATCCATTACATTCGTGATATTACAGCTCTCTGAATAATTTAAATACTGAGATGTATACTTGATATTATTTTCATGATGATAGGAATTAAAGCATGTTATTAAACATGGGAACACGGTGGTGTAGTGATAGTGACGAGCTGGCACCCTATCCAGAGAAATGTTCATACCTAATGCAAGATGCTTACTGCGCCATGCGCGACCATCGATGAAATAATTTATTGCAGCAGTCCTGTCTCTTTCAAACATACTAACCTCCAATTCCTGTACTTCCTTTCCTTTTTCCAAATATCCAATCGCCACACAATCAGCTCTGTAATAGACGTCAAGCCATCTGTAAGCTTAGAACGGCAATTCTTCAAACCCTTTATGGAACATTGAAATATCTTTGTAGTACATGTTCAATTATTCTATCCATCTATTCTTCCAGTGTCACGCCAGCCCCAGGAAGAATACAATGCAAGGCAGGAATAATTCCTGAACGGGATGCTAGATCCTTGCTAGTGCTGTGACACCGTGTCCTCACATGTTTAATTATTAACAATATTGATTATTTAAATTATGTTAACATTTTATCTGTATAATGTAATAAACATATTTTCCTGCATCTCATCTTAAAAATGATATCGTCATCATATGTAAATACGTGCTTTATAATGTGGCTCAGGTTGTGCCATATTACAACTGTATCACAAGTTTACAGTGAGGTGATTGTACTTATAAGTGCAAACAGTTCTACACTTGATGGACTGATTGAGTGCGTTTATAGTTCTTGGGATGAAACCGCAAGGTCTGTACAGGAAATGCTCTAAAGCGTTTACCGCATGACAGCAGTTCAAATAGCGCATGGCTGAGGCAGCATGTGTTTGAGGCTGTATACCGATAATTCTCTTTCCGATCAGCTACTGTAGAGCTGTGATTCCACACTCAGATACAGTGGTATAAATACTTAAGAGTAACAACGCTAAAGCAGCGCTGGTATTTGGAATAGTTTGGCAATTCTGTGGAACATTATATTATTACAGATTAATTATAATCAGATTCATTAAACTAATAAACAATATGCGGTTAATTTCAGTGTATTTATAAAGCCGAGTCACGAATGTGCATCTGAAAAAGAAAGGGAAACCATGCTGGAACAAAAACACTGCTTTGATGCTGGGTGCCACTAGTTTGCAAAACCGAGCGGAGTACTTGCGTACGCCAAGCATTGAGCTGGCATGAAAATGTGCGTGGCTATATGCCAAGTTTAGGTTTTATACATCGTGATATGAGCGTGGAAACAGGCATTTTTGTACGTACACACCGTTTATACATGAGGGCCCTAGAAACCAGATAAAGGTCAAGTGACAAAACAAAATGTACACTGAAATAAAAGATTTGGTTTAGGAAAAATACTGAGATGGTCAAGTAAAGAAAGAATGTACCAGAAGAAAGGATAATGTAATATACAAAATGTACTGAAGGATGACTAAGAAATTACTAAGCAGATGATCTATAAACCAGAAGGGACAGTTATTGTAGGCACAGAAACTTCAAGGGTGGTGGTGTCTCATCTCTAAAGGTATAAGAAGAACCAGAATATAATATAACAGACTTTTATTTTACATAAATCATTTGGATGTAAACCAATGAACCAACCAGAGTAAAATGTATGCATTGATTGACACTGTATGTAAATTTGGAATGTAGGTTACCCTTGGCCCATAGGTGCTCTCTAAGAAACGGTTTTAAAAATGTCATGGTGCAAGGGCAAAATGTCTTATAGTATTTTAGACCCATTCACTCTGTTTCTTTCTAAAATAAATTTCTTTAAAGTAAATTAAAAATACTGTCATTTTTCTGAAGAGTACAAGCTTTGTTTTAATATTTTGGAGTTTCCACAAAGTGTTTATATTTTGCCATTTATTTATCTTTTTTAAAATAATTTAGTTATTCTAAGGTATATTAAAGCAATTTTTTTTTGAGGATTTTGATTTTAATACTTCTTTTTATTTTATTTTTTTTATACTTTGTTCAGAAATTCTTCTATCAAGTTTACACCTCTTTAAATAAACCTGTAAAACTATGACCGAGGAAGAAAGAATTTATACTCACGAAGTAATGGTCCCTCACCGCGTGGTGCGCATGAGCAGAGACGGCGCATTCCTGTTCTCCTCGCTGGCCTACCTTGTGCACTTAAAACAGCGTATATTTGAGTAAACCATTTCCAGAAATAATTAGTAACCTATTTTGTTTCGTCTATGTGCTAAATCTTGCCTTATGACCTTTACAGGACATATACTGTCTCTCTCTCTGTATATTTTAGAACACATTTTTCCTGTTGTAATCCCATAGCGAAGCATGGGTATTCAGCTAGTAGTTTATTAAATGATCCTCTATTCTTTGTTTCTTTGATCATTCTGACCAAGCTGTAACAGACTGCTTTTGAAGAATTCTCCCTTTAAGACAATTTGCTGAGGAGTAAATTAAAGATTCAATGAATAGCTTTTCTCTGTCCTGATAACTAATTTGTCCTGTTAGCGGATGTTTCTTTCTTTAATAAGATATTACATTTATACCACTTGCCTGTAAGGAGACCTGTAACCGCATGGTGATAACATCAAGAGATTCTATCACCTATCCTATTAACTTTCATGGCAGGCATGCTGGTGGACATTAGGAAAACACCTAATCAAATATGGCTACTATATCCTCAGATATAGCTAGGGCTACTATATCTTAAAAATATCTACATGACATCAGACACAGTGTGGCACAATGGTTAGGACTTTGGACTTCAAACCTTGAGGCTGTGGGTTTAAATCCTGCTACTGACACCGTGTGACCCTAAGCAAGTCACTTGACCTGCCTGTACTCTAATTGGAAAAACAAATAAAATGTAACCAATTGTATTACAAATGTTATAAGCCACCTCGGATAAAGGCGTCAGCCAAATAAGTAAATGTAAATCAGAGATATCAGGGCACCTGTGGGTATCAGGTCAATCCACTCTACTCCATCTGTGTATGATTGTCTCCTGGCACTTGTTAGGATGTGCCACAGTACAGCTGTTCAACTCTGTGATGTGAAGCCACAACACGTCGCCATTTCGATCATTATCTACTGCCACACATGTGCGCATGGGAGGCAGCTAAAGGGCTTGAGTAAGGGCAGTTCCGAGTCATACCTGGATGTGGCAGAGTGCACTGACTCTTTTTCTTTCTTTCCTGCAGACCATTCACAGGAGATTCCACCTGGCCCTCTTGACGTCACTTCCGGGACCTAGTCTATGGAAGAAGACCTTACCGGCTCCATCCCCTGTGATGTCACGTCCGGGCTCAAGCCTATGGCTTAAGACCTTCATGAGCCTGACCCCTTTGATCTCACTTTCTGTCTCCCCCTTTAAAAGCCTCCACCACTTCCCTATTCCTGTTCTGTTTTGGACTCGGTTTTGTGCACATCAGTGTTGTATTCATTTTTCAACTTTGCAGCCAGGATACCAATTATACGGGTGGCTGCCCCAAACCTTGATATGACTCTGTGTGGAGCTTGTGACACTGGCTTAGTCGGCAGGATGGAATGGTCCCAGAAGAGAAGGGGACAGGACTTGCACCGTACCAAGATAGTAGCATACTGGGGCTGAGTTTTCAAGTGGGGAGGGTGTCCCGCAATTCAGAAAGAACCAATGCAGGCTGTGCTCCTGGCCCACTTAACTGGACAACTCAGATGGGCCAGGGGGTGTGCAGGAGGGGCTCATAGACTTGGGCTGCTCTGGAGGGGGGAGGTGAAGGGGGCTTATTATGCTCTCCCAGGGGAGAGTGGCCATCTCCCTGTGAAGGCAGAACCCCGAGTCTCACCTAGGGGTGCCCCATACTGGCAGGTGAATATAATATGAAAGTGGAGGTATGACCCAGAATGGCCGACCCACAAGCAAGCCTGATCATTGTGGGCTGCAGTAGGGCACTGGTTACAGCCAGGTGAAAACAAGCCCTGCCACATAGTGGCACAGGTGGCTTGCTACCTGCTCCTAAAGGCACTACCCCGCGGTTTCACCCAGCCGGTCTTGGGTAAAGACTTTCAAAATATGAAAGGAATAATAGACCTCATTGAGGTGCAGGGGACGGCCTCGTAACCTGGGGGAGCAGAACTGTCCCTTAGTCGAGCTCAGCTGCTGTACATCCCTAAACCTAGACCCTCCCCCCTCCCCCTTCCTCGTTCAACTCGGAGCTTGTGCCGACGTCCCTAGAGTCGTGGGCACGCAAACGGCTTGGGAGTGAGGAGGAGGGGTTGGTGTGCTCTGACTAACCCATTGGCAGTCCCACACACAGGCGTGGTGATCGTAAACAGGTACAAAACCACATCCTTGTTCGATTCCGGCAGCAACATTTTCATTGTGGCCTGCCGATTTGTGCTACCGAGACAGTGGTTAAAATTTAAGGCCAGTATAGCCTGTGTCTGCCTTCTGTGTTATCAAATATGGAGTATCAGTTCAGAAATTAACCATGGCGGTCCTCCCAGATCCATCACACCCGGTGATACTAGGACGGGACTTGTCTAAAATTAAAAGCGGTGAGACACATACCACTCCTGGTGTTAACTTAGGCCTAGTTATAGAGGGGGAATGAGCCATCACAAGCTGCCTCCACGCCGTGTAACCAGCCGGCAGAGAGAGAGACAAAGCGGCATCCCTGAGTGATGTGGCAGCTCCCAGACCGTCGCGTGTCGAGATAGAATGGGAGGTAACCATGCCCCTTGAGGTCGGCCCGGACCCTCCCTCCCTTTTGCAGTTTAAATGTAGAGAAATGCCGGCTTCTTTTAAAAGGGATCAGTGGAATGGTGATTCCCTGAAGTTTGCCAAAATTGCAGTGGTCCTGGTCAATGGCCAGCACATTAACCAGTCGAAGCCATCGGATCCTCACTTTGTGTTAGAAAATGACCTTCTATATCGTGTAGCAGAGCATGACGGGCAGGAGAGGAGTCTACTGCTAATCCCGTGGACCTTCCAGCGGCAGGTCTGTGAGTTAGCACAAGCCCACCTCCTAGGTGGCCATTTGGGCACTGAGAAAACCCTGGAGTGGATCAAGCTCCACTTCTATTGGCTGGGAATCAATGAGGAGGTTTGTCGCTTTTGCACTTCCTGCCTGGAGTGTCAATTGCGACAAATTCCTAGGTAGGACCGTTCTCCTCTCGTTCCTGTTGACCCCTGATTGATGTTAACTTCCACAGAACTGGGGTAAATTTAGTCGGACCTCTAGAGCCCTCAGTCCGAGGACACAAGTATATTTTAGTCCTCATGAATTATGTTACCAGATACCCCGAAGCTGTTCCATTGCACTCAGCTAATTCTAAAGCCATCACATGGGAATTGGAAGGGGTCCTTTCGCGTGCTGACATACCTAAGGAAGTCCAGACAGACCAAGGGACGCCCTTTACCTCGGAGACCTTCAAGGAGACTGCCAAGTTACTAAAATAAAGCATCTAAAAACCGCAGTATATCGTCCTCAAACCAGTGGCGTAGCGTAGTGGGGGCGGCCCACCCCGGGCAGCACTTTTAGGGGGTGGCAAAGAATTACTGTATATTTTAGTCTTTAAAATTGAAAGGGGACAGCAAAATTTTCCTCAATCCCGGGCAGCTGACACCCACGCTACGCCACTGCCTCAAACCGACGGTCTGGTAGAGAGGTTCAATCAGACTCTCAAACAAATGCTTCGTAAGGTGGTCAACGAGGATGGAAGGAACTGGGATCATCTCCTCCCCTTCATCCTTTTTACCTACCGGGAAGTGCCGCAAGCCTCCATGGGGTTCTCCCCTTGTGAATTATTGTATGGGCGACAACCCTGGGGCATATTAGATATCCTAAAAGAAGGATGGGAAGAAGAGAGTCTTCCCTCTACAAACATACTGGAGTGTATCGCGCAATTATGCAATAGATTTGGTGAAATTCGGCCCATCCTTAAAAGTCACATGGAAGAGGCACAAGCAGCACAGGTCCGATATTACGACCGTGGCATGTCTCTCCAGGAATTCCGCCCGGCAGATCAGGTCATGGTTGTAGTACCTACCTCCTACTCTAAGTTGCATGCCCATTTGTAAGGTCTATACGACGTTAAGGAGAGGAAAGGACTTGTCGACTATTTGGTGAGTCAACCCAATCGTCAGTCGAGGGAGCAGGTTTAGCGTGTAAATCTGCTGAAACCATGGAAGGACAGGAATCCCGATCCCTCCTCCGGTCAGTCCCACTCACTCTTTGCTCAGAAAGCTAGCCTTAACTTTTGTGCAGATTTAAGTCCCAGACAACAACAGGAGATGGAATTTTTTTGGGCTTCTTGACAGATCAATTTCAATTCCTGGTTTCAAGTTTTGCTTTGTGTAACAGATAACATTTCATCTTCTTGTCATTTTTCCTTCTCCTCTGCTCTCTAGCAGAACGGTGTGGATTTTGGTGTTGTGATTCATTTCTTTATTTCTGTAAAGCCTCTTTGAAATGTTTGGGTCAATTTGTACATTAGAGACATGCAAAAAAAAAAAAAAACAAAACTGACCTTTCCTCAGGAGAAAGTGAAACAAGAATAGAAGCAAAGAGTTCAGAAAAGCAGTCCTTAACCAGAAACACACTAAAGAAATTGTCACAAGTATTTTAACAAGGTTTACCCATTCTTGAATACAAAGTATTGGACATACCAATATTTATGTGGTTGTGTCACTGACGTCACACATAGCACAACCTGAGAGAATTCTGGGACATGATACCATGGCAGCTATCAATGCCTTCTTCTTCTTTTTTCGGCTGCTCCCTTTATGGTTTGCCACAGCTGATCATCATATTCCCTAAAACAACCGTCAATGCCATTGCAAGAAAATAATGGTGCCCAAAAGAAAACAAAATAGCATTGCAGCATAACAGTAAAAATAACTTCCTTGGGGAGGCTGGATCACAAAATAAAGGTCAGAAATGAATTCTTTGGGTATTAAAACCCCATAAATGATGTATAAATTTTCACAAACATTTCAAGGAGGTGCTAGAAAAAATAAAGAAGCCAATCATGACAGTACACAAAAAATATTATGTCATACATTCGAGAAAGGAAGCTCCAAATTTTTTTTTTCACCTTATGGTCCAGAGCTTCCATAATTATTCATTTAATTTTATTCTGTTTCCATTTAAGTCATTACATATAATATAATTCACAACCTGTGTTAAACTAAAACCCATGAAAATGCTGAAAAAGCACCAGAACCCCATTAACTGTCAAAAGAAATGGAGAAGAGGATACTCTTTAATTTTTAATACCACAAAGGAGAAGAAAACACACCCATAAAGGTCGTGAAATCATGCAAAAAATAAAGGATCCTACAATCAAGTTTAAGGATCTATTTCACATTCTATCATAATAAAGCCACAGGACTCCAAAAATACTATGGGGAAAAACACTGCATGAGTGCAATCTCAGATATTGCTTTATTAATACATTTTGGGAAATAATTTGTTTCAATACACAGATATTAAAAAGTACTATCAAGTGCAAGGAAGCAATAAGGGCTAGATGGGAGGCCAGTATGGTGCCAATGCGACTTTTACTGGGATAAGTGGTAGGAGACCGAGATACAGTGAGGGTGAGTTACATGTGAGAGTCGGACCAGGGGCCTCATACATAACACCGTGCGTAGAATTCACACTATAACATGACATAAGCACAAAAGCAGAAATGTACTTACGCAGAAAAAAATCCAGATGCATAAATCTGTGCGTTTGCCAACTTTCACATCCTCCCGCTACATAAATCCCAGTCAGAGTGGCACGTGCCTGCTGCCACTTCCCAACTCCTCCCAGAATTACGCCTCTTTGAATATGCAAATCAATATAAATAGCTCTTAAGCTCAGTGTTCTGTGAAAAGGTAATAGCAAAAGTACGAGGAAAAATAGAATTTCAGCGAATACCAAGTGGAGGCAATGAAGCACATACTATTTGTTGGTTTAAACAGTGGTATAAACAACAAAAGGAAGTTGATCGAGTGACATAATGTGTCGGAGAAACTCGAAAGCTCAAGTTCACAAAGTCTCACAGTGCCCAAAATAAAAAAGAAGTCATATATCAAAGTCGGTGTGAAAAGGCGAGTCGTAGCCCACCGTCTGAGTGTCATATGAAATGTTATTAGGGTATTTAGGAAAAAAAATAGGCACACACTGTGAAAAAAGACGAAATGTCAACTTTAATCTCGAAATTTCCACTTTCATCACGCAGTTTATTCTGTCATTAAAGTAGAACATCATAAACTTCATCTTAAAATCGTTTAATTTACTAGTTTCTCAAATTCCATCGTAACTAAAGTAGTACGTTAAATGCTTTGTTTTGTATTTGATCTTCTATGTGCTCTATGTGTGTGAATCACTACGTGCTTCTGGGCTTTCTCTTTCTCCGACAGGACACAGAATCCATTACATTTGTAATATTACAGCTCTCTGAATATTTAAAATACTGAGAAGTATATGTGATATCATTTTCATGATAGGAGTTAAAGCATGTTGTTAAACTGGGGAACATGGTGGCGCAGTGATTGTTCATGTCTCACGCAAGATGCTTGCTGCACCGTGTGCGACCTTTCGATGAAATACTTTATTACAGAAGTACTGTCTTTTTCAAACGTACTAAACCCCAGTTCCTGTCCTTACTTTTTTTTCTCCAAATACCCAATCGCCACACAATCAGCTCTGTAACAGACGGTAAGCCATCTGTAAGCTTAGAAAGCCGACTCTTCAAAACTTTTAAGGAACATTGAAATATCTTTGTAATGTTTAATTATTTTATCCATTTATCCTTCCAGTGTCGCGCCAGCCACGGCAAGAATACAGAGTGAGGCAGGAACAAACTGTGAACGAAGCTCAAGCTCCTTGCTAGCACTGAGGCATCATGTAGTTAAAGTTTTATCTGTATAATGTAATAAATATATTTTGATGCTTTTTATCTTAAAAATTATATCATCATCATATGTAAATACGTGCTTTATAAAGTGGCTCAGGTTGTGCAATATTACAACTGTATCATAAGTACAATTACCTCACTGTTAACTTGCAAGTACAAACAGTTCTTCAAGGAGCACTTGATGGACTGATTGAGTGTATAGTTCTTGGGATGAAACTGTTTGTGAACCGCGAGGTCAGAACAGGAAAGGCTCTGAAGTGTTGGTCGGATGAGAACAGTTCAAATAGTGAATGGCTGAGGCAGCGTGTGCTTGATGCTGTGTACCGAGAATTCTCTTTCTGATCAGCTGCTGTACAGCTGTGATTCACACTCAGAAACAGTGATATAAATACTCTGAGTGGTGCAGTGAGAGTAATATGGAAAAAGATGATCCGCTGTGGCAACCCGTAATGGGAGCAGCTGAAAGAAGAAGAAGGTGCAGTGAGAGTAACAACGCTAAAGCAGTTATGGTATTTGGAATAGTTTGACCATTCTATGGACCATTATATTGTTACAGGTTAATTACAATCAGATGCATTAAACTTATAAACAATATGCGGTTAATTTCAGTGTATTTATAAAGCCGCGTCATAGATGTGGATCTGAAAAAGGAAGGAAACCACACAGTAACAGTAGCACTGCTTTGATGCTGGGTGCCGCCAGTCTGCAAAACCTAGCGCAGAACTTGCGTGCGACAGGGTATGAGCTACCGTGGAAATGTGCGTGGCTTTACGCTAAGTTTACATTTTATACATCGCAATTTGAACGTGGAAACATTTTTACGCAACATTTCTGTGCGTACGCACCATTTATACGTGAGGCCCCAGAAGATTCACCCAAGAGAAAATGAAATTTAACACAGCAATTCAATTCAGTTTGGTTTCTTTTAGTATAACACTATTCACAGAGTGCATCAACAAATCCAAGTTAAGAAGAGCAGGGCTACAGGTTTCATAATTGACTCAAAAAGTCTCCTGAGTCACAGCACTTAAGATACATGATGGTAGAACAGCTGAGTAATATGGCTGGCTTTCCTGTCCATTAACTCCCAGGGGAAATGGCAGAGTCTGGAGTCCATTAAGCAGTCTCAGTTTTGGTAGCAAAATATGTATTCTCCCCAAAGAAAACATAAAACATATTGGATTGGCCACTTTGGTGTTGACCACTCCGTTTGGTTTTATAGGTTGGACAGCAAGTTTTTCATCAAACCTTCTAGGCAATCCTTGTTAAGCAGTTCACCAGATGACTTCATTGCACTGAGCTCATACTTTAATGAGCTCCAGACTCTCTCTTAGAAATCACTCTTTTTAAATAGTGTACTGTTCTCTGTTATTAATCACAGGTTTTTACCAATCCTTTTATACAATAATTGATCATTTTTAATGTGACACTGCATTGTCACATTGTTTCCTCTGCAAATCATTTTGTAATTATGCACAATGAATATCACAATACAAAATAAAAGTTGATTGACTGGTTTTGACTGCCAAAGTTTATGGCAACTCAAGCCTGTTTGCTTTGGGCAAATTACGTAGAAATGTTTTAACAAATTAAGACATAGTATCTTCTTCTATATATATATACACACACACACACACTATAATGGATGACAAGAATGGCCCCAGTGGCTTAACTGGCCTGTAGGCCAATACAATGGAGAGATTGAGGAAGGCTTTATGCTCCCTCGACCCACTAGTTGGCAGCATCAGACACCCGGGGGGGAAAGCTGGGAATTGTAGCCCAGTAGCACAACACTGCTGGGGTCCATGGGTGCTATTAGAGGGTGCTGCAAGGAGTTACACTCCCTACTATAACCCTCCCTATAACTATAACTTACATAAGTTATATATAAGTCCTTGAAATCATTTTGTTATCATGGCACTGATTTGTAGAGCCCACGGAATGTAATGCCATGCCGCGGAATTTAGGGTTTTGCAGTGGTAAAATGCCACGGAAAATACCAAACCTGAATGAAATCTCACCATTTGATGCATATTGATATTAGTATGATTAGTTTTGATTACTTCTTTACGTTCTTTCTTTAATCTATTGCATCATCTCATTATTATCTCGTTCATTGCAACTGAAATCGAACACAGTGGAGCTGCAGTCCAGTTAAAGAAGCTGTCTGCGTTGCTGCAAAGCACTGATAAACTTAACGAGCTGATCCAGCTTATCTGGATATAGCATCTCGTGAAGTAATTCCAGCTGATATCACTACTTTTTGGCATGCCTTAGAGGACAGATTGCCTTGCTTAGCAGCTCTTGCTAAAGTTTACATTGTGTTGCCGAGCTCTTCTGTTGATGTGGAATGTTCATTCTCAAAATATGGATCGGTGTTGTCACCACTGTGATATTCTCTGTCACAAGAAAACCTACGAGCTTACAATGCCATTTTCTTCAACAATAAATAAAAAGTCTTTAGAAATATTATTTGATAGTTTGTTGAGAATAATATGCCTACATATGTTTCAGCATCGTTTCCCTAAAGCAAATCTGTGGATTAAAATGTGCGGATGTGAACGCTTTGATATACCTATTTGATTAGCGTTACAAATTATGATTATTATTAAGGATTAAGAATAAGAAAAATTGTATTTATTTTGCTTGGGTTCCGAATTAGTCTTATGGAGTTATGGTACTGCATTTGCTGCGCTGCGCTATGCCGTGGAATTTAAAAAAACATGCCGCGGAATTTATGATTTCTTGTCGTGGTAAATTGTGGGCCCTACTGATTTGTGCTTAAAATAGACCTATTCGGCCGATGTAATGAAGAGCTTCATGTTTAAACGGGACTGTGAGACGTGAACTCAGCTCTTCGGCCAATCTCATTTGATTTTTTCCGGCAAGCAAATTTTCAAAACAAACCGAAAAAAAACTAATCAGAATCGGAGTAATAATTATGTTGCCGTGGTCATTTTAGATCTGAGATAGGCTAAAATTTAAACAATGACCATTGTTAATACCCAGCCATCATTACTCAGTTTGCCAATAGATGTCAGAAGGATGGATGTCAAAACCGAACTGCCCAAAGATAGATTTTAACATGCCACGCAAATAGCAATACGTTCTAAATTACTTACGGTTCTGGAGTTGTCGAAGGGTTTAAGTCAATAGACGATGTTAGTCCTGGAAAGTAAGCCCCACAAAACCAACGTTCAAAAAACCAACCGAACTTACTGTTATCTGCTCGAACCAACACCAACTTACTATACTCGGCCGTCCAGTGGCATCACTGAAGCAATCGAACATTCTTAACCAATCATGCAATAATTTGCCAGGTTATGTTCTAACTTCAGAGGCAGAGTCCCATTGCATGGTTCTAACTTGTATTGAATCGAGGTATTGACGTAAACACCATACATACGGGGTATTGATGCGAAAACCATACATACGGATGGTATCAAATTATATATAAGGATATACGTACCTATACATTAACATAATATATATATATATATACACACACACACACAGTACAGTATATACACATACATAAACATAAATATATAAATAATATCCAATAAATTCAATTTGCCAAAGGTGGAGTCCAATCGAGTTCTATTTACATCTCAAGGAAAATCCAAACAAACAGGATGCCCTGACCACCTGGCTCCAAGCTTTGTATGCCCTCCACTGTGACTTGATGACATTGTAAGCCTTTAGCAGAATTCAGGAAACAAGTGCCCTGATATTAAAGATCTAATGCTTGTTGCTTTGATTAACATTGTGTTATAGAAAATTAAATAATATTTTATTTGTCACATAAAATTATACATAGAGTACAATATGTACTGAAATGCCTAGCTGCTCAACTCCTATGACTGTTCCTTTAAGAAGAATATGAAAAGATAATGAAAATAACATGACATTATAAATATTAAAAATGACAAATAAAATTATAAATATGTGATAAATAATAAATAATAACTAAGCAAATAACAATTTAAAAGAATTAACAATAGGCCAGTGGTTCTCAAACTCGATCCTGGGCTTTTTGCTCCAACCAACTTTCGTTTTTAATTAAGTGAGATGTTATTTTCCAGTTTCTGTCAATGAAGAAATTACAAAGTAAGTGTGCTAATACATTTTAATAAAAAGCAAGTATTTTATGTATGTGGATAATTTTTTTTTTTTACTTTTTATTTATTTTCATCCTAATTTCCATCCTACCTTTTCATTATCAGTGGGTCTGATGCTGAATCCATGGGAGCCTTTCATCTTTTTGTGTTGTTCACCCAGGTGTCTATCTGCTTGTTTTTATTAATTGTCACTATTAGGATGCCGTATGACAGACTCTTCATTCTATTTGGGTAAGCCTGATCATTCTTTCTACAATCTTGACAATGATGTTACAGTCACATGCAGTCATATAATTGTAGGAGAAATAGTGCAGAGGGCTCAGAATGTAGCCCCTGTGGAACAGCTGTGTTGAGATTGAGGGATGAACCACCTGGGGTCTACCTGTCAGGAAGTCACAATGAAGTGCTCAGAGATTGAGGGATGATGAAGTGCAGCCACCTACTCAAACCACCTGGGGTCTACTTGTCAGGAAGTCATAATGAAGTGTTCAGATGCAGGTCCCTGCAGTAAGTGATAAGATTAGAGGGGTTTATAGTGTTAAATGCTGAACTATAGTATATAAGTAGCATTTGCACAAGATTCACTCTCGGGGACGTGGGAGTCAGTAGTCTATGAAGAATCAACATGATGGCATCATCTGTGGGTCTGGTAGAGTGATATGCAAACTGTAATGGTGGTAGTTCTTTTGGTAAAGAAGGGCATATGTGATTCTAGACTAGGCTCTCGAAGTACCTCATTGCTGTAGATGTTAGTGCGACAAGACAATGCTCATTCAGGCAGGTAGGATGTGCTTTTGTAGGACCTTTTAAAGCATGTTGGTACAAGAGACTGGGCTAATGAGAGATTAAATATTTCCATGAATTAAACTGGTGCAGATCGATCAGCACAGACCTTCAAAACACCTTCTGGAATGCCATCTGGACCTGCTGCCTTCCTGATGTTCACTAAACTATAGCCATGTTGATTTTAAATTCCAGTTAATATTCATGGCCTTTGACAGACTGGAGCATATTGTTTGGGCCATCAGAGCCAATAAAAATGATAACCTCTAAAGCTCCACATCACTGCTCATTGCTTAAATACTTTGACCACTTTGATTATACTTGGAAGCAGATTTTCTTATAATACTGGAACAAATATGGATAACAGCTGGCTGTGTAACTGCTCCCCTCCCTGAAGTCTGTTTTCCACAATGGGTTTATAGGGCCATAGATTTTGAATTGTTTATACATTCTTCCTTCATTCAGGTTCATGTTTATGTACTGTCAAAATTAAAATTTTATTAGTTTTACATAACCAGTATAATATAATAATAATTACTTGCACTCATTTTCTCAGTAACAAATAAAAATTTTATCCATATCCAGCCATTTCTAAAGCCCTACAGAGAACAGTGTCTAGGCTGATTCCAGGAGATGATTTATGAGGAAAAATTATAAGAGCTGAGCCTTTACAGTTTCAGCAAAAGAAGATTAAGAGGAGACCTGACTGAAGTGTTTAAAATTATGAAGGGAATTAGTCCAGTGGATCGAGAATGCTCTGCTTGGCTAGTGATACCTGTTTGTTCAGCAGACATTATCATCTAGAGATTGTTAAGGGGTAACGGTTGATGTTTTTGAGAGTGAGATCAGAGCTACGTGTGTTTAAAGGGTACCTGCTGACTCTGAAGTTCAGATAAAGGACTGGGGAACGTGTGGGGATTGTGTGTGTCTGGGTGTCTAATTTATATGTGTATATAGTTGTAATATAGGTTAAGTACATGTGAATATATTCTTTCCGTTTCTTTACCTTGCTTTCTTTCTTTCCTGCTTTCTTGTCGGCAGCGTCTCTATGATGTTGTGGATTTGCCTGCGAGTATTTTAGTGACAGCGTGTCTATTAACTTGTGGATTTTTCTGCGAGTATTTAGCGAAAGTGTGACGAACTTGTTTCCATCTAGCCGCATCAGAAAATGTACCACGACGTTTGCACAGTCAATTACGTGGGAGGCGTGGGAATGGGGGACGCAATATAGGCAGGCAGCCAACTATGTGGGAGGCGTGGTGATGGGGGACGCACCTCCGCCTCACACGGTGACCGAGCTGCAGGCTATGGTCGTATATATGTACATAAGTAGGATTCAATTATGACTGTTATGCGTAGAATTTCGAAATGAAACCTGCTTAACTTTTGTAAGTAACCTGTAAGGAATGAGCCTGCCAAATTTCAGCCTTCTACCTACACGGGAAGTTGGAGAATTAGTAATGAGTGAGTCAGTGAGGGCTTTGCCTTTTATTAGTATATATTATATTATATTATATTATATTATATTATATTATATTATATTATATTATATTATATTATATTATATTATATTATATTATATTATACTGTATTGTAGGGCCTACACTCTTAAAAATAAAGTTGCCAGAGTGGATCTTCAGAGCAATGCCATAAGAGAACCATTTTTGGTTCCCAACAGACCCATCCACATGAAAGTTCCAGGATGAACCTTTATGTATTTTGAACCATAAAAGTCTCCATACAGTAAATAACCGTGAATGGATGGTAACAGATTTGTGAAATACCAATGGGTTCCTGATTTAAAAAGGACTCTCACTGCATACAATGACATTGGCTAAGTTCAGGTTTTCTTAATTTGTAATAATCCTGCTAGGTAGTCTAACATACATTAAAGATTTCCATCCATCCATCCATTATCCAACCCGCTATTTCCTAACTACAGGGTCACGGGGGTCTGCTGGAGCCAATCCCAGGGCGCAAGGCAGGAAACAAACCCCGGGCAGGATGCCAGCCCACTGCAGGGCACACACACATACACCCATACCCACCAAGCACACACTAGGGACAATTTAGAATTGTCAATGCACCTAACCTGCATGTCTTTGGACTGTGGGAAGAAACTGGAGTACCCGGAGGAAACCCACGCAGACATTGGGAGAAGATGCAAACTCCATACAGCGAGGACCCGGGAAGCAAACCCGGGTCTCCTAGCTGTGAGGCAGCAATGCTACTCACTGCCCCACCGTACTGCCCTTCATTAAAGATTTCATTTATCTTTTCATCTTTTTAGATATTAGAAAGGTTTTCAAAGCACAAAGAACCAACATCATAGGGAAAGAACTCTTCCCAGAATGAAATGGTACTTTATCAACCAATGGCTCTATGATGGATCACACAGCCAAGTAAAGAATCATGAAGTACCATTAAAGAACCCAGAATTTTCAGAGTGTACAGTATGATGAAGCTTACTGGGCTCTTTCCTGCCATGTACCCTGTGCTGCTGGGATAGGCTTTGACTCCCCCAACCCTGAGTTCAGTTAAATGGGTCTCAGAACAACATGAAATGATGTGCTATTCCTTCAGCTGTGTCCATCAATGTGCTCTCCAGGTGAAGTTATGCGATTATGCTATTCCGTGCTCAGCGCCTTAGCGCAAACACAAGTGACTGACTATGTTTAATCTAGCACTTTAACCCAGACACTATAAATTGCTATTTCAAACACATATGCTGTTCAAAAAAAGAATATGAGCGCTGCCTTTGAACTTCAACGATAACACCCTGGCTCGGAGGCAAAGGAATTTCTCAGGCATACACAATATGTCGAAGAGAGAGTAATCAGAAATACTGTGTAGTTATGTGTACATCAAGTACAATTCACACTTAAGGAGAGATACGTGCAAAAATAACTTTCTAATAGCAGGCTCTCACTCACTTAACACAGCCAGATGTTCAAGTGTAATGGATTCTAAATGTTTACCACACTGATATTTAAATGGTAATTTGGCCATCAACTGTACTCTCTTAAGATCATTTTCAAGCTTGGTGTAACATGTATGGTTCTGCGTTCAAGCCCTTTGCTGCTCCTGATTTTGCAATTTACCACATGTAACTTTGACAAGGACAGACATTATTTGTTTTATTTATAAAAAAAAAGGGGAGCTGCGTGAAATTGAATTTTCTCACAGCGTATGAAATCCATTTGGTCATTTTTTGTCCCCGAGGTGAATACAATTACAAGCTAATACTTCATTTAGTGCCTAAACAAGTTACAAAACGCAGAACTGGAATATACCACTTAGCAATCTGTGATTTTTTTTCAGCTTGCGCACTCTTCTCACCCCACTCTGCTCTGTTTAACAGATGAGGTCTGTGAAATACAAATGTTGTAATCCTCTCAGAACAGGCACACTTTACATTGGAAGATAATAGTCATTTAAAACAAGAAGTAAAGGTGGAGCTACAGAAACTGGCAGGCAGCAGAGCAATTATACTGTTAGAGAAGCAACCTCTCCAGGCTCTGTAAAATGTCACCAGGATAATGAAAAACATGCAACACCTCCGGTTCAAGGCGGTTAAGCAGTCATTAAGCAGATCTGCTCATAGCCTACATTTTTCTGTGACAGAGATCTATTGTGTTCATCTCGGCTCTGTTTGGATACAGAGGAGACAGAGAGAGAGAGAGAGAGAGAGAGAGGAAGTTTACACGTCACTCCACCCACCACACGATGAACCACCCTGACTGGGATCCAAGTGCAGCGGGTGACACCTCAGGACCACACTGGAACAGTGTGTGAGGTTTTTAGTTTTTTACGGTGGCTGGAGTGCCATTCCTGCCACCAACCCCTAGGTTTTCCCTGTAAGATGTAGGACCTGCTTGCAAGGCTGGATGCAGATTAACGTCATACCCAGGTGTATTATCGTGGTATTTCACTTTTACCTAGAGGTAAGTGTACTCATCACATTTGTTACCGGGTTGATCTACTGTTGCACCTTAAGATTAACACACAGACACATAGATATACGCATACACACAGAAACTCAACAGCGCCCCATGAATGACACACACACAGCTGGTTAATCTCTAGCAATTTAAACCACACAAGTGCCTTAGGTATAACACAACTTGTCAGTCTTCTTGCACTTCCTGAGACTTCATACACACAGACTCTAACCACAATAGTGCTCCATGAATAACACACACACAGCTGGTTAACCTCTGGCATGTTAAACCACACAAGTGCCTTAGGAATAAAATCTGTCACTCTCTCAGCACTTCAAGAGACTTTTTATCGGCACGATCAACATACAATGTTTGAATGATATCTTAGACATAAATATTACTTTTGGTCTACAAGAATACATTTAAACATTCAAAGGCTCAGCACTCTTGACTATAGGTCATTTATCAGCCAAGAATACCTTACTTTACATACTGTTCCCTACTATTGCGTGGAGCTCTCACCCTCACCCCCTAATAAACCTTGCAGCACAGAGGTAATGGCAAACCTCCGGCTTCACCAGGCGCTCAAAGAAATCTACCATATTACTTCGATCACTCTATAGACATTAAGACAAAGCACAGAAAGTTAAAAGCAGCATGGTATTTATTACAGGAATAATAATACAAGTAGAACAAGGAATAATAGAAAATAGGACTGATAGTAAAGTCTGTATATATATACAGTCTTTAGAAAAAGCTTTAGAAAAGTTAAAGATGACAAGGATAGATGTTACAGGCGGCTTGTGACCGACCACTCGTAGCTGGTCATGAGATGCTTTTCTGATGATCAGATGGAAACGGCCACACGTTGCCTCTGCCCTCTTCTGATGTCACTCTGTTCTTTTCCCCTGAAGTCTTCATCCCTTCTTCTTCCTCCCTCCTATGTCGCTCTTCAGACAAGCCATATTTATTATAAAATTCTACCGGGGGTTTTGCAAGATGTCATTGTTAGATATTCTGATTGGCTGGCTGTCAATATGATGAATGAATTCACTCGTCCATTTTCCCAAACAATAAAACTTTTTTGATGTTGCTTAATACCTACTGGCATGTCTTCCTTTCCCAGGCTATAAACCCATTTAGCTATTTGTTGTCCCAGATGCCCAGGTTATAAACTAATCAATAGTCTTAGGCACCAGCATTTCCTTTGTTTGATGGAACAGCTGTTTTAAAAGTGAGGTACAACTGGGAAGAGGATATGCTTTGATGTGTCCAATATTTAATTCATCTGTTGTTGTCCTGAGCAAAATTTAATGAAAATACAGAACAAATTTTTTTGATTTTGTACCCCACAACACTAGGACAGAGCAAATGCAGGTTAAGGGCCTTGCTGAAGGGCCCAATGGAGTAGAGTCTCTTCTGGCGTTTACGGGATTTGAACCGGCAGATACAGATCCCTAGCCTCAGAGCCGCCACTCCACTCCACTTCACCCATTGACGTATGTACTACTTTCAGGACTTGCCTTCCAACTGATTAGGTCAATGGAGCTAATACCATACCATCTTCTTCGATAAGTGGTGTAGCCGACTGGTCAGGGAATTGTACTTTAAACGACAAACATTAACACTATAAATTCTCGCCAGATCAACTGAAGCAAGTCATTTAACTTGCCACTGCTCCAAATGTAAAAAACATAAATTAACAAAACAATTAAACTATAATTGTAAAGAATCAAAGGGGAATTTTCACTACAGAAACTTGCTATTTATATGATGTTATTTTCTGCCCAATTATAAAGTTGCCTATTGTGACTTGTGAGTCCCTGTCTTGCACCCCCAAAACATGAGTCTCAATACTTTAGCAAAACAAGCTTTATTCAGCAGGATCTAACATTCTTGTATACACAGAAACAGCAAACAAGCAGGGTCATGGCCAAGAAATCCTGTTCCCTGCATTTATAATGTTCCTTGCATCATTGATCGACGGCAGGCGCTTTTAGTGCGACCATGGTCAGCTCAGATTTGGAAGCCTGCGGTTGCCCCAATGACAAATAAGCTGTTTTCAACAGACGCGGCAATCACACTTCGGGATGATCTTCGGTGTGTCGTCCCGTTCCGGGGAGTCCCAAAAGAGTTTAGCAACCTCACACTATAAACTAGCTGACTGTTGTCCAAATGTGCATCTGAATGTGGACGGGCCAACTTGTGGGGAGTCAGTATAGTGGGCTAACTTATGCAATGAAAACACAAGACCATACCGAGGAACTCCATGAAAAACATAAGTGTGGAACAGAACTTAGACTTAGGGATCACATAGTCATGTAGGATAAAGTGTTTTGATATCCTTTCTATATTACAATATAGCATCCATCTTAGAAGAATAAAAAGGTTAATAAATGTCACAAACCTGTTGAGGCATATCAGGTCAAGTGAACAGCAAAGACAAGAATGTGCCAGGGACAGGTTGATGTAACACACCAAATGTATGATTAAGAGATCAGCAGATGTCCTGTAAACAATAAAACTGGACAGTCGTCACATACACAGTGATTTCAAGGGTAATGTCTGAACTGATAGTGAAGAAGGAGGATATAATGGAGAAGGACCTTTAATTAGGCTGGGTGTTCTCTTTGCCAAAAACCCCATGTTTTTTACCCAATCAGAGTATGATATGTATGCATTAATCAGCACTTTTATGTAAATTCACGTATCAGTAAGTATGAGCTTCTGCTTTTATCCTGTGATCATTCTGTAACAGACTGTTGTGAAGGATGCCCCCTTTTCAGCTTGGTACTATAAGAGAATAAATGGCACAATGAATGACTTTTCTCCTGCCTGGTGTCTGACTTGAAGAAGTTTTATCAACTTGTCCTACCAGAGGATTAATTTCTTACTTTAATTAAGATGATTGATTTCTACCACACAATTCAGGGGATGGAGACAAGAAGACATCCAAGTCGCTGAATACCATCAATAATGAAGAAATGGAAAGAGTGTGGCACAGCTTGAAATCTGGTAGAGCAGACCATTCACAAAAACTGAAGAAGACGAGTGAGGGAGACCACCAAAAGACCTCTGAGAGCTACGGGGGAGTTACAAGCTACACTGGTTATAATCGGAGAGACTGTGTAGACAACTACTATTGCTTGGGTGCTTCACCAGTAGGAAAGAGAGTGGCAAAAAGAAAAAACACTCATGATTTCTTGGGTGGAGTTTGCCAGATGGAACATGGGAGATTCTGAAGTAGAATGGAAGAAGGTTGAATGGTCTGATGAGACTAAAACTGAGCTGTTTGGCCATCAGACTAAACTTCACTATACAATATCAAAAACACAGGTTCCCCAGTGTGAGGCATGATGGTAGGCTGTGGGGATGCTTGTGCTTTGGTAAATCTGCAGAAGGTTTCACTCCCTCTTACTAAAGATATCTCACTACAGCGTGTTCAGTTAACAACGGTGCAATCCCACACTAGAGCGTCTATGTTCATTTGGTCTTGGCTTCAGCTACACTAATGGCAGAGCGCTGTGCTGTGTGTGTTCAGACTACCCATAAGCCAATGCAAACATGTATTGTGTCTGTTTCTATACATTGTGGTTACTGCATTATTTTCAAACTGCCTTTACCTTTTGATGTATGTTTTGTGTTTTTATCTCTTTTACTAATCTGACAGCCACCTGTATGTCCAGAGTAAGTGAGTCAGATACCTGGGAGACATCTCACATAGTGGCATCATGTCCTGGTGGTTTGGGTAAGTTAACAAATGGAGCCTCCCTTAAAAAAAACAGAATGGAAGGGGAAATAAAATTATGTAAGCATATATAAAACTGGATTAATTAAAAAATATCCCCTGCAGATTATAACTCTAAACAACTGATTTTGTCAAACTGCAGCTAAATGATATTTGAACTCATTCATTACATGACAAGGCGCAGCTGCCCTGACTGATATAAAAACAGGGCGGGTTTACAAATGGAACTGCAGTTGATCTGCAAGCAGAAGATCAGAGCTGCTGGGCTTGCAACAAGAACCACGCTGGCCACTAATAATTACAGTTTGTGCCATGCTGATTACTTAGCGGTATTGCATACAACAGACTGACCATGAGTTTTGGTTTATCTATACCCAAAGGGCCAATTTGATTTCCATATACATTCAGCCTGGAATAAAAATCTTTGAGATAATTGTCCCCTTTCATATTCCCATTATACAGTAAGTCAGGTCTCTTCCAAGATATATATTTACTGTCACACACGTGTGCATGGGATCAAATGTTGTGGGTTCTCAGCCGAACCAGGGGTTGGCAATGTTATCAGATCCTTTCTCCTGTTGTCCCTCTGCAGCCCAGCTGAAGACCGTACCTCTCAGTGACATCACTACCGGGTCCACCCAATGATGACATCATTTTCGGCGCCATGTGATGATGTCACTTACAGTACCCAGAATCCATCTACCTGCCACATCTGTTTCTGCACTGGCATGTCTGACTCCACCTCTTCCCGTCTCCCACCATATTTACAAGGCAGTTTCATCGTGCTAATCAGTTCTGCCTTGAACTCATGCTTGTGAAGATGCTTTTACATTTTGACTGAATTTTTTCAGTTCACTTAGCTGCTGAATGCGGTTACACCATGCACAGATTTTCTAACATAGAAGCACAGTATACATCAAATATTTCAATATTCAACAATTACACAACTGGCAGGCTACATGGCTCAGACACTCGATCTCGAACAATCCAACATCGTAGCCTACAGAGGGTGACTTTACCTGCCTATATAACATTCTGTGTGAGACTCTTTATGGTAGGGAGGCACGGTTGTGCAGTGGCAGTGGCAGATCATGTCCCAGGTCCTCCTTGTTTGGAGTTTGCATGTTCTCCCTGTGTCTGCATGGCTGTCTTATGAGGGCTCCAGGTTCCTCCCATATGTTAGGTGAATTCATTCAGTCATTTTCCAATCCGCTATATCCTAATACAGGGTGCAAGACAGGAACAAACTCTGGGCAGGGCACCAGCCCACCACAGGGCACAAACACACACACCAAGCACACACTAGGGACAATTTAGGATCACCAATGCAGCTAATCTGCATGACTTTGGACTGTGGGAGGAAACCCACATTGACACGGGGAGAACATGCAAACTCCATGCAGGGAGGACACGCCATCATGCTGCCTTGTTAGGTGAATTGGTGATTCTAAATTGGCCCCTGTATGGGGTAGGGTGTTGTGGTGTGTGTGGGTGCCCTGCAATGGACTGGCACCCTATCCAGGGTGGCTTTCTGCTTTGTGCCCTATGCTATATGGGACAGCTTCCAGCACCCCCATGACCCTGTTGAAGACTAAGCAAGTTGGAGAATGACTGACTGACTCTGCTCTTCCACAGCAAACACAACCCTAAGTGACTTTATAGGTTCTGTTTATCATATGTGTCATCCACATTTCCACTACTGGATTATTAGCAGGATTATAGATTTCTTGTAACCAGGGTCAAACAGCTTTGGGGAAAAAAAAAATTGGCATATTCCGTTATAAAGCCGCGTTCTGGCAGCTAAAACCTACTCCTCCGAACTGTGAGGAAATCCACACAATTTATGAACGAAAGTTATAAAACATCTTTAAACAATTTATAAAGTTCATAGATTGGCAAAGGTCTTGGTGAACAGACTTTCACTTCTTCTCTCTGTGGTTCGGATGTGACAACAGACTATTTCTCAAACAAAACATCTAAACAAGCTTACTGCAATAAACCATACAATATTTATTCATAACATAAGGAGAACAAAAGATGGATACATGCAAACGTAAATCTACATTAGTTTAGTTTGGTCTGTTTGTCTTCAATAGAAAAAAGCACACAGATTGTAAGTTTTGCTTCCTTAATTCTTATCTAAAGAAGTAACAAGGAAACATCACTCATTCAGAGCTGGCTTTAAAATGTTTTTTGTCACAGTTTGGATCTTTCAGTCAGTTGGATAGAAAAGTCCTTGGCTACTTATGAAGTTTCCCGCACCTTCACGTTGACGGCAGCATTGATTTGTTGACAGATTGTTTTCACACTGCTCCTCTGGTGTGTGTGTGTGTGCGTGTGTGTGCGTGTGAGAGAGATACGCTGCTCAGAAATTTCCTACTCATTTTAGGATGAGAAACACACAACAGCTAAAGACGTACCTTTGAAACAAGTTATAACTTTCAGTTACGGTGATACCAATAATCAGCATACATTAGCTGGCTTTGTCCTACCCATCAAGTTGCAGTCAGTCACGCTTGGGATCAAAGTAGGTGTCTGTATGGTTTGGTTCTCAGCTGCAGGTGATGCTTTGTCTCAATTCCTTCAGGGTGTTTATTGCACTTTTTCTTTCTTTTTTTTCAGATGTTAAAACAAGTGGATATGACTGGCGAGCTTTGTTGGGCTGAATGGCCTTTTCTCATCCCGATGGTTCTAATGCTCTTCTCTATTGTTTGCTTTGATTACACCTTGTGGCTGTGGATGGTCTCTGAGGTTTCACAAACAGTGGTCCTCTTTTGCTAACATAAAAATTTTGTCAACTCCCTGCATCAGCAAAACAAATGTGTTGCTTTACGTAGGTCTCGCCTTATTTTCCTTTAGCCTGATTGGACACACTGTTGCACCCACATCCAACTCAGCTATGGATAATCTTCCACTCTTATGGTCGAGTGCTAGTATACCCTTTGGAGTGAAAGGAACCGTTCCAGACTTTATTAAAGCCACAACCTAGGAGGTAAATAGGGGTCCTGCTATAGAGCATAAATTAAGGCTAGGCAGGGAGCAAAGACTTCGGGCAATTAGACCAACAGAACATTAGAACAATCTACAGTAGATGATAACAGGCCATTCAAAGCTCGCCAGTCCTATTCAAGTAATTCTTCCAAAATAACATCAAGTCGAGTTTTGAAAGTTCCTAAAGTCCTTCCTTCCACCACACTACTTGGTCACTTATTCCATGTGTCTGCAGTTCTTTGTGTAAAGAAAACCTTTCTAATGTTTGTGCGAAATTTACCTTTAACAAATGTCCAACTGTGTCCCTGTATCCTTAATGAACTCATTTTAAAGTTACCGTCTCGATCCACTGGACTAATTCCCTTAATAATTTTAAACACTCCTTTTGCTTAAACTGTAAAGCAAGGGTGCCCAATACATCAATCGCGATTGACTGGTAGGTCGGAAAGGTAGTGCAGGTAGATCGTGTTGCATTCAAATTTTTTTTTTTAAATGTTAGTCTATCATATATCCTCCCTATGGCATTTGCCACTTGATTGACATACAGGGAGGCCAGTCTGAGATCTCTTTTCTTCTAACACATTGGTCATCCCACACACATGATCAAAAGCCTGAGCTACTGCAAAACTCCGGCTATCTAAGTGATCTAGTTAGCCTTCCAATTTATATCGACTAAAGAAGGGATTTTAAAAAATGTGTTCTTTATGGGCTGGATGTGGAATTGGAAGAGGATTTTTTTTCTCTCACAATGTCACATTGAAGTGTGTTTGTCTGATCTGGCAATCTATCATTGCTATTCCAAAGAAGGAACATGTGGAAAGGCACTTTCAAACTGTTCATAAAAACTACGAAACTGACTTCCTTCTGAAAAGCGATCTGAGAAAGAGAAAGGAGAGGGAACTAAAATCGCTGTCAATCGGAAAGCCATCATTTTTCACTTGGCTGAATTCAAAACCGAAGGCAGGCACACCGAAGCATCGTTCCGGGTGAGTCACTCGATCATTAAGCATAAGAAGTCCTTCCAAGATGGAGAGATGATAAAAGATGCCTTTGTTGAGACAGATGGCTAGGGAGAAATTCCTGCTGAGATTTCAAGACCCCTGGCCGGAGGAAAAGGAGTTTCTCCTTGTCATTAAACATGCAAAATACAAGCAACTTAATAACGATCAATGGCCGCTAGACTTGGTATTTTTTTCCATCTGACCAACATGTTGAATGAGCTTAATTTACAGCTGCAAGAGAAAACCATGGTCAATATGATTAGCTCAGTTAATGCTTTCAAACGAAAAATACAACATCAGGCCTCAGAGCTGCAGCGCCTTGATTTGGGGAACATCCAAAACCTCGCGTCAGAGCTGGAGACGCAATGGAAGGTGTGTGCACAACTTGACAGCATCCGCTACACAGAGCAGGTTGAAAATTGCCTGTCAGACTTTATCTAATAGAAAAAAATTAACGATTCGAATGTTGCCCAATGCAGCGGAGTAAGAGTAGCGTTTCTTCTTCACAAATGTACTCAAGTAAAAGTAAAAAGTATGGTGCAGTAAAACTACTCTTAGAAGTACAATTTTTTTAAAATGTTACTCAAGTAAATGTAACGGATTAAATGTAACTCGTTACTACTTACCTCTGATACTCAGTATATATATATTAAACCTTTTTAAACTGAGGGAAAATATACCAATAATTATTTGTTAAGGATCTCTTTGTATGCCACGTTGTCAGTTTAGGCTACCGGTTGTAATATGACCAAGCTGTGCACTGAGCTTACTCTTGAGCATGCAACGTACAGTTGGCCATGTGAACAGTAATCTTGTTTCAAATCTCACAGCTTGGATTGCTGCTATCATAATCGGTTTTAGTTTCATGGTTTGTTTCAATTATGACAGTATTTGCAGGACTTGTGTTGAAGTGACATTCGACATCTGTCAAGCGTTGTAAGCATACAACCGGTTTCATCGATAACTTCGCATCCAGCTTTTGAGAGTTTAAACATTCATAAACATCAAAGTGTCCACTACTGAAATCGTCACCTGTGAATCTAAGATGTTTAAGAGGCATTGGCGGTTGTCGAAAGGTGTAAAATTTTTGGCCATTTCGGTACACTTGAAAGCGACAACCGAACAATTCAGCGGCAGCCTTCAGTTCACATGCAGAACCATAGGTGAAGGGCTTAAGCATTTCACTCATCTAGTGCTCCTGTGTAGTATAATTATCTGCTGTACCGTCATCAGTCCACACCTTGAACCTGTCCCAGTCATTCAATACATAAGACGCAATGTTCCTCCGGATATCAAGAGCGAGCCTGATATGGCCGTGCAATATGTAACAAAGAGAATAGAAAAGGTAGGTGCTATCTCCGGGGATGGAAACCACTCGGTAAGTGACAGTTCTTTGATCGATGGTGATCACGTCGATAGACATGTTAATGGGGGTACGGTTGGAACGATAAAGGAAATGGGTACCTGAACAATGTAAAGTAAGTCTAAAATACTTACACAATAAATATAATTGCAATAAACGAACAATAAAACAGCGGAGAAGCAGTGGATTAAATAAAAAGGCTGTAGTTATCAGCAGGGAGATGTGAATCCCGTGGCGAAGCATTATATATATATAATTTTTAATATGTAGGTAGATCATTTTGACCTGGTCATTTTAAAAGTAGCTCACAAGCCGAAAAAGTGTGGGCACCCCTGGTGTAAAGGCTCAGCTCTTTTAATCTTTCCTCATAACTCATCTCCCATAGCCCTGGAATCAGCAGGGCACTATGGGATCTGGAGTTCGGCTTCACAGCCCTGCTGAGTACCGTGGGTGGTGCCAGGAGACGCTGCAGGGAGACCTGGGAGTCTCTACTTTCTACATAGCCCGGAAGTACTCCAGAGTCATGGGGACGGAAGTCCCGAAGTACTTCTGGGGTGAAGAAAATGCATGTTCTCCATCTGACCCGGAGGTGCAGGCAAGTCACGGGGACGGAAGGACAGAAGCACTTCCGAGTCAAGGACTATATAAAGGGCTGCTCTAAATCCAACATGTGAGCCGGAGTTAGGTGGTAGTAAACACAGCTTGCTAGGAGATGTGGAGGAGAGAATTACGTATAATTATTGTATTTATTATTATTACTTCCCTGTGTATGGTGGCTGGGGTGCTTAGAGACACTATTTATAAGAAAGGCAAAGGAATTAAAATACCTTTTTGTACTTTTGCCTGGTGTCCTTGATGTCTGTCTGTCAGGTTAGAAGAGTGACAGCGCCCTCTAGTGTCACACCATTCTTTTCTAATACATTCCTTTTACTTGTGAATTGATTTGTAACATACTTTTTGATTACACTCAGGATGAAGAACACTATATACATACAATAAACAACAAGGCGTCTCCAAGTTATATTAGTCCTACTGCATACTGCATTTGACTCAATGGCGCTCTATCACTCATTCATCATGCTATAATATGGAAACATATGAATCCCCCTTTTCCCTTTTTTATGTCATTTGTGTTTCTGGCTATACTTGATTCATTCCATCCTTTGTGATTCATGTATGAAAGTGTGGCCTGGAGGCTAAGGTGCTGAACTTTAACAAAGCTTTGATGCTTCTGGGTTAGCCTTTTCCTTCACTGACCCTGCAATGAAACACATGGGTTCCAAAAATGGAAAGATGGATGACATAAAATAAAACTAACTGTATGATGGGAGACCTGGGTCCGCTTCCCGGGTCCTCCCTGCGTAGAGTTTGCATGTTCTCCCCGTGTCTGCGTGGGTTTCCTCTGGGCGCTCCGGTTTCCTCCCACAGTCCAAAGACATGCAGGTTAGGTGCATTGGCGATACCAAATTGTCCCTAGTGTGTGCTTGATGTGTGTGTGTGTGTGTCCTGTGGTGGGTTGGCACCCTGCCTGGGATTGGTTCCTGCCTTGTGCCCTGTTTTGGCTGGGATTGGCTCCAGCAGACCCCTGTGACCCTGTGTTCGGATTCAGCGGGTTGGAAAATGGATGGATGGATGTATGATGGGAAAATCTAAAATTAACAGCAATTTTAAAGTTACACAACAAACGCAATGAATAGAAGCTGATGCAATTCAAAAGCTTCTTCTGAACAAGATCCAAGTGTTCTGGAGTGGATTGTCACCAGAGATGACACATGAGTCTATGACTGTGAAAAGGAAAGAAAGAGACAAAGCGTGTATTGGAAACACCCATCTTCTCCAGTAAAGAAGAAATTCAACCTGTCACACACAGACCCATGGGAGACAGTTTACGGGTTCAAATAATGTTGTTTCTCAGCTGAACCAGGGGTTGGCGCTGTCATCTAATCCTCCCTCCCTTTCTACCCCTGTAGACCAACTGAAGAACCCACCCAGTAAGGTTGCTTCCAGATGACATCACTTCTGCTTCCCAGAGCCCACCTCCTGATGATCTCACTTCTGTGTTCCTGAATTTCCCATCTCTTCCTGTCTGCTACATATAAATAGAACAGCCTTCCTAATGTTAGTCAGTTCAGTTTTGGACTCAATTCTGTAAAGACGTGTTTCTTTTTCTCCCAAACTTCCAGTATACAGGGTGGCCATCCCCAAACACTTTTCTTCCATTTATTTTGTTACAACCGATAACCCCTCCACCAAAGAAAATCATGATGACCTTCTTTTGGGAAGGGTCCCAGTGCAGGAGATTTTCAGAAATACGGACAATCAGTAATTAGTCCAACATGCTCTGCTATGCTTACAAAGAAACTGAAACCTGCAATTTTCAGAAAAAGACAAGGAATACTGTCAAAAACAGTCTTGTTGACCCATCACTATCACATCTTGAGTCCACTTAAACAGGCTCTTTGTGGTCACAGGTTCAACTTTGATGATGACACAAAGGAATTGGATCTGCAGGGAGACTGTGGAGAAGTGATGGATCTGTTATGTTCATCTGCTCACAGTTACCGGGTATTAAAGGGTAAGTTGCACTTTACTTTTCAATTCTCCCTCATATAACCCTCTGAAAGTAGACAATCACGACCTAGAGTTACGTTTCTTCCACAGCAATTTTCTGACAGTCAGTTGCATGTTGTTTACATGTTGCTTGGATCAAATAAGTGTAAACCATTAAATGTTTTAAAAATCATTATTCTTTTCCATAAGGTGTGACACAAGATTCACCTTAAATGTTCCTTGTAATCAATCTGAGTGTAGTGCCCTGGAGTGTCAGATCTTCTTAAATTGAAGATGCTTATATTTTATTTTTTGCTCAAGAAAAAAAAAAGTGAATTTAATTTTACAGAGACAATTAACATCAAAGTATCTTCTCCTCCTCAATTGTATCAACCTTTAAACATCTGTTTGAACGCTTTGCCTCAGGCCGTGTTGTTTATCTTATCTCATGGAAACTAAACTTTGACAGCCAGCCAATCAAATGTGTGTAATATCCCATGTCCCCATATCACATGTCACGAAGACGTGGAATTTTAACATAAATACACCTTGTCCGATGGACAGAAAAACAATGTGTCGACAAAAAGAACAACAAGTGAAGACAAAGGCAACACCAGATGAAGAGACCAGGACATGGGTAATCGTTTCATCTAAACGTTGGAGGATGTAACTCGTGTATTTCACCAACTGCTGAATCAAAAAGCTGCCCGAGGCCAACATTCATCTTGAACATCATTAATTTTCAGTAAGCTATTAAAGACTATACATATATCCAGACTTTGCCATCCATATTTTTCTTTTATAGTTTTTTCCCTACTGGTATTATTATTCTTTAATAAATGCTGTGTTACTATACTTTTATCTTTAGAACTAGAGTGAATGAAGTAGCAAAGTAAATATTAAGAGCACCCAGAGCAGTAGGAGGTTGCCATACGCTCCCATCTGCAGGAGGGGAGCTTCATTCAATAGTAGGAAGAGTATGGTAAAAGTAAGACATCATTGGAGGATAAATGGCTTATAGCCACGGATGTTGAGCCTTTGTATATAAATAATATTTAAGTCTGTGATATATCTAAGACATTGAATGTTGCTTGTGCCAATGATAAGTAAGTCTCTTGAAGTTCTAAGGAGTGACGGGCTGTCCATGCGTTGTTCATGCAGCACTGTTGTGGTTAGGGTCTGTGCGTATGAGTATATCTATGTATGTGTTTGTTAATCTTAAATTGCGAGAGTAGACGATTCCAGTAACGAACCTGGTGAGTTCACGTATGTCTGGAAAGCAAGTAAGGGTAATCTGAGGATAATTTCACGTTAATACACTGATGGAAAAAAATAAAATATAAATAAGTATTGCTAAAATCTTGAAATTGGAAATCTCCATTACAAATGGTTTTCTTCCACAGAAAGAGAAGCGCAGATGTGAAGTTTTGCACTTTAAGCCTGTCTATTTGCATATGACTATGCTAGTGTATGAAATACTGGTATAGAGGGGTCTCATTATGCATGCCAGCACTAGGCCCTTTGTTCTAAACGTACATATTACATTTTAGTTAGTCTCATTGAGTCAGATGCATAATTCATATGTTTAGACTGGGGCGGATTTACAATGAAACTAATGAAGGTTAAGTTTCAGGGCCCATAATCCTAGAGGGGCCCCACATGCTAACTTTAATTTTCATCCCCCTCACCCCCAATAACTCGAAAATTATAACTCACAGGTCATTTTTATTTACACCAGTGGCTTTGACATGTGAGATAATCCAGTACTGCAATTTTAATCAAAATTTGAAATGCAGTGGTTAAATTAAAAAAAACAAACAAACTTTGTGGTCATCTGTCAAGATCAATAAACAGCGGTTACCCAGACTTTGATGTTATTTGCGACGGGACTCCCTTAAACAGTTCAAGCTTCAGATCGCCAAAAATGTAGTTCTTCTATCGGTTTGGAGACAACCATGAGTGGGTTTGACTTAAATGTGGGTGGAAACATTTAGACGGGTCACATTTCTGAACCAATCCGACGCCTCATGAAGGCGGAGCTTAAAGCATGGGTGGGGATTTTAAACAGCAGAGAGCAATGGTGTTCTTGTCAGGAAGCCTGTGGTTACAATAGAAAAACCTTCTGTGGCAGAAAAGTCTCTGAAAAAAGACCCCCGATAAGCATATAAATGAGTATTGTGTTTGTGGAGAACAATTTACATGTGTTAAAAAATACCATAACCTGTTGCAAGGTGAAAACGTTTCTTTAAGACCAGACTATACTGAAGCATTTGAAAACACCACTGGGCTAATGGTAAACATGAACAATGCATTGCCTCCAGCTCTATTCAATGTCATAGTCAATGTGAGTCAATGTGAGGTTCAAAGAGTCGGCAGCTTATGTTCACAAAATGATAAACTGTAAAATTTGCATTCAAACCAACCTGTTGCCCCCACAGAAGTCTTAGCACATTGATAATGAAGAGACATAGGAGATGCAGAGTTCAGCAGTAAATACATCTGACACAGTAAAACTAATGTCACATTATATGACTTCTAGTCAAAGGAGATGCCCACTTGAGGATTGAAGTTGCCAATCACATTCTCTGACCATGTCTTAAATATGCTTAATGACTCTGACACTGAGGGTGCCACTGTGACCTCTCAGTAAGAGGACCAGGGTTCACATCCCGAGTCCTCCCTGTGTGGGGTTTGCATGTTCTCCTCATGTCTGTGTGGGCTTCAGTTTCTTCCCATTGTCCAAACAAATGCAGATTAGGTGAACTAGCGGTGTGTGTGTGTTTGTTTTGCGATGGACTGGCACCCTGCCCAAGGTTTGTTAATGCCTTGTGCCCTCTGCTAGCTGGGATAGGCTCCAGCACCCCCTGCAACCCTGGTCTGGATTAGACAATGACATGAAATTGACTCTGAATTCACTCAGGCAGAGTCAGGTAGGTGTCATGGGTGAGGCACAACATCATTCACCTCCTGACTACACAACTAAACGAAATATTAAAGTAAGTTCAAAATACTGTCTACTACCAAAGCAGAATATACACACAGTGTTTTAATGCATATGTAGTATACATTCAGACCACAACATTCTCTAAACCAGGGGTCTCAAACTCCGGTCCTGGAAGGCCGCAGTGGCTGCAGGTTTTCATTCTAACCATTTTCTTAATTAGTGACCTGTTTTTGGTGCTAATTAACTTCTTTTGAACTAATTGTAATTAACTTGCTCTTGAAGACTCAGACCCCTTAATTGTTTCTTTTTCCTTAATTATCTGCCAAACAATAATGAGATATAAAATGAGCCAAAACACGGCCAGCAAACTGTGTCCATCATAGAATATCTGAAACTAAAGAAAGGTGAAGGTCTCAGGAATGCTGATCTGCTCAGGTCCACAAATCATTTTCACAGCACTCTTAGAAAAGAGAAAATCAAAAATTTTGAAAATGTCTGATATTGCACAGCGAGAGCAGCAACATGCCATGGGAATAAAGAACGGATTTAATTAACAACAAGAATCAGCACCTAATTAAGAAACTGGTTGGAGTGAAATTGGTTGGAGTTTGAGGCCCTGACTTAGTTGGCTTTCTGTTGGCTCCCTCACTTCACATTTCATTTCTGTTTAGGTGCCATTTGGGAAGCAACTCAGTGGAACAATGAAGAAATTTAGGGGAACAAATCTTAAAAAAACAAGTCAATTGAAATTAATTCAAAAGAAGTTAATTAGCAGCAAAAACAGTGCACTAATTAAGAAGATAGTTAAAATGAAAACCAGCAGCCACTGCGGCCCTCCAGGAACGGAGTTTGAGAACCCTGCTCTAAATGCTACTTGGCGTCGCTACACCATGTAGTGATGCAATAGTCAAAATGAATCATTATGTTTCAGTTACCTGATGCTGCTGCGCTCATGGATAGATGATGGACATTTTATTTTTTTATTTTCTCTCATTGTCAAGTCTTTTCTCTCTCTCCATCTTTGCACAGTTATTTTATTCATCTCACTAATGCAGGACAGTAATGGGACACTGCAGCCCCAAATGTTTAAAGTGCATGGAGGAAACTGTGGGTGAGCTTTTAGGAAGAAACCCTGTAGACGGAGCCTTTTGAGCGATGCCCTTCGCCCTCATTCATCACAAACTTTTGAACATGCTGTCTGCCTCGCCAGACTTGATTTTCTCTGCAGTGCTATTTTAATTCTGATCCCTTCACTTTTTTTCACATTTTGCTAAGATGCAGCCTTGTGCTAAAATTATTTACATTCATTTCTTCCTTCATCAGGCAATGCTTGATACCCCAGAATGGCAAAGCAAAAACAGGATTTTAGGAATTTTAACAAATTTATTTGAAATAAAAAATACAAAAAACTGAAATATGCCATTTCACTTATACTCACGTGTAAGTCGGGTCTTGTAACCTGAAAAATCGATCATAACATCAGACCCCGACTTATACATCCATTCAAAAATGTGACACTTCATTTTTTTTTTTTTACATCTTCTTGTCTCCAGTCTCCCATCAGTTTCTCAGACACATCGAATTTTGTTGCAGCAGCGCGGTTACCAATTTCTTTCGCTACTTTAACGATGTTTAACTTAAAACCAGCTTTATAATTTTATGTGAATTTCTCCTTGGGATTAATAAAGTATCTATCTATCTATCTATCTATCTATCTATCTATCTATCTATCTATCTATCTATCTATCTATCTATCTATCTATCATCTTCTGATCAAATGATCCATCATAGATAAGAGATGCTCTTACGATAAAAGTGTATGAGAGTGTGAGATACAAAAAACACAAATCAGTTCAAATGTTGCTTCAGAATAGTTTGGGTATTACCGTGTGGTCACGTAGGAACAACAGAGATAGAGAGAGAGGGTTTAGTAGCACATGGTGATACAGCACATTGCCGCACCCACATAGAAAAAAAAGACAGTGTGCTCTCAGCTGGGCGTTAGTATATCATAATCTTTTGGACCAATAGCGTGAGTTTTCCGCATTCGACTCATATGACTGACATTATAAAATACCAGAAAGTATACGGTAAAATCAAGACCCTTTGCTATGACACTTGAAATTTGCCTCAGGTTCATCCCGTTCTATTGATATTCATTGGGAGGTTTCAACGCTTGCATGGAGTCCACCTGTGGTCAGTTGAACTGATTTCAAAGGATAAGGAAAGGCACACAGCTGTCCATAGAAGGTCCCACAATTGAGCAAAATCCAAATCATGAGGTGGACGGACTTGCAAGAGGAGCTAATAGACAGGATTGTGTCGAGGCATGGATCTGAGGAAGGCTACAAAAAAATTGTCTCCGGCATTGAAGGTACCCAAGAGCACAGTGGCCTCCATAATCCTTAGATAGAAGAAGTCTGGAACAACAACAATGGCACTTCCTAGAGTTGGCCACATGACCAAACTGTGCAAGAGAGAGACCGAGAAGCCAATAGTCACTCTTGATGAGCTCCAGAGAAGATGTCTGTATACGAAAGAAACTTTCAGAAGGACAACCACTGCACTAATATGAACAGTCATCTGATCTGAATGGCACATGAAACGGAAAGTCCAGCCAAGGATTGCAAGGAATTGCAGACAGTGGTGAAAACTGACAGATCATTGTTGGCACACTGATTCCATCTCTTCAGGACTTGCCAAGAAAAGGCAAAAAGAATTCTAAAGGACCCTAGACACCCAGGTTGAGCATGAAGTTCAAAGAAGTTGGAATTCAGGGTGTTGTTTTTAGATGGGTGCAGAATTGGCTCAGACACAGGAAGGAGAGGGTGATGGTGTGTGGAACCTTCTCAGAATTGGTTGATATTAAGAGTGGTGTCCAGCAGGGGGCAGTGCTGGGGCCGCTGCTATTTTTAATATATAGAAATAATTTAGATAGGAAATAAGTGACAAGCAAGTTAAGTTTGCAGATGATGCCAAGAAAGGTGGATTAGCAGATAATTTGGAATCCATTAAATCATTACAGAAGGACTTGGACAGTTGACAGGCTTGGGCAGATTTGTGGCAGATGAAATTTAATGTCAGTAAATATAAAGAATTACACATAGGAAGTAAAAATGTTAGGTTTGAATACACAATGGGTGGTCAGAAAACTGAGAGTACACCTTATGAGAAGGATTTAGCAGTCGTAGTGGACTCTAAGCTATCGACTTCCAGACAGTGTTCAAAGGCCATTAAGAAGGCTAACAGAATGTCAGGTAATATAGGGCCTTGATTTGTGAAGTACAAGTCACAGGAGGTTCTGCTCAAGTCTTTATAACACACTGGTGAGTCCTCATCTGGAGTCCTGTGTGCAGTTTTGGTCTTCAGGCTATAAAAATGACATAACAGTGCAAGAAAAAGGTCCAGAGAAGAGCAACTAGACTGATTCCAGGGCTACGGAAGATGAGTTATGAGGAAAGATTAAAAGAGCTGAGCCTTTACAGTTTAAGCAAACGAAGATTAAGAGGTGACATGATTGAAGTGTTTAAAATTATGAAGGGAATTAGTCCAGTGGACCGAGACTTATTTTAAAATGAGTTCATCAAGAACACGGGGACACAGCTGGAAACTTGTTCAGGGTAAATTTCTAACAAACAAGTTTTTCTTTACACAAAGAACCACAGACACTTGGAATAAGTGACCAAGTAGTGTGGTAGACAGTAAGACGTTAGGGACTTTCAAAACTCGACTTGATGTTTTTTTAAGAATTATGTGGATAGGACTGGCGAGCTTTGTTGGTCCTCCAACTTGCAGGGAAAACTTGGGGGTTGGTGGCAGGGTTGGCACTCCAGCCACCATAAAAACCTTGCACTGTTCCAGTGTGGTGCTGAGGTGCCACCCGCTGCACTCGGGTCCCAGTCCAGATGGTTCATCGTGTGGTGGGTGCTATCAGCACATGCACCCAAACTCTCCACCCTCTTTCTTCTGTGGTTCTTGTGTATGTAATGATGGGTTTAGTGTTATTTAATATGATTATTATAACTATTAGATTTACGTTTGAGCTTTTTCTATTCCATATGTTTTATGTTGATTATTGTGCCTACAAGGAACTAGACACAAGTAAAGATATCATTGTACATGTGACAATAAAAAGACCTTGACCTTGAAAGTCTGCTTGAGGTTTGCAAAAACTCTCAGAATATTAGAGACAAGATTCCCTGGTCTGAGGAAACCAAAATGGAATTGTTTGGTCTCATTTCTTCATGTCATGTCTGGAGGAAACCAGGCATTACTCACTGCATGAACCAATACCGTTCCAGTGGTGAAGCATGGTTGGTGGCAGCATCCTGCTCTGTGGTTGTTTTTCAGTGGTAGAGACTGGGAAACCAGACAGGGCTGAGGGAAAAATGAATGGAGCAAAGCACAGAGATATCTTTAATGAAACTCTGCTCCAGAGCTCTCTAGACCTCTCACTGGGCTGAAGGCTCACCTTCCCACTGGACAATGATCCTAAGCACAAAGCAGAGATAACACAGGAGTGGCTTAGGGACAACTCTGGGAAGGTCCATGAGTGGACCTGTCAGAGCCAGGACTTGAACATAATCAAACATCTCTGGAGAAGAGGCCTGAAAACACCTGCCCTCTGACAGCCTCCATCCAACCTGACAAAGTTTGGGGGGGATCTGCAGAGAAGAACGGCAGAATAGCCCCAAACTCCGGGTGTGTGAAGGCTGTCACATCAAACCTAAGAAGACTCCAGGCTGGAATGGATGCGATAGGGGCTTCAGCTAAAGTACTGGGTGAGGGGGCAGTTCGAATGCTTGTGTCAATGGGATAGTTCAGTTTTAAAATTTTTAATACATTTGTAAAAATCCCTTAAATCCCACTTTCTCTTTGTCATTCTGGGGGATGGGATGTTGCTTAATTAATTAAAATGACATAAAAATGTGAAAAAGTGATGTGAATGATTTCTGAAGGCACTGTATTTATGGGATACAGCAGTGTATTCAAACAATCAAGTTTTTCAGATAGGAAAACATGATGATATTATAGAATGAGAGTAACAGCAAAAAGTATAACACCATGTTTAAAAATGAATGTAATATTGTATAAAAATAAATTAAACAATCCGTCCATCCATTTTCTATTATCTACTTTCTTCAGGTCAGCAGGTGGTGGCACCTCTCCCAGCAGGAACCAAACAATATAAGGCAGAGGAAGAACATCTGAGCATGAGTGGGCAAGCACTGACACACCACCACACACGAGACACGCAAACGAGCTGAGCAGTCGAGCCGCACAAAGCAGAAGGGAAACCCAGGCATCATTTTCTGATAGGACAACTGCATCAAGATGAGCCGATAGACAGTTAGAAAAGGCACTAAATGATAGATAGATAGATAGATAGATAGATAGATAGATAGATAGATAGATAGATAGATAGATAGATGTGAAAGACACTATATGATAGATAGATAGATAGATAGATAGATAGATAGATAGATAGATGTGAAAGACACTATATGATAGATAGATAGATAGATAGATAGATAGATAGATAGATAGATAGATGGATGGATGGATGGATGGATGGATGGATGGATAGATAGATAGATAGATAGATAGATAGGAAAGGCACTATATAATAGATAGATAGATAGATAGATAGATAGATAGATAGATAGATAGATAGATAGATAGATAGATAGATAGATGAAAGACACTATATGATAGATAGATAGATAGATAGATAGATAGATAGATAGATAGATAGATAGATAGGAAAGGCACTATATAATAGATAGATAGATAGATAGATAGATAGATAGATAGATAGATAGATAGATAGATAGATAGATAGATAGATAGATAGATAGATAAAGCACTATATAATAGAGGCAGACAGATAGCACATAATTTGTCCCCAAGGGAAGTCTGGCTTTTACAGAAGCTTAATAAATAAATAAATAGTATAATACTATTAAAACAACAACCTCCCTCTCAAATACAAACCAGAATGACTAAAAGAAAATAAAACCAAAAAAGAAAGAAAACATTCTGACTTAGCTAAAGATATAAAGAGCAGTCCCATTCACCGCGAGGCACTCTAATGGCGTTATTGCTCCTTTTGTCACTGAGTCTATGGCTGCAGGTGGTATTCAGAGGCAGGGTTTGCTGTTCTGGGCTTTGCAGCTCTCTCAGTGTCTGCTTTGGCCAATTTTAGAAGCACAGATACCTCCAAAATCTTTATAGAGATCACAGACTTAAAGCTGATTTCACAGCCTAGCTTCACATTTTCAAACCTGCTGCTTAATCTAATTCAGGCTCTCAGAGGGTCCGAGCCTCTCCAGGCAGCACTACACACAAGGAAGGAATCAGACCTGTGCTGGTTGCTATTCCATTGACACACACCCACACAGCGACAACTTAGATTTGCCAGGTAGCCTAACATGCACTTGTTTGGGACAAGTGACAGATAAACATTCAAACATTCACTCTGCACTTTTATTCTATCGGTAATCTTTACTTTCAAGATTTTTTTTCTACAAGATGCTATTGTAACATTACAAGATCATTTTGATGGACTGATATTTTTACTGTATGTTAATCAGCCTAGAAAAGTTTTTTCATCCCATGTGTTCAAACAAATCAACATTGTCTGTGCATGCATGAAGGGCTTAGCAATTTGTAAAGTGGCAGTTACCTGTGAACTTGTCACAGTGCTCTGGGCCTACACTCAGTGAAGGCCGCTATACAAAACTGAATTGAATTGAACAAATGAGTGAAGCACAAATCTGTAGGGTACAAGATCAGATAAATCTAAGTGGAGAAGTCATTTTTTTACTTTCAAAAACTGGCAGCATTCATCCACAAGGGTGCCAACGGTTGAGTTATGTCTCTTGTTCACAGACCGAAGATTTAAACGGTGTTGTGATTGATGAGTCTTATTAGATGATCTGCTTTTCCCTAACCTCCTTATCCTGCCACAGCCTCTCTGTGTTGCTACTAGCTTTAGTTTTATTATGCAGACTATATTAACTCCTCTTCTCTGAGTATTAATTTTTCATTTGTATTCCTTCAGAAAAGAAACACTGTAAAGTTCACTATAAAAGGCACTATATAGTGTGAAATGCTGGACTAATCTGTGCTAAGTATATTAACCAAGTGACAATTTATTAAACATTAGCATTACCTTGTATTATTTGTTTGCACTGCTCTGGGCTAGACAACCTGTCTTCTGTGAAAGGCACTACATAAACACACCACACCTGAATAGATCTTTTCTTTTGCCCAGTGTTTAAGTTTTGTGAAGCATTTATCATTTTGCAGTCTTTTCATGATGAATATGAAAGTAAGACTACTCACACACTCGAAAGCCCGCTCCCGGTGACGAGTGTCCATTCTCAGTGCTGTAGAGGGTGGTCATGTTCCCCTTCTCGCAGTGGTTGGCGCATCTCCCGTTGGTACAGCGGATCTTGCAGATGGTAGGGGTGAAGAGCACTTTCACATGCTCCCTTGCCATGCTCTGGTTCACAGCTGGAGAAGGAAACAGAGCGGAGAAGTAAAGCAGCAGAAGGAATCGCAATGCAGTCATGCTGTGCCTTCAGTCCGTCCCGAAGGAGGAATCCACGCAGAAGTCAGATATGCTTTTTTTTTTTCCAGCTTTGGGGCTGGAACCCAAAAAAAAAAGTAAAAAAAAAAAGGGAAATTCAGCTTTGAGCAGACATGGTTCTTTAATTACTAAAATACATTGTGAAGAATAAGCAGGGGGGAAAAGTTTCAAAGCTTAGCCTAAAAATGAATGCCTGTCCAGTTAATTGGAAGCAGTATTGCGAGCGTGCTCTGGGCTGACATCCAAACACAATGTTTATAAGGGATCCCATCCACTCCAGAGTTCGCTTAACTCTTTAGAGGGCTTCAGGAGCTTTGTGTGGCTCACAGCAGTCAGGCGTGAACTGGCCAGACCTTTTAAAGCTGTCAGCTCCAGAAAGGAAGAAACGCAGCAAAGTGCTTTAAAACCACCAGGAGGGACGGCGGAAGACGACTGAAAAATCTCAGGAAATCAAAAATCTGCTGACCTTCGAGGAGAAGCACCAGGAGATCACACTTTCTTGGATTTTTTTTTTTTCAGTCATCACACCAACTCTTAGCTGTGGGTTCTCCAGAAATGCTGCACCTTCATGCTTCTGGCTTGCAGTCTTGACCTGCACTCAATTATCCAATGCGATTTTTATTTTAATAATACTAGAGGGCTTCGCTTGCCAACCCCCGTGCCAACACTACGCGCTAGCCTCTTTGTGGTTCTGCCACTCGCGTATGGGGATGCAGTTGTACAATTTAAACAGATTGTTATTTTCATGGGAATTGTTACATATGCATAATAGAAACAACTGTTTTACATGACAGCGAGTAATTAACAATAATTAAAAAGTGTTTCACGTTGTGTTACAGTTATTCGTTGCATAATATGACTTTGTTCTGTTTGGCTTTGAAATTAACACACAAATACTTTTAAAACTTACACTTCATTAAAAGCAATTTTTTAAATTAAATTTTCGTCAACATCGCATTGAATTTTGATTCTGTGTTTGGACTTTCATCGTGACAACGCAATGCATAACTGCCCGTGATTGAAGTTCGTTTCTTTCTCTCTATTAAATAAAATAAAAAGATTTTTTCGAATGTTTGGCTCTGATAATTGTTAATTGTCTTTACAAAATCTATTCTAACAGGAAACTGTTAACGTTTTAATACGAATGGCATATCAAGTTCTCCTTTGTTTTTGTAATGTTGTCTACGGAAGATGTACTACATTACTTTTTCTTGGCTACATCCTTCTTTCTACAGTAATTCGGGCGGTGGAAGACCAGACGGTGTTAACGATTGTAGATATTCTACAGGATATTGTAAGTTGATGTTTTCGTCTTCCGCACGATCACAACCAACTGTTTCAGCATAGTCTATTGATACGTATTTAACCAGTTTGCTGTGTAACCGATCGACAGTTTTCATGTTAATTCGTTTGACTTCATCATTTCTCGGTGCTGGGATTACCCGTGTACTAAATTTTTTTTCTGTTGATAACCCTTCGTGATGAAATTCTACAATAAGATTTGGGCATAATACATTTTTAATTTGGAACTTAAAGTGAGGAAACATTAACATTTATAAGAGCTGAGAGAGCAGAAACTGTGTCTGACAAAAGCATTCACACGAATGAGAGGTGAGATTACCGTGTGCGTGGTAGAAAATGTTTGAGAGGAGGGCGGGAGTTGAAAAAATCCCATGGCCAAAGTCTCGGGGGAGTGGAAAAACCCTTCCAAAAAGTCTTGTCTCATCACAGGATTTTTTTATTATAATATTTATTAATAGGCACCTTTCTGAACACTGTATAAAACACACATTATAAAGAAAACTAAAATACAAAATTTAAAATCAGAGAAGAGCAATTGTAGTCAAAGAGAAAAACAGACGAGCTTTAAGTTTAGATTTTAAAACTGAGAATGAATCAATATTTCTAAGCTCGGATGGTAATGCGTTCCAGAGCAACTGAATGCTCTGCTCCCCATGGTGGTAAGATGGACGAAGGGGACAGTCAAGTGGATGGAAAAAGAGGATCTAAGGGTGCAGAAGGGAATGGCAATGTGGAGGAGGTCATACAGATATGGAGGGGCAAGGTTGTGGATAGCCTTGAATGTTAACAGGAGAATTTTGAAGTCAATGTGGAACTTAACCGGAAGCCAGTGCAGGATGGGAGTGATATGGTGAATAGAGGGGGTTCTAGTAATGATGTGGGCAGCTGAATTCTGGACCAGTTGAAGCTTATAAAGAGATCTGTGAGAAAGAAAAGGGAATTGCAATAATCCAGACGAGAAGTGACAAGGCTATGAACAAGGACAGCAGTGGTGTGGGGAGTGAGGGAGGGGCAGATACGGTGAACGTTACGCAGGTGGAAACAGGGAGACCGGGAGATGTTATTGTATTGTATTATATTGATCCCCTTCTTTTTGACACCCACTCCATGCCCAACCTACCTAGAAAGGGGTCTCTCTTTGAACTGTCTTTTCCAAGGTTTCTTCCATTTTTTTTTTCCCTACTAAGGTTTTGTTTTTTGGGAAGTTTTTTCTTGTCTCCTTAGAGAGTCAAGGCTGAGGGGCTGTCAAGAGGTAGGGCCTGTTAAAGCCCATTGCGGCACTTCTTGTGTGATTTTAGGCTCGACAAAAAGAAATTGTATTGTATTGTATTATTGATGTGAGTACTCTCAAGGATGACACCCAGACTCTTAGGCAGCCTCTGGTCTGTTTTTTCACAAAGCCAGTCAGGATTTAGGTTGCCTTCTTTTTTTTTTAATTATTTGAGGCTAAAAAGAGATTAAAATCTAATGGAGAACAAAATGCCAACTCCTCTTTTGTGAATCTGCTTGCGGAGCTGTGAGGTCTTTCATATGGCAGCAAGTGAAGCTGACTGCAGTAATTTAATAAGTGGCGTACGTTAAACATAATTAACAGTCCACTAAATTGCGGAACTTTTCCCCCAGCACTATAAAATGAAATCTTGATTGGTTTAATTATTCCTTGTTACTCACATCCTGTACGCAGCAATGATCTTATTATCTTCTCGGGTGGTCAAATAAATAGATAATAGAGCATTGGAAATGTAATAAATCTTCACATGCAAAATCTGGATGGAAACTGTGAAGCTTTAGCTGAAACGAGAGTGTCTCGCGGACCGAGGATTTGTACATTTCAGCTGGGGAATTGTAATCGTTACTTTGAGGTAATCAGGACTAGATGGCTAGCATACAGTGGATCAGGTGTAAGGAGAGATGACTGAATAGCAGCCTGTATGACATGATGAGTAATGATGCGTGAATTCACAGTGAAAGTCATTTTTTTCATTTGGATAAAGATTTGCAAAACAAACGATGTTTCGCTTCCAGTAAAATTTGTACTATTGACACAAAAAGTGTTTAGTTCTGTCTGGAAGCATTTCCATTGTAAGGAATGGCCGGGAGAATGTGTGCACAGGGCATTGTCTCCCCAAGACCGCTAGATGGCAGCCTCCCTGGGTTGTGGCAGGGCATCATGGGTACTGGAGTTCTTCGACTCAGCCCTGTTGGGTTTTGTGGGTGCCACCAGTAGATAGATAGATAGATAGATAGATAGATAGATAGATAGATAGATAGATAGATAGATAGATAGATAGATAGATAGATAGATACTTTATTAATCTCAAGGGGAAATTCACATAATCCAGCAGCAGTATACTGATACAAAGAAACAATATTAAATTAAATAGTAATAAAAATGAAAAAAAAATTAAAATAAAATTAATGTTCGCATTTACTCCCCCGGGTGGAATTGAAGAGTCGCATAGTGTGGGGGAGGAATGATCTCTTTAGTCTGTCAGTGGAGCAGGACGGTGACAAAAGTCTGTCACTGAAGCTACTCCTCTGCCTGGAGATGACACTGTTAAGTGGATGCAGTGTATTCTTCATGATTGACAGGAGTTTGCTTAGTGCCCGTCGCTCTGCCACAGATGTTAAACTGTCCAACTTGACTCCTACAATAGAGCCTGCCTTCTTAACAAGTTTGTCCAGGCGTGAGGCATCTTTCATCTTTATGCTGCCACCCCAGCACACCACCGCGTAGAAGAGGGCACTCGCCACAACCGTCTGGTAGAACATCTGCAGCATCTTACTGCAGATGTTGAAGGATGCCAGCCTTCTCAGAAAGTATAGTCTGCTCTGACCTTTCTTACACAGAGCATCAGTATTGGCAGTCCAGTCCAATTTGTCATCCAGCTGCACTCCCAGATATTTAAAGGTCTGCACCCTCTGCACAGTCACCTCTGATGATCACAGGGTCCATGAGGGGCCTAGGCCTCCTAAAATCCACCACCAGCTCCTTGGTCTTGCTGGTGTTAAGGTGTAAGTGGTTTGAGTCGCACCATTTAACAAAGTCTTTGATTAGCTTCTTGTACTCCTCCTCCTGCCCACTCCTGATGCAGCCCACAATAGCAGTGTCATCAGCAAACTTTTGCACGTGGCAGAACTCCGAGTCATAATGGAAGTCTGATGTATATAGATTGAACAGGACCAGAGAAAGTACAGTCCCCTGCGGCGCCCCTGTATTGCTGCACACAATGTCAGACCTGCAGTTCCCAAGACGCACATATTGAGGTCTGTCTGTAAGATAGTCCACAATCCATGCCACAAGGTGTGAATCTACTCCCATCTCAGTCAGCTTATCCCTAAGGAGTAGAGGTTGGATGGTGTTGAAGGCGCTAGAGAAGTCCAAAAACATAATTCTTACAGCACCACTGCCTCTGTCCAGGTGGGAGAGGGATCGATGAAGCATATAGATGATGGCATCCTCCGCTCCCACCTTCTCCTGGTATGCGAACTGCAGAGGGTCGAGGGCGTGGCGGACCTGTGGCCTCAGGTGGTGAAGCAGCAGCCGCTCCATGGTCTTCATCAGATGTGACGTCAGAGCAACAGGCCGGAAGTCATTCAGCTCACTAGGACGTGATACCTTTGGGACAGGAGTGATACAAGATGTTTTCCAAAGCCTTGGGACTCTCCCCTGTTCCGAGAGTCCTACTTTGTTGGGCTCCCACCTCACCCAAATGTGCTTCAAACCACAACTTTGGAACACTTGAAGTGCTGGATGTAACATATAAAAGAAGCTGCCTGCCACAACTCCGGGAGCTGGAGTCAGGAGGAGGACGAAGCTGAAGGAGCGGAGGAGAGGCAGAGAGAGAGAAAGAAAGAGTGAGAAGATGACAGACTTGCAGAGTGCTTAGTGCATTAAACAGTACTTGTGACTGTGGTGTGGGAAACATTTACTAGGGAAGAGGTTCCCACAATAAAAAGTTCAATGTTATTGCAACTTGTGTCTGAGCCTGTTTGTGTCGAGTGTTTCGGGAACTGGAGTGTCTCCTGGTGGCCACACGTGCATTAATTCTGCCTGTCATTTAGCCTTTAGCATCACCAGACTCATTTCCTGTCTCATGTGAACATTTCATTACACCATCAACCGTGTGTTATGGGTGCAAACTTGCCGATCTCGGTTCATAAAGGTGCACCGGAGACAGAAAAGAAACTCAAAACTGCAACGGTGCATAGGGGTAAGTAAAACCATCAAGCTCATCTTCCAGATTCAAGAAAATGGAAAGGATGGTGTCATGGTAATGGCTGGCCTTGCAGGAGACAAGCAGCTTTCTGAGTGGTTAGTGGAGAAAACACCATAGTGTGCATAACAGTACATTTGATGTGTCTTCATGCGGAAAACAGGCAGCATTTTTAAGAAAGCACACTGCGTTCGTCCGAGGTAATGCAAACAAGAGACATACACATAATCGAATTTACTGGTGTGCAGGTGATTAACAAATAATAATAATTCTTTATATTTATATAGTGCTTTACTCACTACTCAAAGTGAATGGCAACATAGTGAGTGGGAAGCCACTTCAACCGTCACCAATGTGTAGAACTAAAAAGACTACAATATGCAAGGCAACTCAGGCCCCTTCTTCAGGCAAGATGTAATGAAGATGGAGCCTGAGCTGCCTTGAAAGCTTACATTTTGTAGTCTTTTTAGTTAGCCAATAAAAGGTGTTTCAATACATGCATAATGGCTAACACGGTACAACACCCTAGTACTAAGTAAATAGATAAGTACAAAAATACAATAAATATATACACACATGAATTACTAAAAGGAAAGAAAACTGACATGGCTAAAGATAATAATTTCAGCCGTAGTTGCAGTGAGGCCTAATGCAGGTGTATTGTCATTGGTATAAAGGAGCACCAGTCGTGTTTCTTGACACACTTCTGCAGAGTAATTTATTGGCTACATGTATACAATATGTCAAAGGGATGATATGTAGTATTGTTCTTAAAGACACTCAATGTTGTCTTCATTCTCTTCTTCGCTACGACCTCCAGAAGGTCCACAGTGTGTCCCATAACTAAGCCTGCCCTTTTAATTAGTTTATTGACTTGGTGGGCCTCTCTTAAAGTGATGTTACCAGCCCAGCACACCACAGTGTAGAAAATCACACTGGCCATCATAGAGTTGTAGAAGATGGAACCAGATTTGTGTCAGTAAATGTAAAGTATTACGCATAGGAAGTAAAAATGTTACACAGTGGGAGGTCTGAAAATTGGAAGTCCACCTTATGAGTAGGACTTAGGAGTCATAGTGATCTATCAACCCCAGACAGTGTTCAGAAGCCATTAAGGCTAACAGAATGTCAGGTTATATAGCCTCCTGATGTGAGGAGTACAAGTCCAAGGAGGTTCTGCTGAAGCTTTATAACACACTGGTGAGGCCTCATCCTGAGTACTGCGTGCAGTTTGGGTCTCCAGGCTACAAAAAGGACATAGCAGTGCTGGAGAAGGTCCAGAGAAGAGCAACTAGGCTGATTCCAGGACTACAGGGGATGAGTTATGAGGAAAGATTAAAAGAGCTGAGCCTTTACAGTTTAAGAAAATAGAGATTAAGAGGTGACCTGACTGAAATGTTAAAAATTATGAAGGGAATTAGTACAGTGTATAGAGACTGTGACTTTAAAATGAGCTCATCAACAACACAGGGACACAGTGGGAAACTTGTTAAAGGTAAATTTCGCACAAACATTAGGAAGTTTTTCTTTACACAGAAAATCACAGACACTTGGATAAGCTACCAAGTAGTGTGGTAGACAGTAAGACTTTAGGGACTTTGAAACCTTGACTTGATGTTATTTTAAAAGAATTAAGTGGATAGGACTGGCGAGCTTTGTCGGGCTGAATGGCCCGTTCTCATCTAGAGTGTTGTAATTTTCTTAAATGTTCACTTCTTTCTAGCCTCTCACGTGGTACCTTATCAAAATCTGTTTGAAAGCCAAACTTATTTTTCCTCCTGGTACATCACAAGATGACTCAGCACTCTGAACTTGCACTCAGTAACTTCACCATTGGCCTGTTTTTATGGAGGATTCTTTATTCTTTTTTTTGGACAGCCCTGACTGTTTGAATTGCTATGAACAAATGCACTATGGAGTTTATCAACATAGCTTTTGGTTTGCGTCCATCTCAGTTATGAGTATTAATGTCCCAGGAGACAGGACATGCCAAGGCTGCAAGCACCCGCAGCGCAGTGTCAGGATTTGAACCCTCAACCTTAGGCCTTAACCACAACGCCACATTGCCCACCTCTCTCATAAAAGCCCTAATGAGCTAAAATGGAATGCTAATTAACTCCCTGCATGGAGTTTGAATGTTCTCCCAGTGTCTGCATGGGTTTCCTCCCACAGCATAAAAACATGCATGTTAGGCAGACTGGAGGTCTGCTAAATTAGTGATTAAAGCTTTGGGCTTCAACACTGAGGTTGTGGGTTCAAATCCCATTGCGAACACTGTGTGACCATAAAGTAGTCACTTGACCTGCCTGTGCTCCAATTGGAAAACCACAAAGAAGTATATCCAATTGTATCATAAATTTTTGTAAGTCACCTTGGCCCTAGTGGGTATGTGGTGTGTGTTGATATGTTCATCCTGTGATAGACTGGGTGCCTGTGCATGCTGGGTTAAGCTCCAGGCCCCCATGAACTTGGTCAGGTTTAAGCATTGTAGGTGCCATGGAGATTGAGCAGGCATTCTGGCTGGAATAATAGATGGTTTCTTGTCAGCCAGGAGGCCGTAATAGATGGACTGGGTCAACAAGCATACCAGGAGCAGTTCATTCCCCCACACAGCAAGTGCCAGTGTTCCTCAGGGCTGAATCTGATTACCTGATTAGGGCACCCACAGGGTGTTATGGGAGTTGGAGCCAAGAAATGCTGCCCTGTTGGGGTGGTTGGGTACTGGAGGCCAATATCATGAAAATCCAGGGGCGAAGAAACATCAAAAGTACATTTTTCCCCAATACACTAGATGGCAGCATCCCTGTGTTTAAGTATCCATTTGGACCAAGGTTATTATAGTTAACGAAAACTAAAATCAAAACTGAAACTATTATTAAAAAAACATTTTTGTAAACTGAAATAAAATAATTAACAAGACCAATTACAAATTGGTACATTCAGGGCAATAAAAAGAAAAGAAATAAGTGCCAACAGTCAGCGGAGATTTGTTCAGCACAAATGACAGAAAATATTTTAAAAATTATAAAATTGTGTAAAATTGTTCATATTCAGTACCTGGTTTTGATTATGCTGGTCTTTATCAGACAAAAACAAAACCAAATAGTAAACCGTGTCGTGTCCACTAACATTAAACTCATATCCAAACCAGTTAAGTGTACAGTTCTGTCTCATTGTGACACAAAAACTAAACTCCATAGTAGCTCTTTAACCATACCATAATTACTAAAACGAAAACTGAAACTAATATATATAAAAATAAATTTAGAAATGTCTTTGTAAAATAAAAACTAAATTAAAACTAAAATTACACGGTGAAGGAAAACTAAAACTAAACTGAATTTCCAAGTAAGGTCAAAAAATATAGAAATAAAAACTATAATAACTTTGGGCATACTGGGACTTGTAGTCCAATGGGCAGCCCTGTTGGGTTTCGCGGGGGTGATCCTTACTTTCAGGGACTTTTGTTTGACTCAGAAGTACTGGGGTTAAGTCCGGAAGTGCAGCCCTGTTGGGGTCTTTAGATACTGCGCTGCCGGGGAAGGACTGCCCTGGTTTCCACATGACCCAGAAGTGCTCCAGATGACCCGAGTGTGACACCAGAAGCAGTTTCCGGGTCGGATTTAAAAGAGAGCCTGCAGCCTCACTTGATTGAGTCAAGTTGGGAGGCAGTGGGCCAAACTCTATGGAAGAATTTATATTTGTGTATTGTGACTGGGGATTTGGTAAGAAAGGTGTTGGAGGTGAATAAAAAACTTTGATTTGAACCCGGAATTGTGCTTGGGCATTATTGTGTCTTTGTTTGGGACCCAATGGAATCCCCTTGTGGTTACAGCAAGCTTAGAAAATAGTGTGGTAAATTCCATTTGTGGCGCAAATAGTCTCATTTTAGAACTACCTTCCTCTTTTCAAGTAATCTTTTTAGTCCATTTCAGGGTTCTGAAGGCTAAGACGCCAGCCCTGGATGACATGTCTGTCCACCAAAATGCACATATCGACTGGGACCAACAGTAACCTTATCTTTACAAAGGAACTGGGGGTCACGGATGGTATCCCTCACAAATTGGTGGAAAGGCATCCCAGCTCCAAATCAAAGTATTCTCAAGCTCTGTGAGCGACTTCTTATCTTCAGCATCAGCTGTCCCAGAGACATTGCTGGGTCGAAGGATTGTATGAGAAAGTAAGAAGTTTTCATTTTATGAGGATTAGCGCAGAGAACATGCTGTAGCTGAAAATTGCTGAAGTCACTTCATTTTTAGTCTCCATTCTTGTCTGGCCTTCTTTGTTTTTTTTTTTTTGTTTTCCTTCAGCAAACCTGACAGAAAATCATGGCAGGGGTGAGGTAATCAGAGGAAACCATTTTCATTACAATATTAACAAAAACACCATCCGTCAAGCAGCTTAACTCTTGACCCAGGGAGAGGTGGCCAATCAAAACAATGGCAGGAATTTTGCCACAATGGCTGGGGTGTCAAAGCAAAGCAAATGCAATCTCAGAGCTGAAAGCCCTTCTCTGATAGCCTTATCTTGCTTTATGCATGTTACATTAAAAAGAATAACACTGCAGTAAAGACGGACAAAAACGTCCAGGGACACTGAGAAATGTCCTACTGGCTGGCGTGATGGAGCTGTCACATCCCTCAGTTTCAAAGTGTGATGATTCACACCATGTCAGCCGTTCACAGGCTCAGTCCTGGGGGTCACCTGTGGCATCCCAAGCAGCTTCTGCTTTTAGTCAGATTCTGATTGAACTTACATAAGAAAGCTATTTGTTCCAAGTTTACTTTTTTGAATCAGTCCAGAAATTTCAAGATGAATATCTCTCTCTCTCTCTCTCTCTCTCTCTCTCTCTCTCTCTCTCTCTCTCTCTCTCTCTCTCTCTCTCTCTATATATATATATATATATATATATATATATATATATATATAAACTGCTCAAAAAATTAAAGGAACACTTTGAAAACACATCAGATCTCAATGGGAAAAAGAAATCCTCCTGGATATCTATACTGATATAGACTGGGTAATGTGTTAGGAACGAAAGGATGCCACATCGCTTGATGGAAATGAAAATGATCAACCTACAGAGCCCTGAATTCAAAGACGCCCAAAAATCAGAGTGAAAAAATTATGTGGCAGGCTAGTCCATTTTGCCAAAATTTAATTGCAGCAACTCAAAATTGTACGCAGCACTTTGTATGGCCCCTGTGTTCTTGTATACATGCCTGACAACATCGGTGCATGCTTCTAATGAGATGACAGATGGTGTTGTGGGGATCTCCTCCCAGATCTGGACCAGGGCATCACTGAGCTCCTGGACAGTCTGAGGTGCAACCTGGTGGCATTGGATGGACCAAAACATAATGTCCCAGAGGTGTTCTATTGGATTTAGGTCAGGAAAGTGTGGTGGCCAGTCAATGGTATCAATTCCTTCATCCTCCAGGAACTGCCTGCATACTCTCACCACATGAGGCCAGGAATTGTCGTGCACCAGGAGCCACTGTACCAGCATAGGGTCTGACAATGGGTCCAAGGATTTCATCCTGATACCTAATGGCAGCCAAGGTGCCTTTGTCAAGCCTGTAGCGGTCTGTGTGACCCTCCATGGATATGCCTCCCCAGACAATCATTAACCCACCACCAAACTGCTCATGCTGAATGATGTTACAGGCAGCATAATGTTCTCCATGGCTTCTCCAGACCCTTTCACTTCTGTCACGTGCTCAGGGTGAACCTGCTCTCATCTGTAAAAGCACAGGGCACCAGTGGTGCATCTGCCAATTCTGGTATTCTATGGCGAATGCCAATCGAGCTGCATGCTGCTGGGCAGTGAGCTCAGGGCCCATTAGAGGACATGGGGCCCTTGGGTCACCCTCATGAAGTCTTTCTGGTTGTTTGGTCAGAGACATTCACACCAGTGGCCTGCTGGAGGTCATTTTGTAGGGCTCTGGCAGTGCTCATCCTGTTCCTCCTTGCCCAAAGGAGCAGATACTGGTCCTGCTGATGGGTTATGGACCTTCTATGGCCCTCTCTAGCTCTCCTAGAGTAGCTGCTTGTCTCCTAGAATCTCCTCCATGCCCTTGAGACTGTGCAGGAGACACAGCAAACCTTCTGGCAATGACAGTATTGATGTGCCATCCTGGAGAAGTTGGACTACCTGTGCAACCTCTGTAGGGTCCAGGTATCGCCTCATGCTACCAGTAGTGACACTGACTGTAGCCAAATGCAAAACTAGTGAAGAAACAGTCAGAAAAGATGAGGAGGAAAAATGTCAGTGGCCTCCACCTGTTAAACCATTCCTGTTTTGGGGGTCATCTCATTGTTGCCCCTCTAGTGCATCTGTTGTTAATTTCATTAACACCACAGCAGCTGAAACTGATTAACAACCCCCTCTGCTACTTAACTGACCAGATTAATATCCCATAAGTTTCATTGACTTTATGCTATACTCTGATTAAAAAGTGTTCCTTTAATTCTTTTGAGCAGTGTATATATATATATAAAATCCACTGTCTGTCTGTCTCTCTGTTCGCTTTTCATGAGAGAACTACTTAACGGATTTAAATCGGGTGTTTTTCAATAATTTGCTTGAACATTCCGGTTGATTTTGCAATTTCTTTCATTCATAGTTAACTTGTGGTACCGATTTATTTGCGTGAATCCGAGAGACAGACGCAATGGGCGCAATCAAAAGGTGAGAGTGGAGGCGGTGTAATAAGTGTGTATGTTTAATATGTCACTGTGCTCTGTACAAATATTTTATAAATCTACTTTTCTTTCTACTCACATGCAGAGCTAATACAAAGCCAGATTTAGCACACAGGGGCTCATCATTTAGAACTACTAGGCCAGCATTAGAAGACAAGACAGAGACAACTGTGAAATGGGCATTGTATACTATTTCTGTGTGTCAGAGTCAGCATGAAACTGTATTCTCTTTGCCTTGTTTGGAATGGCATGATTCATCTAAGTGGGGGCCTGCACATGGAGAAAGAACATAAAGCCTTGGAACATTGCCCGGCACACCTTTGAAGCTGACGGACGGATGGGAGATAACGTCATCCGATCCAAAAAATCTTTCCAAGGCAGCAACGAGAATGGCAGACTTCATACATCGGGCACCAACTCCTGAAAGTCTTGTCATGGCTTCGTTCATCTGTTATGCAACATAAACCTTCATTAAAAAAAGCTAAATTATTTCTTGTTCTATGTAATTTCTTACCGCCATATCACTAATGGAGGGGTATTGCCTTTTTATATTATATCGATATTGTTTCAGGTTATGTAACATGCCGCAATTACAAAAGAACTTATTCCAACAAGGGAGCTAGTGCCCCCTGCTGGATATAGGTGGGGCCCTCCTCACTCACGTGCCAGCCTCGGGCCATGTTCCTTACCTCTGCTTACCTAGTGAACGAGAGAACTACTCAACAGATTTATATATATTTTTTTTTAATAATTTGCTTGAACATTTTGGTTGATTTTGCAATTTCTCTCATCGAGCTAACATCATAGTTTGCTTGCTGGAGCGATATATTCGCGCTAATCCAAGAGGGGGAAGCGTGACGTCAGGAGTGGAGAGTCAGTCTACCTCTGCGTTTTGGAGCGTACCTTGCCTCCACTTAGCTAGTGATACCTGTTTGTTTATTGAATATTAAAGATTGTCCTGTTTCACTAGTATGAGGGCGGAGCCGCAGGGGATGGCTAGTTCTAAATATTTACAGAATGAAGAATTATCCATGTGTCCGACGGGTAAGGATTCATTCTTTTTTAATGTTCTACTTATTTAAGTGATTGCAGCGATAATGTGTTGCAATGGATGGCATGCATGGGCTGGGATGAATCCCAGTCTGACAAGGAGGCCACAGTAATGAGTGGTCCAGAAAAGACACCAGAAGTTACTTAACCAGGATTTTGTCAGGAAATGCCACTGTGGATATGCTGGCATCCTAGTGGGGACAAAGCAACGGACCCTTACCCAGCCTGGAGGCCAATAGGGAAAAGAAATATGAAGAATACATTCTTTCTCAATACACTAGAGGGCAGCATCCCTGTGGTTCAGAATCTGTTTGAATACCCACAGGGCATAATGGGACTTGTAGTCCAATAGGCAGCCCTGTTGAGTAGCTACCGGGAATTGTGATCCTTACTTTCTGGGACTTTTGTTTGACTCTGAAGTACTGGGGTTATGCCCCTGGGTCCTGCATAACAGGGGCTGCTCTGCCTCACCCACGCGAGATGGAGTCGGGTGAAGGAAGAAAGAAGAAGAAAAAGAGAAAAGAATTATGATTGTACTTGTCTTGGGATTAGTATGCCAAAATAAGATGTTGTTAAGGTAATTTATTAGAATAAACCTTTTATTTAAACCCAGAAGCTATGTCACTGTGCTTGTGTCTGAGGTTTGGGGTGCTGCAGTGCCCCCTAGTTGTCATTATAGACAACATTCTAACATCCTCTGATGGAGGAAATTCCACAGTAATGATGTTATTAGGTTTAAGAGCAGCGTTTGACAACATAGGCTGGAAAAATACATTGAGCTCACTGGCTCTGTACTACCCTGATATAACTCAAATTTATCAAATCAATCTCAGTATGTACAAAAAATGTGAAGATAGAACTCCGTCATTATATTCAGAAGTTTAAAAAAAAAAAGACCACCCCCCTAGCTATGGGAAGAACATCTGTGTTTAAAAATTCAGTCCTTTCCCAAAACTAATTCCTATTGACCCAAAAGTAGGATGAAGAATATCTCTGTTGAAAAATTCAGACATTTGCCAAAACTAATTCCAATTATTCACAATGATATTTTTTCACTTGCACACCAATGCCTGTGTTTGTCAAACACCTCAGAATTGCCAAACATTTCTTTGTGTAGACGTCTGATGAAACAGTCTGGCCTTCGTCAGAGGCTTGTTTCTGGGATCTCGGTCATTTCTTCAAGCACTTTGAGGTTGCTTCATCGACGATCTTCTTCAATTGGGCTACAGTTACATACGAAGTCAACATCCTAGAGCATCCATCTCTTGGATCATCCTGTTGCCCAAATTACCAGGCAAGCCACTTCTGGACAGTTCTCAGAGTCAGGGCTTGGTGGATAAGATGAGTGTCCAGCTTCTTGAAGCTTAATGCCACCGATAAACCACAAGAAAAAATGGTACAATGGAGGAATTCACTAGCAGACATGCACCACGTTCACTTCTATTTTTATTTTTTGTCTTCATGATCACTTATGTTCTTGAAAATTTCTCAATGTTTTTGTGAATGGTTAAATAAGATACACTGAAAAAAATTAACCATAGGGAACAAATTCAAAAGTCCATGTGAAGGGACTTCTGGAACTCCCCTCAGACATGTGACTTTTGTGACATTTTAGTTGTTTATATATAAATTTAGAATGCACATACATGACATGGTTGAAATTATGTGGAGAGCCCTGCAAATGATTGTGCTCAGGTGTTTCAGCCGCACCCATTGATAACAAGTGCATAAAATCAGCGCACAGCCATGTCATCTACTTTGACAAACACTGGAAGTAGAATGGGAGGTAATGAAGAACTCAGGGACATTAAATGTGGCACTGTCACAGCATGACTATCTATCTATCTATCTATCTATCATATAGTGCCTTTCACATCTATTTATCTATCTACCTACATATCATATAGTGCCTTTCACATCTATCTATCTATCAATCTATCTATCTATCTATCTATCTATAATATAGTGCTCCTGACCACCAGTTATTTCATCCTCCTACTTGCCCTCTTTTTCATCTGCAGGGCTGAGGATTGTTGACCTGAAGGGCTCTGATGTCACTTCCACTTAGGTTAACAAGACCTGCCCCTTTAACTCTCATTTATGGACTTGTGTCTGTGAAGACGCTAATGATGTTTTTTTCTTCAGTTTTCAACCTCTACAATATATTGGGGATCACCAGCCAGGTGCCCCATCACTGCATCTTTGTTAGTCATTTATAGTCTTTCTAATTTCCACATGGGGACAAATAAAGTACTTCTATAGTATGTATGCAATCAAATACAGTGGTGCTTGAAAGATGGTGAACCCTTTAGAATTTTCTATATTTCTGCATAAATATGACCTAAAACATCATCCGATTTTCACTCAAGTCCTAAAAGTAGATTAAGAGAAACCAGTTAAACAAATGAGACAAACTGTTTGTACTTATTAGTACAATCACCTCACTGTAAATTTGCGATACAGTTATAATATTGCACAACCTGAGCCACTTTATAAAGCGTGTATTTACATATGATGACAATATAATTTTTAAGATGAAATGCAGCAAAATATGTTTATTATATCCATCCATCCATCCATTTTCTAACCCGCTGAATCCAAACAGGGTCACAGGGGTCTGCTGGAGCCAATCCCAGCCAACACAGGGCACAAGGCAGGAACCAATCCTGGGTAGGGTGCCAACCCACCGCAGGACACACACACACAAACACATACTAGGGCCAATTTAGAATCACCAATCCACCTAACCAGCATGTCTTTGGACTGTGGGAGGAAACCGGAGCGCCCGGAGGAAACCCACGCAGACACGGGGAGAACATGCAAACTCCACGCAGGGAGGACCCAGGAAGCGAACCCGGGTCTCCTAACTGCGAGGCAGCAGTGCTACCACTGCGCCACCGTGCTGCCCTGTTTATTATATTATACACATAAAACTTTAACTTTAACTACACGGTGCCACAGCGCTAGCCAGAAGCTGGAACTTCGTTCACGGATTGTTCCTGCCTCGCGCTGTATTCTTGCCGTGGCTGGCGCGACACTGGAAGGATAGATGGATAGAAATAATTAAACATTACGAAGATATTTCAATGTTCCTTAAAAGTTTTGAAGAATCTTCGTTGTAAGCTTACAGATGGCTTAACATCTATTACAGAGCTGATTGTGTGGCGATTGGGTATTTGGAGAAAGAAAAGTAAGGACAGGAATTGGGGGTTAGTACGTTTGAAAAAGGCAGTACTCCTGTAATAAATTATTTCATCGAAGTTTGCTCATGGCACAGCAAGCATCTTGCGTGAGACATGAACAATCACTGCACCACTGTGTTCCCATATTTAATAACATGCTTTAATCATCATGAAAATGATATCACGTATACTTCTCAGTATTTTAATTATTCAGAGAGCTGTAATTTGTAATGGATTCTGTGTCATGTCAGAGGGAAGAGAAAGCCTGGAAGTACATAGTGATTCACAGACACAGAGCACATAGAAGATTAAATACAAAACAGAGCCTTTAACATACTACTTTAGTTACGATGGGATTTGAGAAACTAGTAAATTAAATGATTTTAACTTTAACTTTATGATGTTCTACTATAATGACAAAATAAACTACGTGATTAAAGTGGAAATTTCGAGATTGAAGTTGACATTTCGTGCTTTTTCCCCACTGTGTGCCTTTCTTTTCTCTGTACATTAATAAGCTTTCATATGACACTCAGACGGTGGGCTATGACTCGCCTTTTACGGGGACTTTGATATATGACAACTTCTTTTTTATTTCTGGTACTGTACGACTCTGTGAACTTGAGCTTTTGAGTTTCTCCGACACGCTATGTCAGTTGATCAACTTCCTTTTGTTGTTTATACCACTGTTTAAGCCAACAAATAGTACGTTTTTCCTTTGCCTCCACTTTGGTATTCGCTGAAATTCTTCTATTTTCCCTCGTACTTTTGCCATTGTCTTTTCACAGAAGGCTGATTTTAACGGCTATTTATATTGATTTGCATATTCAAAGAGGTGTACTTCTGGGAAGAGACGGGGCGGGACAGCAGGCACGTGCACGAGCGTTACTTTTTACACTGACTGGGATTTATGTATCGGAAGAACGTGGAAGTTGGCCAACGCACAGATTTATGCATCTGGATTTTTTTGTGCATAAGTACATTTCCGCTTTTGTGCTTACGTCATATTATAGTGCGAATTCTATGCATGCAGTTATGTATGAGGCCCCTGGAGTGCTACAGGGGCTGCAGGTTTTCATTCTAACCCTTTTCTTAATTTAGTGACTAGTTTTGGCTTCTAAATGACTTGTTTTGCCTTCATTTTAATTGATTTACTATTTAAGACTCGGACCCCTTAGTTATTTATTTTTTTCTTAATTAGCAGCCAAACAATAATGAAATACAAAACGAGCCCCCACATGACAAGCCAACCTGTAGCCATCATACAATATCTCAAAATAAAGAGTTCAAGGCCTCAGTAATGCTGATCTGCTCAGGTGCACAAAATATTTTGATGATGCTTTGGTAAAAAAAGGAAATCAACAGTTTTGGAAAAGCCTGCTGTGGTAGAATGAGAGCAGCAGCAAGTCATGGAATTAAATGATGGGTTTAATTAACAACAAAAATCGGCCTGTCCAATCAATTCAGATCGCCACAGCTGGACTCCAGTCAAGTTCTAGAAACATCTCAAGGAGAATTAAAGCCAACAGGATGGACCAGAGCACAATTTGGAGTTACTTAAACAAATTCAGTTTTTAACTTTTTTATGGACACCTGAGTGCAGAAAATGGCAAATTCAAATTTTAAATTATATCACAGCACAATAAAGTGTGCAGGAAGAAAAGGGTTGTTAATACTTTCTTAATCCATAGAAAATAAAGTATAGAGAGATTCACTCGAAAGAGGCCCTGAATATTTTCTAATAACTCAAACGAATCAATCTGAACGAAACAATGTGCAATGTGCTCCTCAGTGTATGGAGCTTCGAACAAGCAGGGATGCCGGACAGCCGTCGCAACATTTAGCCTCTGTTTGCAACTTCTTGGGTGCAAACCGCCCGTATCCCTTCACTCAGTCACTCGACTTCTCTTCAGGATTGTGGTGTATAGTATTGAGCAGCGCGTCTTCATGGTGCAAACCTATTAGATGGAGCACCGTGTCACACATTGGCAAGGAGCATGGCAGAAATTAAGTCCTTCTTCAGCAAAGGGGATTTGGCTACCATGGTCGCCAAAATCTCCACGATCTGACACCACCAGACTTCTTCCTTTGGGTTATGCTCAAAATAAAATCTGTCGGAAGAAGTCTTGCACAGTGGAAGATTTGAAGGAAAACATCCAACGTGAAATTGCTACTATTCCCCCTGAGACGCTTGCTGATATGTTCAGGAACATGGAGCGCAGCGTCGAAATGTGTCTGGAAGAAAATGGAAACCACTTCCAGCATAGCTGGAAGCTATAAAATCAAGGTACCCCATCAAAAGTGCCGTCTCATTTAGGAGATGAGTCACCTGACCACACTCTCCGAAGCCTTTAGAACCACGGTCAAAGGCTACGTTTTGCTTTTGCCACTTTATTGTGTAATTGAGCACTTAATATTTTCAGTTATTTTGGTATTTTAGTAAATGAGATGGCCTTTAATGCAATCGAATACACATACGTCAAGGCATATGGCATATTTTTTCAGTTCAGATTTCTTCATCCCAACCGAATATTCGGTGCCTCTTTCGAGTGAATCTCCCTGTATTAAGGCTTTCTAAAACAGATGGTATAATTCTGGATACTGAAAACTACCATTGTGACCAACATGTCTATGAATATCTTACCCAAGACAGGAGTCCTATGAATGGTGTAATCTCCCCTCGGCGTGCGTATGGTTTTCACTCTGGTCCCTTTGGCTTCCAAGAGGCCTGCCAACAGAAGCTTATTCCGCTCAGCCTCGACGTGTTTAGAAAGCAAGGCTACCATCTTGCTGGATGCACCACTGGCTGCTGAGGATTTCTTCTGCAGAACAGACTGGGCTTCCTTCAACCTGGATGGACACAGATCACATGACTCTTTTAAACTTTTCAAACTATACTGAATTCATTCTTACTTGAAAGTTCATAAATAACAACCCAATTTCCTCCACTTTCCCCTAAATAAGACTAAACTCTTAAGTCCAGTGATCATTTACAAAATGCGTCAAAGAGTCCCCTTCCTGGCTTGTCAGAGGTAAGAACTACCACTCCTGGAAACCAGGTGGCGTGATCGCTGACTCTCTGGTCTCTGTTATCACCCACAGCTCAGAGAAGATGCCCACTGAGGGCAAATGACCCACCCTTGCTGGTCCAGGAACTATAAAATCAAGGCGCCCCATCAAAAGTGGCATCTCATTTAGGAGATGAGTCACCTGACCACTCTCCAAAGCCATTAGAACCAAGGCCAATAGAGAAATTTTGCTTTTGCCACATTATCGTGTCATTGAGCACTCATTATTTTCAGTTTTTTCGTTATTTGAGTAAATGGGGTGGCCTGGTTGCCATCCCAACATTTCCTCTTGACTCCTGTCATACCTTCGACCAGCAAACACTAGAATTTCATGATTCCAAAAATATGTAGCCAAGGTCAAAACTGGCAACAGCAGATTCTAGGACATGTGACAAAAACTGCAAGTAGAGCATCATAGCAAGAATAAAAGAAACCAGATCATGAAAAAGCCAAAGCGTTAGAGGTAAATCTTTGTCGAAAAGCAAAAAAGAATTGAAAAGCACAGATAATTTAAAATGCTTAAACTAACGCCTTTTGTGATACTCATGCCATACAGTTTTTGTTAAGATTGGTTCAGAGAAGCACTGATTCCATTTTTGATCATTCTTGATACTGTACTTTCATGACGTTTAGCAACTGCTCATAAAATGCCTGCCTATTCCTGTTGACGAGCTTTGCTATGGCCATTGTTTCTTTTTGCCGATGTAGTTCTCCAATGTTTGGCATAAGCGTTGATATTATGACTTACTGTTCCCTTTGATGCATGTAATAAGTCTTCAGGTTTTATGACCGAGGCACCAATTAACCATCTGGGCCAAAGGAAAAACAAATTGCACACACCAGTGCCTACCTATTGCTGTACTACTACTGTCATGTGGGACACTGAGAGCTCTGCACATCGGAACAACTGCGCCTTGTGCAACCACGTAGTGTTCTTCCCAAGCACCCCGTGTCAGACTGCATTTTGAAATCACAGTGTCAGTGACGTACTTTCAGTTTTAACAGCATTTCATAGCTTTTCTCTTTGTTAAAACTAATCTATTACACATTGTTATGGCCGATAAACATGAGGGTGTGGTTTTGGAATTGTCACAAAAAAATAAAAAATATTAAATGTTTACAAAATGGTGAAAGTGCTTCAAATATTACTTCAATTTACAGAGTAGGAAAAACAACTGAACGGAATAATGTGTGATGCTGACAAAATGAAAAAACGTGTCGTAAATGGAAACCAGTGATGGTAATGTTATTCTGTATTATTGTTAATCTTCTTCTGTATTGTAATTGTCTTTTTAAATTCTGTTTAATTATGTTATGTTAATATATTGTGACGTGCAGGCAGCTTATAATGTGCTGTGGAAGAGCAGACAGGGTGGAATGAATGCAGCAAGTGATGGGACTGGTGAAGGGCTTCTGTTCTGCAAGGGGACGACACGTCTGTTAGGAGAGGAGTGGCAGGAAAAGTTAGGAGAAAAGGAAGGTGCAGCATGAGGACGTTTAGAGCAGGGAGTCAGGAGACAATAAGTGGGGGTGTTTGTGAAATAGACAAAGAAAGAATGTGACTGGCAGGAGATTGGTACTGATTGGTAGGGAAAGCTTTCATTGATTGTTTTGTAGGTGTGCCCCGCAACCCAGATAACGGAAAGACAGCACACCGATTTTTATGGAACAAAGACACCAAGTAAAATGTAGAAAACTCCAGTACCTCTGAGCTGTGTTTGCTTATTATGTTACAATATTATATGAGTTAAATAATTTAGTTAATACTTTATTATATTTTGTTAATATAGTTTTGTTTTGTAAACCAATACGACTATTCACTAAACTAACCTACTGTATAAAGCAGCCACTTTTAAAGTATCCATTCTCTTATCATTCACAGCCTCGATCCCAACCCCTGACAGATAATTGAGGTTTTACTTTAATTGATAATTGTGTGCTCATCCACACTTGGGACAATCCTTATATATAATTTGATACTATTCGTATGTATGGTGTTCGTGTCAATACCCCGTATGTATGGTGTTCGTGTCAGTACCCCGTATGTATGGTGTTCGCGTCAATATCTTGACTCAGTACAGGTTAGAACCATGCAATGGGACTCTGCCTCTGTAGTTAGAACATAACGTGGCAAGCGTGGACGCGTAAGAATGTTCAAATGCTTCAGTGACCCTGCTGGATGGCCAAGTATAGTAAATTGGTGTTGGTTCGAGCAGATAACAGTAAGTTCCGTTGGTTTTTGGAACATTGAATTGGTGGGGCATACTTTCCAGGACTAACATCGCCGACTGACTTAAACCCTTCGACAGTTCCGGAACGGTAAGTAATTTAGAACGTATCGTCATTTGCTTGGTACTTCGAAATCTATCTTTGGGCAGTTCGGTTTTGGCATCCATCCTTCTGACATCTATTGGCTAACAGAGTAATGACGGCTGGGTATTAACAACGGTCATTGTTTAAATTTTAGCCGATATCAGATCTAAAATGACCACGCCAACATAATTATTACTCCGACTATGATTAGAGTCGAAAAATACGGTTTGTTTTGAAAATTTGTTTTCAAGAAAAAATCAAATGAGGTGCGCCGAAGAGCTGAGTTCACGTCTCGTAGCCCCGTTTAAACAGGAAGCTCTTCATTACATCGGCCAAAAAGGTCTATTTTAAGCACAAATCAGTTCCATGATAACAAAATCATTTCAAGGACTTAAAAAACCAAATAATTCTTTGCAGAGAAAGTATGGATTTCACAAACGGAGAATTTGTAGCCCGATTCGATCGGGCTCCCAGTCGCTAGTAATCTTTAAGTGCGTGCAAATTTGCATGAATGCAATTTATTTTAACAATACCTCACATGGGATGGTGGGGAGATGAATAAATCTACATGTTCTCTTACACGCTTTAAGGGTGGTCAAAGTTTGGTGTAAAATGGTTGATTATGTTGTACCCAAATCATTGTCATTGCAAAGTTGCATTTTACAAATAATGGTACAAACATGTGTTTCGACTGGCATTACATGGCTTCTTGGTGTAGCTGGAGCGATCACATAATGAATAAAAGAACTGTTAATATAATAAAATAATGAATTGTTACGAATCTGTCAAATCGATAACTTTTTATTTGTTCATTATTGTCCAGCCTTTCCAAAACATTTAGCCTTACCCAGAATGTGCATGTAGATCTCTGCCCTGAACGCCACCTTCTGGCACCTCCTAGCTAATGAGCTCTCCTAAATCTCGATAAAGTTAGGAGTTGTTTTGTAAATGAGGAAAATGGATAAAATGCTTTTACTCTTACTTCTAAGAGTAGGGCCAAATGTGCATCACTCTAAGATTTTTAAGCCACTTAGGACATTTTCCTGCTGTGGGACACTTGATAAATACGGGCACTGGACTCTGAGTTAGCCACTTTAGGACATTCACATTGATGTTTTGAAGCCATTCCTGCGTACTTCTGGCTTTATATTAGGGACTGTTGTCCTGCTGAAAAGCAAATCTTATCCCAAGACGAAGGTTTCTTGCAGACTTCATTAGGTTTTCCTTCAGGATTTCCCCCTTCACTTTTCTTTATCTTGCACAACTTCTCGTGACTGGCCTCCTCTGGACAGATTTACAGTAATGCCATACCCTGTTCATTTCTTAATGGCTGATTTTACTGGGTATTCATTGGTTTGGATATTTCCTTGTCTCCATCCTCTAACTTGTAGTTTCCTGTCCCGTTTTCACAGAGCTGCTCGGAGTGTTCTTTAATCTTCATTATGTAGGTTAGCCCACCACACTGACTGACCACAAGTTGGATTTTCCACAGTCAGGTGCATTTCCACTGGAATCAAGTGAAACTCCAGATGGGTCACCTCTCATTCTGGGACTACTAAAGCCAACTGGCTACCCCAGTGATGATTTAGGGGTATCATATTAAAGAGGGTGCGGTGGGCTGGCGCCCTGCCTGGGGTTTGTTCCTGCCTTGTGCCCTGTGTTGGCTGGGATTGGCTCCCGTGACCCTATGTTAGGATATAGCGGGTTGGATAATGGATGGATATTAAAGGGGGTGAATACTTACGGGATCGACTATTGTGAGTTTTATTTTAGACCACTGTGCAGAGGCCGGAATTCATTTTCACATTAGACAGGTTTTATTCTGTTAATCGGAGTCAGAAAAGCCAAATTCAATCCACTGCCAATTCAGTGTTGTGCAAAAATAAAATGTAATGCCGTTTATGGATCGATGGATGTTAATTCAGTTTGTATCGAATGGGCTCCACCAATCTCAAATGGTTCCATTCTTTTAAGGAGACTCCCAGATTTGACAAGAAGTCTACGCAGATCAAGAGAAATGGAGCTGCTTGTAACTCTCAAGAATGAAGTAATTTCCTAGCATGTTCTGCTCTAGCCATGTAAATCATCAGATATTTTTAAAGCGTGTTTCTCTTTCAATAAACTCAGCAGCCTAGTAACGGATTTTTTTTTCTTTTTTTACTAAAAAGATTTCCTCAACCCAGATTCATTTTCCAAAATAGGTCACACATTCCACACATGATTGCTTAAAAATGAGCACAAGCTTGGATGAAAATAATACAAGGAATTCAAGTAAATCAAAGAAACGTGTATGAAGTCATTTGTTATTTCATTTTAATAATCTTGTTTTCTGTTCTTAGACGTAGTATCCGTTAAGTGAGAGGCTGACAGTTAAGAGGGAAAAACAAGCACAGAGGATCCAATTATGTTTATGTGATTACTGTATGTCCATAAATAAGTGTGAGTCACATTTTACAGTCGTGTTTTAGAGGTAATAGAAATTTTAAATAGCAACTTCTGCAAAACAGTCAAACTCAAGCTGCATGTAAACTAGAAAACCAGAGCGCGTATCCTCTGCCAAAATGTTGTGCACTGTCGAGGTCATTTTGCACGTATTGCTGCCCTCAGTGGACCCATGTAGTTGAAGTTTGGATGATTCTGGATTATTCTTTAAGAATACTTGTTGGGTAAGTTTAATTTTCCTAGAGACACATTTTTAAAAATTACAAAATTTCATAGTAGCCTTCTTACTGTTATGCTTATTCCCAGAAAAATGAGCCAGAAGTGCTGGATTTCTTTCAACGAGAAAAAAAATGTCACTATGTGTCAGAGAAACATGGAAAGGTACGTCGACTGCCCAGTGCTGTACTGATGCAGATCTTCTATACATGCTTCGTGTGATATGTGAAACAACCACAACAACAACAGCAGCTATTTATAAAAAATACAAGAGATGCTGTCCTACAGGAAGCAACCTCTGGATAGGATTTAGGGGTTTATGATGACGTAACCATTTTCATTGAGTAAACAATGTACAGAAGCAATTAAAAAGGCAAAGAAAATGTTAGGTTATAAAATAAAAAGTTGAATATAAGCCAAGGAACGCTATGTTCCGACTATATAAGACCACATCTGGAGTGTTGTGTGCAGTTCTGGTCTCCACAGTACAAGAAAGACATAACAGCACTTGAAGCTGTGCAGAGGAGAGCAACCAAGTGCATCATGGGACTTAAGGACATGTGCTACTGTGACAGACTCAGAGAATTAAACCTGTTTAGTCTGAGCAGAGGAGACTGCATGGGGACATCATTCAGATCTTCAAAATCCACAAAAGCACTGATAAAGCAGACTTAGCAGAATTTTTTAGGCTTAATGGTGAATCACGTACTGGAGGACATAAGTGAAAATTAAGGAGGAGTGCATTTAAAACTGAAGCCAGGAAGCACTTCATTAGTCAGATAGCTGTAGGATTCTGGGGCAAACTACAGAGACATGTAGATGAAGCATAAACCTTGACAATTTTTGAGAAGAATCTGGATGAGATGTTGAGACAGCCTAGCTATTAGCTAAACCAACGGGCTTGATGGACTGAATGGTCTGTTCTCGTTTGTCAGATTTCTTATGTTCTTGTTTCTTGTATGACCCAAGGTCACACAAGAACTTTATCAGGCCCTGTTTTGTTTGACAGCACCCCAGCCTGGACTCCCTGAGAAAACAAGAAAAAATCCCCCCTTCCCAAAAAAAAAAACCTCAAAGGAAAAGAAAATGGAAAAACTCCGGGAAAGGCAATTCAGAGAGAGATCGAGAGAGAGAGACCCCTTTCCAGGTAGGCTGACCATAAGAACATACACAATTTTACAAACGAGAGGAGACCATTCAGTCCATCGAGTCTGTTTGTTTAGCTAATAGCTAAAGTGTCCCAATATCTCATGCAGATTCTTCCTAAAGGTTGTCAATGTTGGGTGTGTAATGAGTGTCAAAAAATTGAGTAAATATACAAAACAGAACACAGGCTCTGTTTGAACAGCTGTCAAAACATTTGTTTGTAATATTTTTTCTGTTGCTTGCACATGACAAGTTGGAAGGTCAGTGCATGATCTGCACAACCGACATCACCCATCACATTACGGTGGGCTCCCACAACACAAGACTTAGTGACATTGACATTAGTGATGCCGGTTTGGGCATCGGTTTTCTTGTAAAGTAAAATCTCCAGCATTCCTGGTGATGTTTAGAAACTGTCCATCATTACACAGTGACCTTGGTCCAGCAAGGGTCCTGCCAGTGACAGCACAGATGATGTAGTGACGCCACATTGACTGTACTTGCCACCCCACTTGGTTCCAGATGTCCCCAGAATCTGATACCAAATTGTGCCCGTCTGGATGCGATGTACTGTGTCATGACAGCCTTGCCCTGTAACTCATGAGAGGTTCATCAGTACTTAAGTCACGATGGGGAACATGCACCTTCTGCATATTTTTGGTGATCCCCAGATAGTGTACAAGTTTCTTTGCTGTCATCCTAAATACACAGAAGAGACTGAGACAAGATTGTGTGCCTTGAGGACCTCGGTGCAAATATACAACATGTAGTGTAACGAGACAATGGTCACCATTTAGTGCAAATATAACATACAGCGCAAATATACAAAACAGTGTGCAGGAAACTGACATGACAGCGGCAGGACAAAGTGCAGCAGACATCTTATGACTGGATCAGTAGCTGCTTAACAGTAGCAGGATTGCTTGTTACAAAAAGTGCAATATAAGCAGATAATAAATGTACATGTGGCATGGAGTGACTGTTTACCACTCATAAAGTGCAATGTGTGTATTTGATTTAACACTAGAATCCCTGAAGCCTCCGAAAAACTCGGAATCCTGGCCCACCTTAAATTCCTTCACACCTCTCCATTAGCATCTTTTGTTTTGTAAATGTGTCGATCAGCACAAGCAGCAAGCAGCCTGCTATCCCATCATCCACCAACATAGCTTTTGTCATACACCAGGTTCTCCCAGCTCAAGTCTATTTATCTTGGTGTGTGGTACCTGGAATTGTATAGGGTAAATAATATATTGTTATTGTGAACACATGGATTTTATTAGTGTTCTGCCTGAAACAATCTATGTAAATGTAGGATGACAGGAAATATGAGGCAAGAAATGTTGAGCATATAACTAAAACAGAAACTTTTTTCATGTTATACTGCTAATGACAACATTTTGACATGAAGTGTATAATGTGTGAAGACTGAAGTCCAAATATCAAATAAACATTTTCACAAAAGCTACATGTATAACAAAACAAGTGTACTTTTATTCAAGAATATAACCGAAGAAAAAGAAATTGGGTTACGGTACAATGCTGACATGACTGTTTGGTTGGTACAGCAGTGTTGACTCATAATCAAGAGGTTGCCAGTTCGATTCCAGGTCTGGGTCATTCCTAGATTTATCATTTTGAGTAGTGAGCTGCTCTTATTGCTACTATTATACAATAAAAACATACATTTGATTTTAGTCTGTAACAGCCGGTGTATATTTAAGGTACAGTGGTACCTCGGTATACGTCCTTAATCCATTCCAAATCCTTTGACTTATACCAAACAGGACGTATACCAAAAAAATTTTTCCCATAAGAAATAAAGAGAATATGATTAATCCATTCCCATGAAAAAAAATCCTATTGTTTTTGACATATTATACATTGATGGAGTTGTATAAAATAATTTAAACACTGCTTAATACTAAAATACCTAAATACAAAAACAATTAGATGAAATAAATGAAAATTTAACCTCACTTTACTTTTCAATAACATCTTTGTTTTTCACAATCGTAGATACCGTCGTTCTTGAATTACGGTATGCAGCAGCCATGTCCCTGATACACATGCAACCTTCATACTTTACAACAATAAATTCAAATTTATGCGAAAAAACACAAAATCACGTGATAATTCACATACAGTTATAGTGCGGGTTGTTCACTGAATGCTAGCAACTGGCGTACTGACGCTTGTGGGCAGTCGTGGATTTGTCTTGAGAGACGTAAACAAGGGTAGCTCACGGGTTGTTCACTGAATGCTAGCAACTGCTGTACTGATGCTCGTGGGTAGTTGTGGCTTTGTCTCGAGAGAGGTATACAGTATAATGGTAGCGCGCGGTGTTCTAGCATGTGAGTCGTATTCCAAGCAAATCTTTTCGCGTCCAAACAAGACATATACCAAGTTGGACTTATTCTAAAGTGGACGTATACCGAGGAACCACTGTACTTGTAAAAGTTAGCATTTTGTTTATTTAGTTTTATTTTCTCAGTCATGTTCACGCTCCCCCCGCTCTGACACTGTTATTTTCAAATAAAAACGTGCTATAACAGAGGTGAACTCAGATGAGTATGAGGGATCTACATTGGAGAAAGAGAACAGAAACCCTCCTCGCAAGAAACGTCCACTCACATATAAGAACAACGAAACTGCATCGGGCGTAAAGGAGAAAGATGGCACCGTTTGGATGCAGCACGTGTGTCCTTCAATGAAACAGCATGGCTTACAGAGCTCACTAAGGTATCGTGCAAAGTTCCGTCTGCAATAATGTTTCTTGATTTGCCTTTATATGAAAAACATTTTGATGTTACTTATTTAAACGCCACATTGAATTTTGTTTACCTGTATTTATTTACTTATCTTTCTACTGTGTAAAGTCACAAGCAGAGCTTTCTGTGTTTGATCAACACGGGCATGCTGACAAAGCACGTGAGCAAAGACACTCTTTATTTAGGAAAAGATCAGTTATGTAAAGTGTGATGGCAGCTTCCACCTGCAGCTATAGTCACTTCAGTATGCGAGCAATGGTACTGAGAATGCAGACAGACTCCTTCTTTTTGGGTACATAAAACGTTAGCATGGCACTGCCTGATCAAAACACTAGTGTGGAGAGCTACTGGGATAGGATAGCAGGCTGCTTGCTGCTTGTGCTGATCGACACATTTGCAGAACAAAAGATGCTAATGTAGAGGTGCGAAGGAATTTAAGGTGGCCCGGGATTATGACTTTTTTTGCAGGCTTCATAGATTCTAGTGTTAAACGGTTTTCATAGATGTAAACAGTGTATAGTTCAGAGTTCACCAGCGAGCAGTGGAGATGCCGAGGCATTGAGGAGTCAGACAGCAGAGGCTCAAAGCTCCTGTATGCAGGGTGTGAGAGGTCAGCCAGAATGCGGAGGCTGCCTGTGCTGTGGGCGTCTTATATGGAGGGGAGAGACACAGTGATGACATCCTCAGGTGTCTTAACAATCCCCTGTAGTAGCCTGTAGTCCGCAGCACTACACCATAATGGAGCTATTCAGCACATTCTCTGTAACACTTCTGTAAAACGTGGCGAGGATGGAGTGTAGCAGACTTGCCTTTCTCAGCATCAGATGAGCAGTTGAGGCTCCAGGTCATGTCCTCAGAACTTCGTGAATGCCAAGGAACTTGATATTGATGACCTTCTGAATGGTCAAGCCATTTATGTGGAGCAGACTATGAACTGCACGGGACTTTCTAAGATCGTGTTTTGCGACATTGAGAGATGGGTTGCTGCCATCACGCCAGGCTGTCAGATCTTTGACCTCTTCTCTGTACACACATTTCAAATTTTGTACACTTTCAGTGCAGAATGATTGAGTAGGTCACATTTATTGTTATTAGTTAAAGGCAGGCATTTCATATTGAGTGAAAAATGACACTCACTCATAAGTTGTTTGCAGCAACTGGTTTTGTGGGCCACTACAGTCATTGGACTGATTTACCCAATATGCCTTGCAATATCAGGTGATTGTAAAACACTCACTTGCTGTCCACTAGCATCTGTGACAAGCAGTTTGCTGTGACCTTTCACAGTTCACTGCCTGGCATCCTGTACCATTTCAACAACTGTTTTCTACACCTGACTATTATCAACAAATTTTAAATAGTCCCACCAATCAACATCAAAGGGCAGCTTAAGGCTGGGTTTACTTGTAAATGGGCAACGAGGAGGTGCCAAACTGTCAGCAGTAGTTGGAAGGCAGCACCAAACACATAAATCACTGAAAATTAGCAGGTCAGAATCTCTCAAATAGGTGCCAGTTTCACTTTCCATGTCAACTTCTGAGGACCAACTCACATTGTTGTCACTATCACTCATTTCAAGAAATGGACCACTTTCAGCTCTAAAATTGAATGTTTGGCTTTTTGTTTGCCATTGTGTTTTTAGTTGCCTACTTTACCCACTCATGAACATTGATGATGTACCATAAAGTGGCAGAACGAATATAAAATATTCGTGACTTTTTGCTGCATGATGCTATTTCATCCATTAGATGGCAGCAGAACACTGTCCCGAGAGTTATTCGAGTTTAACACTTTAAAGTGAATCATTACATGTCAACCCAAGTCTGAGTTGGACTTAAGCATTGTAACCACAAGAGGGCACCACTGAGCCCCAAACCTCAGACACAGTATTACCCAACACAACTCTGGGTTCAAATAAAGGTATTTATTTAACAAAAACATATTTCCAATAAGCATTAGACAAAAGATAAATACCAAAATATCCAATACACAATCGATTTCCTCCCTCCTTCCTTCCTTCCTCTAAGTGAGTGTTGCCCTTTGCTTCTGACTCTGACTCCCCGATGTGTGGCGGTGGGGTGCTTTACAAGCCACACCAGACCAAGGAATGCTTCTGGTGCCACAGGGTACCCTCTTGGAAGAACTTCTAGGTCACATGGAAAGCTGGGAGCCACAACCCCTCCCCAACACCAACAGCACGCAGGGACCCTGACAGAGATGCAGTTCTGGACTCCAACTCCCAAGGACCCCCTGCAGGAAGTCCAAACTAGGCAACCACAAGAGGACCACTGCCACCTGTCAAATGGGGGATAGAATTATTAAAACAATTTTTTTTTTCAGTTCCGGTTATTTTTGGTACCCCCTCGTATTTCAAAGCCATGGAGTCAGCCCCCTTCTCTGCAGCTGTAGCAGCCTCATGAAGCTCCCAGTGCACAGTTCTTGTGCTGATGTTGCTTGCAGAAGCAGTTTGGAACTCCGTTGTGAGTGATGCCACACAGGACAAGCACTTCAGTTCTCGATGGCCCAGCTCAGTAAGTTTGGGTGGTCTGCCACTTTGTGATTGAGGTGTTGTTGGTCCTAGACGATTCCACTAATAGCACTTAGCAGTTGACCTGGCAGACCAGGCAGAGCAGAAATGTAATGTGATGTGACAAAAGTGGCATTCCATGATGGTGCCAGGTTTAAAGTTGTTGAGCCAATCTACTGCTGGTGTTTGCCAATGGAGATGGCATGACAATGCAACATCTGAACTCAGTAATGTGGAGTGTTGTCCACATACTTTTGGCCTTACAGTGCATCTTAAAAGTGAAGGAATCCGGAAATGTTAGATCCAAACTTGAATGAGATTACCTTGCTTTTTATGTCCTCAGCACACAGTACCATCTGCTAAATTTCGCCTGTAAGTTTTCATTGACAAAAGCCGATGTAGTTGCCTGTACTGCCATATTTTTTCAAATATTCCCCAAAAAGAAAGCAATAGTTAGTTCTGGACTTGCGAGTGACTGTGCATGCACTGAATGTGAAGACCAGCTGCTATACACTATGTAGGAGGACAATGGATATCCCGGATGAGACAGAAGAAAAACATTACCCAGACAGAAGAACAGTGAGACAACTCAGTAGGACTGGCCAGCAGAACAAATAAATAACTTTGAGAGAGTTGAGAGTTGGGAGTGGTTCCCTCCACCATACACCAGGTGGCAGTAGTCCTCTTAAAGGAACTCAGTTATGACATCTGCAGGGGTGCTTGGGAGATGGAGTCCAGAAGTGCAGCCTTGTCAGGGTCCCTGGGGATTGAGAAAGGATGCTGTTGGGGTAGGACCTCCCTACTTCCCTGGAAGACATGGCGCAGCACCAGAAGCATTCCTCATTCCAAGATTAAAAGGGAGTCCGTTGCCTTACAACACTGATTGACAGTTTATTGTATTCATTTATTGCATAATTGTGGCACATTGTTGGAAAGAGGTCTGAGAAGGTGCATTGAGGAATAAATATCCTTTATGTTATTCTGTTAACATCTGGTGTATTGCTGGGTCTGTGACTTGGTGCTCACTGGCACCTCTTTGTGGTTACAACTGGCATACGCACCCACAGCAGCAGTAGCAAGAGATGCCAACTAAATGACAGCAGTTGTGAATCCAGTGTCTAGGCCCACCCAATCATGACGGATTAGTTTGTATGTACATAGTGACAATGACAATGCTGTCATAGCTCAGGGAAAGCCCAGAGGCACATTATTTTGCTATTAAAGTGGCCCAAATGGCTTTACTGATTTATGCTCACCCCTCTCGGAGGATGTTTCTGCAGTTTGCTACGTTAAATAGATGTAAACATGTGTGTGCTGTAACTATGTAACCCTCAAAAACAAAAAAAAAGGAAATACGATGAATCAGAGCACAACCACTTAAACTAAACAAACTCATAAAATAAATCTCCAAAGTAAAAATAGTAAGGAACAAAGAACACTACACCCTTTGACATTTAGCATAAAATAGACTTGCCTCACACATTTGTTGTATTGCTTTTTGCATTGTTTTTTTATGTTATCATTTTTTTCCCATTATGGGCTGTTGCATAAGCTGGTTGACTTTGTGTACCATATCAAATGTTATAATTTCCATAATAATAACCATAAAAATATCCATAATAATACCATAATTCATAATACCTATAATATCCAAAATACCCATAATAATTACCATAATAATATCCATACCATAACACCATAATATCCATAACACTATAATTTCCATAATAATATCACAATACCATAATATCCATAATACCATAATCCATAATACCCATAATATCCATAACACCATCATATCCATAATAATAACCATAATAATATCCATAATACCATAAATGGTAATCAATAATGAATGGTTCTCCTGATGTTAGAACTTATATGCTGTGTAACTGTTTAAGACCCACACTGAGTGACAGTAAAGTAATACTCCACCCAAAAATTATATTTTTTATATACTACTTACCCCACGTAATTTGTAGTGATGGCCAAGGTAAAAATTTTAATTCCATAATTTTTGTGAAGAATGGACATAGCAAGGTTTCTGATTGAATGGGAGCCAATGGTGACCAACACTGGCCAATGGCAAAAAACACCAAAAATGTTCTTGAAAAACAATCTCAGTTTACTCGCATTGCATAATCGACACATCAAATCATCCAGTCGCTTGCTCACAATGTGCAAAACACATGCATTTGCTACTAAAATATTATAAAATAATAAAATGAAAATGAAATTAGCTCACAAATAGAATGCTTCCTCACAAAGGTTTGCGCTTTTGAATTGAAGACAGGACTCCTGACCAATGAATGAGGGGGATAGGCGGGTCTTCCTTTCAAAAGCTTAATCCCTTCTGAATGTGTTTCCTCTGCATGCACAGCTCTAATCTTCAAAAAGAATTTATTTAACAATTTGCTGCGCACATTGTGAGCATATGACCGTACTGACTCAAGACGAGACAGTAACTGATGTTTTTGAAAGAGAATCGGTAGATGAGATGTGGTTGAGAAAAAACAAGCAAGACTCAAAACCGGAAAAGACAACTGACCAGTTGTTAAGATTAAAACCAACCAACCATTTGCTGAATCCGAACACAGGGGTCTGCTGGAGCCAATCCCAGCCAACACAGAAACCAATCCCAGGCAGGGTGCCAACCCACCGCAGGACACACACAAACACACCCACACACCAAGCACACACTATAGGGCCAATTTAGAATCGCCAATCCACCTAACTGGCATGTCTTTGGACTGTGGGAGGAAACCGGAGCGCCCGGAGGAAACCCACGCAGACACGGGGAGAACATGCAAACTCCACGCAGGGAGGACCCAGGAAGCGAACCCGGGTCTCCTAACTGCAAGGCAGCAGCGCTACCACTGTGCCACCATGCCACCCTAAGATTATAACTCTGCTGTGATTGGTTTCTATCCCTCCTACTACACTAAATTTTATCAAAACGGTTTGAGAATGTTCAGTTACATTATGCTTATGATTATGGCAGCAGATGACTGTAGCTATTAAAGGTGGACAAGACTATTGCTTTTCCATTTTTTTTGTTTCAATAATACGTCTTTAAAACAAAAAATATTACTTCATAACTAAGGAAAGATACATAAAAAAAGAATCATACACCAACAATGCAAATATTGGTGCTCTGTCAGCGAACTGGCCAATAAACATTTGGAGCATGATCATAAGATGTGCATAGAAGAACAAAACAAGAGGGCAAGAACAAAAGGAAACTGAAGCTAAAAGGAGAAAAATAAAGTCAAGGTCGGGAGAACAAGCAAGTTTCAAAGCCGAAAGTAAGACTCAAGTAGAATTTGAGAGAGTTTTAGTATCTGTAGACTGGATAAGGAAATAAATTCCTAGTCATCCTTTTATCACGCTGAATCGGATAAGCACAGTCACAGCCTCAGAGGCCATGTCCCTAGAAATGCGGGGAAGCAGACCTAATGACAAAGCCATTTGGGCAAATGAGGACTTAAAATATCATCCAAGAGAGGAGAAACATTCTACGTGACTTTGATCATAAATTACAGTTTTGAATTTGCCTCAAGAGAGGTCACTTCACCTGGTATATTTTGGATAGTTTACGGTTTTACATGTCCATCTACTGAATAGTAACCTGAAAGTGGGTGAATATCTATAAGATCACTCATTTATATATTAAAGGTGTCGAGAACAAAAGGCCAAAAAGAGTGAAAAATCTGAGGTCGAGAGAGCAAGCAAACCAAAAATAACACACAAGTTTGCAGAAAGCTTTTTGAAAGTTTTGACATGCAACAATCAGATAAGGAAATTAATTCCAAGTTGACCTTTAATCCCCTCACATCCGTTAAGCACTGGTCACGACCTCAGAGGCCATGTGTCTGGAAATGCTGGAAAGCAGACTTTACGACAAGATTTTAAAGCAGTGGTGACGGAAAGCTTAAAATGGTGTCCAAGACATTTCAAATCAAAACACAAAATCTAAACCAATACTAATTTCAAGCAGATAATAAAATGAACAGAAACATCGATCTCAAAAACTGCAAATTCAAGAACAAAACTATAATAAAGAATCAGCATATAACTAAATTGTGACAATTGGATAGTCCGTAATGCCTGTCTTTAAGCTGCCACTCTGAATGACCTCACATATTCCCTATTCCCGGGTGTTTCTAATGAAGATCACTGTGTCAACGCTTGATGTCATTGCAGTGTACAACTACAAACAATATAATACTGTGATAAGATTTATCAACACTTAACTTTATAAATATTACATATATTACAGATATTAACGTGTACTCATACTCTTTGAGGTCCAAAACTCCATACCTCATATATAATATGCATTCAGACATTGCAGGAAGGCAAAAAAAAACTTTTAACAAAATAGCAGTTTAACAACAACTGGATGATTTGACGCATGGATTATGTGACAAATAATAATGTGAGATTCTTTCAGGGACATTTTAGATATTGGTTGCTGTTCTCCAGTGTTGATCACCATTGGGCACTGTTCTATCAGAAACTTTATGTCTGTTCTCCACAAAAACATGAGATTAAAAATTTTCCCTGCCCATTACTACAAACTTCATGGTGCAAGTAATGCATAAAGCATATTATTTGGGTGGAGTACTCCTTTACTCTTCTCAATATACTTCATGCATCTCTCGCTGATTAACAGTTGTGCAGTGGTAGCCCTATTGCCTACATGTTGTATGTTGGTGTCCGATCCAATGATTCTCTATGAGCTTCCTCTGCGTAGTTCGATATTCCTCCCACAGTCCCGAAAATGTTCAGGTTAGGTGAATTGGTGACTCTAAATCAGCTCTAGGTGACTGTGAGTGAAGAGGTGTGAAATGAGTGGGCTTTGTAGTGTACTGACGCCCTGCCCAAAGACTGTTCCTGCCTCGCAACCAACTCTGCTGTTAGAGTATCCATCCCTCCTGCTACACTGAACTGAATCAAAAAGGTTTGAGAATGTTCAACTGTTACATTATGATTATGATTATCGTCGCAGACGACTGTACAGTGAACCCTCGTTTATCACGGTTAATCCATTCCAGACTCTACCGTGATAAATGAATTTTTCGCAAAGTAGGATTCTTTATTTATAAATCGAATATTTTCGCAGTTAGAGTATAGAAAACCTGTTTACGACCTTCTAAATACATTTTTTAACATTATTAGAGCCCTCTAGACATGAAATAACACCCTTTAGTCACCAATACACTCGTATTACCCAATATATTAGACAAAATAAGAGAAAATAAGACATATTAGACGTTACAAATATCATATTACTAGGCGCACTCGCCTTTTAAGGCGACCGACTTTTATCCTCAATTTTTGTGCGCTCCATTTGTACATCAGGCATGTAAGTGTAGGGAATGAGAACATCAAAGTGCCCATTCATAACATCTCCCGAAAACCTAAGTTTTTTTTTAATCCCCTCAAGTGCCTGTCCAAAGTCGTACAATGTCAGCCCGAATCTGTACCACTAAAGACGGTGTTTCAGGCACTAAATGAGCTATAGATGAGAATAAGCAAGCACCATCTCCCCTGATATTTACTACGCTGTGAGGCATTTGTACTCCATCAACATTAATTATTTCCAGAGACATAATTTTGTCTATTTTTCCAGCGCATCGCGCACAAAAGCAAGGGAACAATGAGAGCACCAGAACTCTGCTCACATCGCGTCGCTTCGCACCTCAAGCCGCAAGTAGTAAGTCTGTAATAAGCGGAATACTGCTACGCTTTACACTCACGGGACGGAAGGACAATCTCGAACGCTTTTATATAGTAGATTATTGTACTGTACATTTAATTACCCACAGTTCTTACACACAACCACTAACCTATGAAGGCACGACCTCAGTAGGAGAGTCTTCAGAGGTGGTGCAGTATCTTCAGCAGGTGCGTTGTTGTCTTCTTCCGCTGAAGGAGTACTAGGAGTAAGCAGTGGGTGTCTGGGTGCGCGGCTGAAGAACATCTTGATAGGCAGTTGCTGGCGCTGTCTTTTCATATGCGTGAGGAGGCTTTTGTAGGGTATTGCCATCTTTAATCATATCCAAGAGTTTCACCTTCTCCTGGATAGTAAGCATCTTCCTCCGGCGCTTAGTTTTATTGTCAGAAGGCTTAGAAAAAGCAAGACGTTTAGGAGCCATCGTAGGGCTTAGATAAAAGTTCTCAGAAAGCGCATGTGTAATGACGTAAGCGCGTATGAGAAAAAAATCGCGATAGAGTGAAGCCGCGAATGTCGAAGCGTGATATAGCGAGGAATCACTGTCGTTATTCAGGGAGGTCAAGATTAGCTTTTGTTTTTTTTTTAATTTATTAAGCCTACTGTAAACAGTAATTTGTTGTTTCATTCTCTATAAATATAAAATCCAAAGTCTGTCTCTCTGTCCGCTTTTCACGAGAGAACCATTTAACAGATTTAGATTTTTTTTCTATAACTTGCTTGAACATTCCGGTTGATTTTGTGACTTCTCTCATCAGGCAAAGTATCATAGTTCGCTGGCGGCAGCAATTAATAAATGTGAATCGAAGAGAGAGGCTGCAGGCTGAGGGGAGGGGGAGGCGGAACCTCAGGAATAGGGAGTGGGCGGGGCCCTCCTCACTTATGCGGCACCCTCCGTTCAAATCGTGTCTGTATGTCTGTCCATTTTCCATAAGAGATCTACTTAATTGATTCAGATCTGTTTTTTTTTTGCTAATTTGCTTGAATATTCCGTTTGATTTTTCTGACTCATCTCATCGCTCAAAGAATCAAAGATCGCTTGCGGCACCAATAAGCGCAAGGCAAAGAGAGAGGCTGCAGGCCGAGGGGAAGGGGAAGCATGAAATTAATCAATTGGTACTAAAATTATCTGACACACTGTCTCGGACATACACTTCAATAAATACTGTTTTAAAACACAACAATTCATTTGTTATCCTACAGAATTTTTAAATTCCATTATTTCTCCTGGCATGCCGACCCACAACTTAGCATTGAAAGTAGGAGCACTGACTATTCTTTTGAGAAACCTGAGCCCTCCAAAACTTCCCAACAGTACCCGTCTCCAGGTCTGTTAGCTTTAGAACAACATCATTGAGGAGATGATCATCACTGGATGTGACACTGGTGGAAGGGTTTTAATACTTTGCATTCCTCTAATCGCGATGGACATGCCCTTTCAATTCAAGAGATGATAGTTTCCTGTGAATCTTTGCTTTGCAATGTCAATTAATAAGGCCCAGGGACAGACACTCAAATTTGCAGGGGTTGTTCTTAGCTCACCACACTTCTCACATGGTCAGCTTTACGTTGCTTTCTCCAGGGTTACTTTCCCCAGAAACCTATATGTCCTCGCCCCGATAAAACCAAAAATATTATATATCAAGAGCACCTCGGATAGGAAACTTATCAATATAAATTGTTCTCTATACAGATTAAATAGTTCTTTTTTTAAAGTTTGTCCTGTTTCATTACTACGCGGGCAGAGCCACGGGAGACAGCTAGTAATGAATAAAAGCCATACCACATGCACTACAGCACCATGGATTCCCTCAGGGCTTCATGACTGATGGAGTCCTGCTACTCAGCCCTAATACTACTAGCCCAACCCAGCCCTATTAATCCTGCTACTCAGTTGGGTCCCATGTGTGCCACAAAGGGGTGCTGCAGGGACTGGGGAGTCCTGTCTTGTTAGGCTCCCATCTCACTTGGAAGTACTTACCAGACCACACTAATGGGCCACTGGAATTACTCCCGGGTGTCACATAAAAGAAGCCTATTTGAGCAGTTCCCACAGCCAGAGTCAGGAGGAAAAAGACAAAGCTTGATGGATGGAGTGGAGGCAGAGAGAGAAAGAGAGAGAAGAAGAAGGAAAAAAAGAAAGAAATGAAGACAAAACTGCTGTAGGCTGTACTTTGTTGTGCTACTGTGCTGTGGGAAACGCTTAAAGGAAGAGGACAAATAGCAGCCATTTGTTGTGCTGGACTTGTGCCTGTGTCTGTCTGTGTTGGCTTAATGAAGCTGGAGCCCCCTCTTCAGGTCACAGAGCGTATGTATATGATATATGTATGTAAATATATGGTTGAAGACCGTAGTGATGTAGATGTAACACATATATTCGATTTCACAATTTACTACATTTGTAAAAGAAGTGAAGAATCCAGTTTAGTTTAATCCTGCGGTGTGATTCTATGACCACCGGGCTGGCACCCTTGCTTTCCAAACTTATCAAATCTTCTTTCCACAAGCTGCTTTTTTTAAAACTGTGACCTATGCTTTTGTTTATTTGGTTACATAGTAGAAGGAGAATTTTTTAGGTTGCTGTTAATGAAAGTGTTGGTCGAATAAAATCTATAATGAAATAATGAGGAGGGAATACTTAAAGCTCATTACAATGTAACATTTAGCTCAGTAACGCCATTTGTGAAATTATATAAAAGACAGATGGGCATTGAGTTTTGCACCCAAGGACCAGAAAGGCACACAGGAAAGAGGAGGATTTTGGACACTGAGGACTAAAATAATGGATGCGTTTAACATGTTTAAGCATTCGGAAGTGATTTTGTAGCCTTGCAAATCTTTAAAAAGAAAATAAAAACAATATGGCTAAATTGACCACATGGCAGATTTTCAGGAAATAATTCAGGGAACAATGTCGCCAGCTAACCCAGAAATTTCACAGCAAAGTAGCATTTCTTCTTTTGGGGATCACCCCCCAAATCCGGTCTAAAGCCCCAGGTAAGCCCTTGCTATAATCCGGCAATGAGCACATTGGATCCTAACTGCTGCAATAAAATGAATTCTTCAACAAGAACATGAGGACACAGATGGGAACTCTTTAATGGTAAATTTTGGACGCTTGGTACAAAGTTTTTCTCCTGGCAAAGAACTATAGACACATGGAATAAATTACCAAGTAGTGTGGTGGAGAGTAGGACATTAGGGACCCTCAAAACTTAACTTGATGTTATTTTGGAAAAATTAGGTGGACAGGATTGGCAAGCTTTGTTTGGGTGAATGCCCAATTCTTGTCTCAATCTTTCTAATATTGTAATGTTCTATAAAGAAAAACTCAATTTATTAGGATATTCAAATACATTATACTGAAACCATAATACTCTTTAATAATACCATGTGTCACACACGTGTGCAAAGGAGGACAGCAGAAGGGCTCCGGTGACTGTTAATTCCACCGCCGCTCCAGGGGTTGGCGTTGTGTTCTAAAGCCTTTTCACTCCCTCCCTCTGCAGACAGAATGATTGACAGCTATAACATCTCTGACATCACTTCCTCTGGGACCCTCCTCTTCCTGCTTGAAAGGAACTCGTGTCTGAAAGACGTTTCGGCAACTCATTGTCTTGCTCTTCTTTTGACCATACTGACCACTCCTAGTGCACTTCACTACTTTAATGATAGCTCCATAATGGGTACTGAAAGCTTTTGATCTCAAAATTACGACTTGACTTTTGGGTTGTAGCCCAGGCCTACCCACACTGAAGTTTCTGGCCTCGTCCCTGAATTACATCTCTAGATTTAAAAAAACATCATTTTGATTATTATTTGTTACAACTAATGTTCTTTATTAATCTTTATTCATTTAATCTCCACACCATTTTCTGGTTTCTAAACCAGGGGACTCCAACTCCACTCCTGGGACCTTACGTTTCCACGCTCACATTGCGATGTATAAAACCTAAACTTGGCACAAAGCCACGCACATTTTCATGTAAGCTAAATGCTTGGCGTACACAAGTTCTTAGGCGGCACTCAGCGTCAAAACAGTGCTTTTGTTCCAGTGTGGTTTCCTTTTCTTTTTTAGATCCACATCCCTGACACGGCTTTATGAAATACACTGAAATTAACCGCATATTGTTTATTAGTTTAATGCATCTGATTGTAATTAACCTGTAATAATATAATGGTCCACAGAATGGCCAAACTATTACAAATAACATAGCTGCTTTAGCGTTGTTACTGTCAATGCAATACTCAGAGTATTTATCCCACTGTATCTGAGTGTGGAATCACAGCTCTACGGCACCTGATTGGAAAGAGAATTATCAGTATACAGCATCAAGCACACACTGCCTCAGCCATGCTGCCTATTGAACTGCTCTCATGTAACAAACGCTTCAGAGCCTTTCCTGTACGGACCTCGCAGTTCAGAAAGAGCTTCACCCCAAGAACTATAAACGCACTCCATCAGTCCATCAAGTGCTCCTTGTAGAACTGTTTGTACTTATAAGTACAATTAACTCACTGTAAACTTGCGATACTGTTATAATATTGCACAACCTGAGCCACTTTATAAAGCGCGTATTTACATATGATGACAATATCATTTTTAAGATGAAATGCAGCAAAATATGTTATTACATTATACAGATAAAATATTAACATCATTTACATAATTAAACATGTAGGGACACAGTGTCACAGCGCTAGCTATGATCTGGTGCCCCTTTCAGGGATTGTTCCTGCCTTGTGCTGTATTCTTGGTGGGGCAGGCGTGACCCTGGAAGGACAGATGGATAGAATAATTAAACACGTACTACGAAGATATTTCAATGTTCCTTAAAAGTTTTGAAGAATTGGCACTCTAAGCTTACAGATGGCTTAACGTCTATTATAGATCTGATTGTGTGGCGATTGGTTACTTAGAGAAAGAAAAGGAAGGACAGGAATTGGAGGTAAGTACATTTGAAAGAGACAGTACTGTTGTAATAAATTATTTCATCGAAGGTCACGCATGGCACAGCAAGAATCTTCCAGGAGGCATGAACAATCTCTGGATGGGGCGCCAGCTCGTCACTCTCACTGCGCCACTGTGTTCCCATGTTTAATAACGTGCTTTAACTCCTATCATCATGAAAATGATATCAACTATACATCTCAGTATTTTAATTATTCAGAGAGCTGTAATATCACAAATGTAATGGATTCTGTGTCCAGTCAGAGGAAGAAAAAGCCCGTTTAAGAAGCATGTAGTGATTCACACAGATAGAACACATACAATACAAAGCATTTAATAATAATAATAATAATAATAATAATAATATATTTTATTCATATAGCGCCATTCCCATGGTCATGGAACTTCACAGAGTTTAAGAAAGAACGGCAGGGTATACAGTATATAGCATTGTACTAAACCAGATAAATAAATAAAGAAGAGTAAGATAGAGTTGTGCTTGAAAGTTTGTGAACCCTTTAGAATTTTCTATATTTCTGCATAAATATGACCTAAAACATCATCAGATTTTCACTCAAGTCCTAAAAGTAGATAAAGAGAAATAAGTTAAAGAAATGAGACAAAAATACAGTATTATACTTGGTCACTAATTTATTAAGGAAAATGATCGAATATGACGTATTTGTGAGCAGCAAAAGTATGTGAACCTTTGCTTTCAGTATCTGGTGTGACCCCTTTGCAGCAATAACTGCAACTAAACGTTTCTGGTAACTTTTGATCATTCCTGCATACCGGCTTGGAGGAATTTTAGCCCATTCATCCGTACAGAACAGCTTCAGCTCTGGGATGTTGGTGGGTTTCCTCACATTAACTGCTCGCTTCAGGTCGTTCCACAACATTTCGATTGGATTAAGGTCAGGACTTTGAATGACCCGCCTTCTCTTGAGATTCAGTTCATGTACAGATGTCCTGATATTTTCCTTTATAATTCTCTGATATAATTCAGAATCCTTTGTTCCATCAATGAAGGCAAGCCGTCCTGGCCCAGATGCAGCAAAACAGGCCCAAACCATGATACTACCATCACCGTGTTTCACAGATGAGATAAGGTTTTTATGCTGGAATGCAGTGTTTTCCTTTCTGCAAACATAACACTTTTCATTTAAACCAAAAAGTTCTATTTTGGTCTCATCTGTCCACAAAACATTCTTCCAATAGCCTTCTGGTTTGTCCATGTGATCTTTAGCAAACTGCAGATGAGCAGCAATGTTTTTTTTGGAGAGCAGTGACTTTCTCCTTGCAACCCTGCCATAGACACCATTGTTGTTCAGTGTTCTCCTGATGGTGGACTCATGAACATGAACATTAGCTAATGTGAGAGAGGCCTTCAGTTGCTTAGAAGTTACCCTGGGGTCCTTTGTGACCTAGCCGGCTATTACACGCCTTGCTCTTTGAGTGATCTTTGTTGGTCGACCACTCCTCCATTTGTACACAATCTGTCTGACTGTGGATTGGTGGAGTCCAAACTCTTTAGAGATGGTTTTGTAACCTTTTCCAGCCTGATGAGCATCAACAACTCTTTTTCTGAGGTCCTCAGAAATCTCCTTTGTTCGTGCCATGATACACTTCCACAAACATGTGTTGTGAAGAGCAGACTTTGATAGATCCCTGTTCTTTAAATAACACAGGGTGCCCACTCACACCTGATTGTCATCCCATTGATTGAAAACACCGGACTCAAATTTCACCTTCAAACTAACTGATAATCCGTGAGGTTCACATACTTTTGCCAGTCACAAATATGTAATATTCAATCATTTTCCTCAATAAATAAATGACCAAGTATAATATGTTTGTCTCATTTGTTTAACTGGTTTCTCTTTATTTACTTTTAGGACTTGAGTGACAATCTGATGATGTTTTAGGTCATATTTATGCTGAAATATAGAAAATTCTAAAGGGTTCACAAACTTTCAAGCACAACTGTAGTAAATTCAGAGAGAAGCCTAACAGACAACATAATTGATGGTCCAGCACACACATACACACACACACAGATTACATGAGCATCTTGACAGAGAGGTAAACTGAGAGAAGGGTAATAATGTCAAGTAGAGCTAAAAGCCTTCCTGAACAGATGAGTTTTGAGTTGTTTTTTAAAAGAATTCATGGAGTCAGCTGATGTCATTAATTTCGGTAGGTCATTCCAGAGTCTGGGCGCTATACAGCTGAAGGCCCTGCTGTCACCCATGGAGTGTAGATTAGTGAGGGACACAACAAGATTACCAGAATCAGAGGACCTTAGTGGGCGGACAGGCACATAGTGATGGAGAAGGTCACTGATGTAGTTTGGCGCGAGGTCGTTTAAGAGAAAAGAAATGTTGGGATTTGAGAAGCTAATAAATTACACGATTAAAAGGTGAAGTTTATGATGTTCTACTTTAAATGACAATATAAACTACGTGATTAAAGTGGAAATTTTGAGATTAAAGTTGTCATTTTGTGCTTTTTTCCCCACTGTGTGCTTATTTTTTTTTTATCCTCTGTACCCTAATAAGCTTTCATATGACACTCACACGGTGGGCTATGACTCGGCTTTTCACGACGCCTTTGATATTTGACAAATTCTTTTTATTTTGGGCACTGTGCGACTTTGTGAACTTCTCACTTCTCTTCTCTTTTCTCCGACACTCTGTCACTCGATCAACTTCCTTTTGTTGAATATACCACTATTTAAACCAATGAACAGTAAGTATTTTCTTTGCCTCCACTTGGTATTTGCTGAAATTCTTCTATTTTTCCCCATGCTTTTGCCATTGCCTTTTCACAGAATACTGAGTTTGAGGGCTATTTATATTGATTTTCATATTCAAAGAGGTGTATTTCTGGGAGGAGTTTGGGAGTGGGGGCTGACCGTAAGAATATGGAAGTTGGCGTTCGCACAGATTTATGTATCTGGATTTTTTTGTGTGTACGCACATTTCTGCTTTTGCCGGTACACCATGTTTTAGTGTGAATTCTACACATTGGTTTCAGATAATTTAGAGGTCCTAAAAAATATTTTGCATCTACATGTGACATCATTTTGGTTTTCCTGGGCATCACCATCCTTTGTGATGGTTGCCAGGATGCTGCAACAGGTGACGTTTGGGTTTATGGGTCACATGACATTTGGGGTCAAAAGTATAACGGGCTGTGGTTGAGACTCTACATTTCCAGAGTTTGTAGATAATACATAAAAACAAAAAGAATCTGAAAGTGTCTATCTGAAAGTTCTATCATCATTTTTGGTTCTTGTCGACTTTGTTTTAAGATTTTGTTTAGGCTGCAATGCTTGGTTGCGACCTTTGACCACGTATTCGACTCCACATAACTCCTGATCTCTTATTTGAACACTTGTAGTGTGGCCTTCCATTCGAAAGGTGCAACATTATTGTACTACACAGAGCAGCAGCTGCTTTAAATCAAGACAGAATCAGAAGAGAGATCATAAAAAATAACTAGGCTAGGCCAAAAAAAGTCAAGAAACTAGTAGCAAAGCCCAGAATGTGTGACAAAAATCATTAAGCAGAGAGCTGTAGCGAGAACGTCAGAAACCAAAAGTAGTGAATAGAGCCAAACTGTTAGACCTAAATCTTAGTCGAGGGGCAGAAAAGAGTTCAAAATAAGAGATTCTATGAAATGCTCAGACAAAATACCTTAGGCTTTAGGTTGTATCCACAAACCTTGACGATGTCCCTTAGACAGCTTAATGATTTTTTGATGCTAAGAAAATTAAATATGTTGGAAATGGTGAAGGCGGGAGGAGTAGTAATTGGTTGTGTCTGAGAGTGTCATGTGACTAGTTCTGTCTGGAAAGCCGGCTGCCCTTGAAATTTAGTATAAGAGTTGTCACCCTGTGGTGAAGATGACTGTGAAACTTCTAAGTTGTACCAAAGAGGAGCAGCGTTTTGTCATACACTTTTTGTAGGCAGAAAGTGTACTTACTGGAAGCACAAATTCATGTGTGCTCAGTATGGGGATGATGTTCTCCTAGAGTCGTCTAGAAGTGGATTGAGATGTTTCAAAATGGCCATACTAGTGTGACACATGCAGAGCGCTCCGAACGTCCAGCTACAGCCACGACCACGAGGAATGATGTTAAAGCAGCAGTCCATCAGTGGCTACTCGCTCAACCAAAAACATTTTTTGGTGATGGAATTAAAAAGCTGGTACGAGGTGTCTGTAAGAGCTAATCTTAGAAAGTTAAAGTTTTGAGTTAAACTCATAATAATGTTTGCTTAATTTGAATAGAATATAAATTTCTTTCATAGTCATAGATTATGGTATAGTCTTTTCCCCCTATAAGTTAGTAAGAGATAGAACCTTCTTACTATAACTGAGAAACAGTGTGATAATAGATTCAGTTGTGTTTACAACAGGTCACAGTAAGCAGGGACTTAAAAGACCCATTTTCTTCTCAGAGGTGGGATAAGCATAAAGTTTTCTGTCTGTTGTGAAATGGTTCAGAAATGTTAAGTAAACAGTAACGATTTGAAATGTAACAAGATTAAGCTTAGAACTAAACTTTTCTTAACGTTAATTTTTTCTCTTTTTGCTATTTTAATTTTCTTTTTTGTGTAAACTGGTTTATTTTGAAACTTAAATAAACTTTTAAAAATGAAGTTATTTTGTCTGTGGAATCTTTTCTGCGCATCAGGCTTTTGTTGAATCCCATTTTTTGAGTTAGAGCTGCTGAACTTTGATAATTTTGGGAAAAATGCAGCTACAGTGTCTATGTAGAAAAGTGTTTTTGACATTCTTAATAAACAGAGTTAAAAAAAAAAGTACAGAAACTTTTTGAATGTCCCTCGTCCATTAATATTACTGACGATTTGTAACCAGCTGGCAATGGAGAATAAGGAAACAAAGTCAGCAGCATCTTGGGAGAAATAAACCTCTGAGAGATCCACAGGCAGCTGTGACTGACAGAGTCAGAAATGGGCAGTCCTGGAGATCTCGGTATCTGGCTGCCCACCCCCACGGACAATACGCATCAGGTCTAAAATCCTCTGGCTTATGTACCAATTTAAAGTTTATTTTTGATGCTTCAGTTACTTTTGTTTAATGTCAATATTGTTATGTATTTTTATTTGTCACATTACGTCTATCTATATAAATCCAATGTTTCTCTGTCTGTCTGTCCGTCTGCCCGTCCACTTTTCATGAGAGAACTACTTAACAGATTTTTTTTTTTTTCTATAATTTGCTTGAACATTCTGGTTGATTTTGTGACTTCTCCCATTGCAGTATGTATCATAGTTCGCTTACGGTACTGATTTATTTGTGCGAATCCAAGACAGAGGTTGAGGGGAGGGGGGCGGGGCCATCCACACTCACGCGGCAGCCTCAGGACATATCTTACATCCACTTAGCTAGTGAACAAGAGAAATACTTAAAGGATTTAGATTGTTTTTTTTTCTAGAATGGTTGATTTCGCGACTAAAATTAGAATATCATGACAAAGTTGATTTATTTCAGTAATTCCATTCAAAATGTGAAACTTGTATATTAGATGCATTCATTACACACAGACTGATGTATTTCAAATGTTTATTTCTTTTTATTTTGATGATTATAACTGACAACTAAAGAAAGTCCCAAATTCAGTATCTCGGAAAATTAGAATATCAATTAATACCAATGCAAAAAGGATTTTTAGAAATGTTGGCCAACTGAAAGGTATGAACATGAAAAGTATGAGCATGTACAGCACTCAATATTTAGTTGGGGCTCCTTTGGCCTGGATTACTGCAGCAATGCGGCGTGGCATGGAGTCGATCAGTCTGTGGCACTGCTCAGGTGTTATGAGAGCCCATGTTGCTCTGATAGTGGCCTTCAGCTCTTCTGAATTGTTGGGTCTGGCATATTGCATCTTCCTCTTCACAATACTCCATAGATTTTCTATGGGGTTAAGGTCAAGTGAGTTTGCTGGCCAATCAAGAACAGGGATACCATGGTCCTTAAACCAGGTACTGGTAGTTTTGGCACTTTGTGCAGGTGCCAGGTCCTGTTGGAAAATGAAATCTGCATCTCCATAAAGGTCATCAGCAGCAGGAAGTATGAAGTACTCTAAAACTTCCTGGTAGATGGCTGCGTTGACCTTGGACCTCAGAAAACACAATGGACCAACACCAGCAGATGACATGGCACCCCAAACCATCACTGACTGTGGAAACTTTACACTGGACCTCAAGCAACGTGGATTCTGTGCCTCTCCTCTCTTCCTCCAGACTCTGGGACCTTGATTTCCAAAGGAAATGCAAAATTTACTTTCATCAGAGAACATAACTTTGGACCACACAGCAGCAGTCCAGTCGAGACGCTTCTGACGCTGTCTCTTGTTCAAGAGTGGCTTGACACAAGGAATGCGACAGCTGAAACCCATGTCTTGCATACGTCTGTGCCTGGTGGTTCTTGAAGCACTGACTCCAGCTGCAGTCCACTCTTTGTGAATCTCCCCCACAGTTTTGAATGGGTTTTGTTTCACAATCCTCTCCAGGGTGCGGTTATCCCTATTGCTTGTACACTTTTGCTACCACATCTTGTCCTTCCCTTCGCCTCTCTATTAATGTGCTTGGACACAGAGCTCTGTGAACAGCCAGCCTCTTTAGCAATGACCTTTTGTGTCTTGCCCTCCTTGTGCAAGGTGTCAATGGTCGTCTTTTGGACAACTGTCAAGTCAGCAGTCTTCCCCATGATTGTGTAGCCTACAGAACTAGACTGAGAGACCATTTAAAGGCTTTTGCAGGTGTTTTGAGTTAATTAGCTGATTAGAGTGTGGCACCAGGTGTCTTCAATATTGAACCTTTTCACAATATTCTAATTTTCTGAGATACTGAATTTGGGACTTTCATTAGTTGTCAGTTATAATCATCAAAATTAAAAGAAATAAACATTTGAAATACATCAGTCTGTGTGTAATGAATGAATCTAATATACAAGTTTCACTTTATGAATGGAATTACTGAAATAAATCAACTTTGTCAGGGTATTCTAATTTTATGACCGGCACCTGTATTCATGTTAATCTGAGACAGAGGCTGTGAGCCGAGGGGAGGGGGAAGCGTGACGTCAAGAGTGGGAAGCCGGACAGAGCCCTACTCACTGTCCTGTTTCACTGCTACTCAGACAGAGCCACGGGGGACGGCTAATGTACTATAAATAAATATGATTCTATTTAGTTATTTTTTTTTTGCATTTTCTAGATTGTCCTCTGATGGTCCTTGTACTTTGTGGCTGGATCACCAAGAGGCAGGAACACCTGTCCACCAACATTGGGGGACTACCCCCACCTGTATAACACCAAGCTGGGAAGTGAAGTCTGCCGTGGTTCATTTTGAATGCACTCTGATGTTGGTGGTTTTGTACATTTTGTTCTCTTTGTCATTTCTGATTTTATTTATTTTTTGTGGCTTTTGACCTTTACTGCTCTAGAACTTTAATATTCTTAAGTATTGTGTTTTTGACTTTGCTTGTATTGCCTTTGGAAACTCCTATTTTGTTCTTTTTGTTCATCTTCTTCTTCTCTGTTCAGCTGCCCCCATTTAGGGGTTGCTGCAGCGCATCACCCTTCTCCATCTAACCCTGTCTTTTACATCATTGTCTGCCACACCAACTGCCTACATGTCCTCCCATTCATAACTCCCTCTTTGGCCTTCCTCTTTTCTTCTTTCCTGGCAGATCAATCCTTTAAAAAAGGTTTTTGTGGACTTGTCTCAGCTTGATCCGATCCTCCTTCTAGTGAGACATATTTCAAGGTTTTCTGAGACTCTTTGCCATTTTTTAAACTTAAAACCTTATAAACAAGAAAGTAAAGCCTCATGGGAAGGAATTCATGAATTAAAGATCGGATTCTTTGAAAGAGAGAGAGAGGAGGGTCTTCAATTTCAAAAAAAACAATCCCATAAGTCTTTGTTTTTCAGTTTGTGATGTGTGATGAATATTCAGGAAGTATACATTTAACATTATTTTAGCAACAATTTATGTGCTTTGCATGTTGTGAGCGTATAACTGGATAACTGAACTGTGGATTATTTTTTGCATGGACATTTTTCACATTGTTTGCCGTTGTACAGAACTGGTCACTATTGGCGTCTTTTATATCATTTTTTTTTCATTTCTGTAAGAAATCATAAGATTAAAAATGGTTCTCTGCCATTCACTACAAACCACACAGAGTAAATAATCTATCTATCTATCTATCTATCTATCTATATATATATATTATATATATATATATATATATATATATATATATATATATATATATATATATATATATATATATATATATATATATATATATATATATATATATATATATATATAAAATCAAAAGTCTGTTTGTCTGTATGTCTGTCTGCTTTTCACGAGAGCTGTACTTAGCAGATTTAGATCGGGTTTTTTTCTATAATTTGCTTGAACATTCCGGTTGATTTTGCGACTTCTCTCATCGCACTAAGTATTATAGCTCGGTTGCGGCACCGATTTATTTCCGCGAATCTGAGAGAGACACTGCAGGACCTCAGGAGTAGGGAGCCGGTCAGGGCCCTCCTCACTCACACTCCAGCCTCCGTTCGAGTCGGTCTGCCTTAGCTAGCTAGTGATAATGTCTGTTAAACAAGCAGGTATCATCTACAGATTGTTAAGGAGTAATGTTTGACGTTTTTGAGAGAGAGAGGTCATAGCTACATGTATTTTAGACGGTAGCTGCTGATTGCCAGAGATATCACAGCCTTTTCTCCCCATGCAGGGGATGCTCTCCAGTCAGAGCTAAACAAGATCAGATAAAGTGGCAATGTTTGATTGTTGTTTCACTTCTACGTGGGCACAGCCACGGGGGACAGTTAGTATAGTACAAATAAAAAAATATATTTTGCTAGCAGCCATAACACATGCACTTCAGAACAGGTAATTCACCTGAAGCTAAGCCTGTGCAGGCCCGGCTAGTACTTGGATGGGAGACCATCTAAGAACAGCTTGGGTTGCTGCTATAAGAGGTGTTGGCAAGGCCAGCAAGGGGTGCTTACCCTGTGTTCTGAATGAGGATCACAATGCCCAAGTGCAGTGACGGGGACACTGTTCTGTAAAAACTGGCACCACCCTTCATATGAGATATAAAACCGAGGTTGTACCTCTCTGTGGTCATTAGGAGGTCCCTGGGCATCTTTCAAAAAGAGTGGGGTGTACCCCGATGTCTTAGCTAAATTGCCCATTACAGCCTCGTCCATTTTGGCCCCCTAATCATCCCCTGTCTCTAACTGGTTGTCTCTCTCCCTCACCACTTCACCACCTAATAACTAATGTGTGCTGAGTGTCCTGGCATAAATATGGCTGCCTCTGCATTATTCAGGTGGATGCTGCACATTGGTGGTGGTTGAAGTAACCAAACCCATCTATGTAAAGCACTTTGAGTAGTGAGAAAAGCACAACAGAAAGGTAAAGAATTAAAATGGGGTGTAGTGTTCCTCAATCCTCCTATTTTCCCAGGGTCAGACTTGCTTGTTTTGTGGTACATTTTGGAAGACATTTTTAAATCAATAAACTAAAACACCTAAACTAATAGCACTGCATCATGAAGGTGGGGTCTGCTTTTCTCCTTTCACTGTCAAAACAATGCAGAAAAGGAAAACAATTGTAAGGTGTAAAATTTCAATACTAAGGTGAGATCTGCTGCTGACATAGTCGCACCTGAAAAGACAGTTAAAAATCTTCTAGCATTATTATAGCATGGAAGACCCAAAGAGTGTCTGATTTAAAGAGAACATGCCGTAGAGCTGAGTGTTAATGGAGGAAAACTAAACTAACTATCCACCATGAGATATTGAAGGTTAAAATAACAGAATACTGTCCGTCTTGAGAGTCGCTGCTATTTCTCTAAGATTATAAATAACGATGCTACTAACCCCAGAATCTTATTCTCTACGATTGATCATCTGCTAAACCCAGGTAACTCAATGGAATGCCTCCAGAATACTTCCAGTGAAACTTGTGAGGCTATTGCTGTATTTTTCAACCAAAAAATTAATGATATTAGACATAATATAGTATATCTCCCCAACACTGTGGATACCAGTACTCCATTATAAACAAATTAAATTCCTTCACCAGGATAGATTTACCTGATTTACATAAAATAATTTCTCAACTGAGACCCTCCACCTGCGTCCTCGACCCAATATCAACAAGTTTTTTCAAAGAAGTATCTGGCGTGCTAATTGATAGTATTCTTGGCATAGTAAACTCATCATTAGATACGAGGGTTTTCCCAGACTGTCTTAAGACTGCTGTAGTTAAACCCCTACTCAAAAAATATAATCTCAACTCCTCTGCTTTTGAACATTTTTGACCAATTTCTAACCTGCCTTTCTTAAGTAAAATTCTAGAGAAGGCAGTCATTATGCAGCTAAATGACCACCTCAATAAACATGCTATTGTTGATAAGTTTCAGTCGGGTTTCAGAACAAATCACAGCACAGAAACTGCACTCCTTAAAGTAGTAAATGACTTGCGGGTAAATGCAGACAGAGGCCATTTATCTGTTCTCATCCTCCTAGATCTGATACAATTGATCACAAAATTCTTAGAAATCGCCTTAGTCAGTGGGTGGGCTTCTCTGGCAGGGTCTTAAATTGGTTTGAATCCTTCCTGGCAGGTAGAAAATTCTTTGTTAGTTGTGGTAATTACAACTCAAAGACACATGATATTCTATATGGTGATCTACAAGACTCTATCCTGGGTCCCCTGCTCTTTTCGATTTACATGCTTCCATTAGGTCAGCTATGCTGATGATACGCAGCTGTATTTATCAATGGCGCCTGATGACTCTGACTCTGTTGTTTCACTAAAACAATGTCTTACTTGTGTTTCTGAGTGGATGAATAGCAATTCTCTCAAGCTAAAGAAAGAAAAAATGGAAATTTTAGTGATTGGCAATAATGGATATAATGAGGTTATTAGAAATAAACTTGATGCATTCGATTTAAAAGTCAAGACGGAGGTAAAGAATTTAGGGGTAGTTATCGACTCTGACCTGAATTTTAAATCGCATATTAATCAGATCACTAGGACAGCATTTTTTTACTTAAAAAATATAGCAAAAGTTAGACCTCTTATATCATTGAAAGATGCTGAGAAATTAGTTCACGCTTTTGTTTTCAGTTGGCTAGATTACTGTAACGCACTCCTCTCATGACTACCCAAAAAGACATAAATTGTTTGCAATGAGTGCAGAATGCAGCTGCTAGAATCCTAACTAGGAAAAGAAAATCCGAACACATTTCTCCAGTTCTGATGTCACTACACTGGCTACCTGTGTTATTCAGAATTGACTTTAAAATACTGCTTATGGTTTATAAAGCCTTAAATAATCTCGCTCCATCTTATATTTCAGAATGTCTGTCACCTTGCACTCCATATCGTAACCTTAGATCTTCAAATGAGTGTCTGCTTAGAATTCCAAGAGTTAAACTTAAAAGAAGTGGTGAGGCGGCCTTCTGCTGTTATGCACCTAAAATCTGGAATAGCCTCCCAATAGGAATTTGCCAGGCTAATACAGTGGAGCACTTTAAAAAAACTGCTAAAAACTCATTACTTTAACATGGCCTTCTCATAACTTCATTTTAGTTTAATCCTGATGTTCTGTATATTCAATTAATTATCATTACTATTCATGATGGCTCCAAAATCTGTACTAACCCCTACTCTCTCTTCTGATCTTTTCCCGGTTTTCTGTGGTGTTGATCTGCGCCATCACCACCTAATCAAAGCACCGTGATGTCCTTACATTGATGGATTAAAGACCAGAAGTCCACATGACCATCATCATCAAGTCCTTCCATGAGAACCTTGAATACAATGAGGACTGATCATTTATGTTAGGTAGAATGCCCAGAGGGGACTGAGTGGTCTCATGGCCTCAGAACCCTTGCAGATTTTATTTTTTCTCCAGCCGTCTGGGTTTTTTTTTTTTGTCCTCCCTGGTCATTGGACCTTACTTTTATTCTATGTTAATTAGTGTTCTCTTATTTTAATTCTTACTTTGTCTTTTTTTCTCCTTCTTCATCATGTAACGCACTTTGAGCTGCATTATTTGTATGAAAATGTGCTATAGAAATAAATGTTGCTGTTGTTATGAAATTCACTTCTTAAGAAGTACAAAAGAAATAGCACTGCTTAAATTTACTTGCTCTTTAATTTCTAAAAGTAAACTTAGACAATTGTTTATTAGAAAACAACTTGACTTAAACGGTTGTATATATTTACTCATCATTTCCGTTGTGCAGCAGTGGAACTGTATACATGCGGGAAAGATGCAGTCATACTGTGTTGGGATACTTTATAATGTCTTTAAATGTAAGACATTAGACTACATTTGCTAGGTGACCTGTTGAATGATTGTTCACAGATTTCCATGGATGCTCATAAAGAGTAATGAAGTGTTTACAGAAGTAGACATGAGAGCTGCGTCATATTAATTATCGCTCTTCAGAGAGCCATTTGAAACGAAACATTATAAACGTTTCCACAGTAAAACGTTTAACACTTATCTCATTTTCTGTCTTAGTGAGGGTCACTGAATTGACTGAGCTCGTCACCCAGCCCTGACTTAAACAGAGCAGCAGTCTCTGGCTCCTATGGGTTTCAAATGACAGTGTGACGCGTCTGTCACGTCTTTGTTCATTTTTTCTTTCAGGGAGCTGTGCCTGGCACACTTCAAGAGGGAGGTGACCCAAAGGGCAACCTCAGGATGTGAACCACACAAAGCAGGCCGGCTGGAACCTCTCTCGTACAATTATTCAGTATAAACGATGGTGTTTATATATTAGGTGAGAAGGATTGAAAAATTAGGGTTTAATGTACTTTTAAAAGGCCATGGATATTTAATATAAGTTTTCATTATGACTATTTATATTACGGGAGTCCAACTTAATTTTCTTAGGGCCAAAACTAACACTACTGTACATACCCAACGTGGGCCAGAATATGTCAATAAACAGCAGTTTTCATTACAAACCAGACACGGGGGTATCTCTCCTCACGTCACAATTTCATGTTTTGCTCTCTTTATCAGCGTTTTTTTTCTTAGACATCATAATCTACATGCAGCCATGGGATCAAACTCAGCATTGAGGAAAACAAATAAATTAAATCACATCAGTGCATAATTTTGAGCGAGAGTGGCAGTAAGGAAAAGGTGAGAATTTGTTGCTAAACCAAAGTACGAGGTGGGACCCTAAAATTCTTGGAAGTGTTACAAACACAAACATTTCTAGAGTTGTTAAAAAATGTTTACTATGAACAGTGCCGGTCGATACCCATTTGGGACCCTGGGCTTGTTGCATGGACATGGCCCCTCATTGTCCATTGAGGGTAATCAGTATGTGAGGGATGACATGATGGGACCAGCTGGAATTGATTGGGAAGTGGGTTCTGTCCATTAACCAAGGGTCCCATCCCTGATGATTGCCATTGATTCATCGTCCCCTCCTGTGCTCAAGCTCAATTTGCTGGAGGACCCCTCCAAGTTGAAAAACACAGCTCTAGATTCTTATGTATCTTGCCTTTGTTGATTAGCAATGTTAACAACTTAATTTACATAAAGAAATGTTGTGTGCTTAGCCTTGTGGGAAAAAGGAAGTGTTGTTCACACACATTCGAAATTGAATAAAAAGCACATTGAGTTACTTGTGTCTGTGTAGTTATTATTTGTTGGAGTTGGAAGGAATACAACAAAAAGTGGTGACGAGGAAGTCTGAATTCACACGGTGCGTGGTAATAATTGTAAAGGAGTAACGAATAATACTCCATTAAGAAACGGTGCCGATAAATCGAAAAAAAAAGACGCCGTTGTTTGCCGCAAAGGAAGCGTGGCAGGAGCAGAGAAGAAACCGTGAGTACTGATAATTGTAAAAGAAGTTTCTTTGGAAGTTAAATCGCTTTATTGTGAAGTAAGAGTGACTGTGATTCGATTGCAAGTTCGAGATGGCTGGCGTTATCGGAGTATTTGGACCTTTCGATGAGAACGTGGAGCAGTGGAATTTGTATATGGAGCGATTTGAGTGCTTTTTTAAAACAAACGATATTACCGATGTAAAATTAGTTCCTACTTTTTTGAGTGTCAAAAACATTCAACTTACTGCGTTGTCTTGTGCAACCAGATAAGCCTGGAGAGAAATCATATCCTCAGATTGTTAGAATTTTGAGTGCTCATTTTTCACCAAAGCCATTAATAATTGCTGAACAATTTAGATTCCACAAGAGATATCAAGAGGAAGGGGAATCAGTAACAATGTTTGTGGCAGCGCTAAGGAAGTTATCTGAACATTGTGAATTCAATAAAGTGCTCAATGACACAATCCTTGATAGGCTGGTATGTGGACTGAGAAGTGAAGCCATACAAAAACGACTTCTGACAGAAAGTGCCCTATCCCTTGCAAAGGCAATTGAAATAAGTGTGTCCATGGAAATGGCAGCTAAAGAGGCTCAGCAGTTAAGCATAACTGGGCAAATTCATAAAGTAAATATAAAGAGCAAGGACGCTGGTAGAGGGCTGTGCTATCGTCGTGGAAGGCAAGGTCATTTAGCTTCAGAGTGCAGGTTTAAAGACCTAGACTGCAGGAGTTGTGGAAAAAAAAAGGTCACATCGAGAGAGCATGTAAATCCAAGAAAGCTACAGAGAGATATTATAGACATGAAAGTAAAAAGACAGCATTTAGTCAAAAGAAAAAAAGTTAATTTACTGCAACCGCAAGAATCAGAAACAACATTAGGAAGTGACACATCTGAAGATGAAGTGTTTTTAAATATTTTGAGTCTTGAAGGCGGCTCACAGGGATAACAGGTATCTCCACTGTTGGAAGGACAAAAAGTATGCATTGAAGTGTACACAGGGACGGCTGTTTCTCTCGTGCCAGATAAAACGTACTACACGTTCCTGAGGCACCTTCCACTAAAAGAAACTAATATAGTGTTAAAAACATATACAGGTGAACTGGTGAATGTGAGAGGCCTGATAAAGGTGACTGTTGAATTGAATGGGCAGAAAGCCACTTTACCACTTTATGAAGTGGGAGGAGATTATCCATCATTATTAGGAAGATCATGGAAAAAAAAAATCACATTGGATTGGCCAAATGTTTGTATGCTGCTCAGAGGAGAAACAAAGTTGGATGCAGTACTTGACAGACATGCTGAGTTGTTTTCTGGTTGCTGTCTGACTTGCCACTAAACCTAACAGTCAACCAAAATTTCTGAAGGCCTGACCAATTCCCTATGCTATTCGACCAAGGGTTGAAGCTGAAGTGGATTCCTTAGTTACGTCTGGTGTTCTGGGACCTGCGAGTGTAAGCGAATGGGCTACTCCTATTGTACCCATGATTAAAAAAGATGAATCAGTACGTATATGTGGGGACTTTAAGGTGACCATCAATCCTGTGTTGTCTGTAGAACAGTACTCACTTCCGTATATAGATGATCTGTTAGCAGGCCTCGCTGGAGGACAGAAATTCAGCAAAATAGACCTGTCCCAGGCATATCTCCAAATGCATGTTGAACTAAAGTCTAGAGAATGGCTAACTATTGTGACCCCTAAGGGCCTCTTCTTTTACTGCTGCCTACCCTTTGGAATCACCTCGGCTCCAGCTCTATTCCAAAAAGCAATGGACCAAATCTTAAGTGGGCTTCCAGGGGTCCAATGTTATTTGGATGACATCCTTGTGACGGGAAGAAATGAAGAAGAGCACCTTCAACACCTGGATGCCACTCTTCAGCGCCTAAAAGAATATGGCCTGAGGGTTTGCAAGTTTAAATGTGCATTTTTCAAGTCCTCTATAGAATATTTGGGACGTGTAATAGATGCTAGTGGACTGCACAAAGCACCCTCAAAAGTTAAAGCAATTGTTGATGCACCTGCTCCTCAGGATATAAGTCAATTATGTTCATTTCTGGGACTTCTTAACTATTATGGAAAATTTATTCCAAATTTGGCAACTCTTTTGAGGCCATTGAATCAGTTGTTATGTCAAAACAAAGCTTGGAAGTGGACAGAAGAATGGAGAAAAACTTTTGCCAAAGCAAAGGACGCTCTCATAAAATCTAATGTTCTTACACATTTTGACCCCACACTGCCACTGCAGCTTGCCTGTGATGCTTCTCCATATGGAGTTGGTGCAGTGATTTCACACATTATGCCCTCCGGTGTGGAGAAACCAATTGCTTTCGTTTCACGTACATTGAATAAAGCTGAAGGTAATTATGCACAAATTGAGAGGGAGGCACTGGGAATAATTTTTGGATTTCGCAAATTTCACCGGTACCTATTTGGGAGAAAGTTTACCCTTCTTACAGACCATCGACCCCTTACTACCATCTTTGGACCTCATACTGGTATACCATCTCTAGCAGCTAGTCGAATGCAAAGATGGGCATTACTTTTATCAACCCATACATATGATATCAAATACCGCAAGTCTGAGTTGCATTTCAACGCAGATGGACTCTCACATTTACCCTTGCCAGTTACCTGTTCAGAAAGCCCAGATATGGATATATTTTATTTTAAGCAGGTAAATGAGACACCTGTGACCTCAAATCAAGTAAAACGATTCACTCAAAATAATCCAGTACTGTCTAAATTAATGGACATGGTTCTTACTGGTAAAAGTCCTAGTATTTTACCAGAACTAAAACCCTACCTTTCTAGAAAAAGTGAACTGTCTGTGCAGGCAGGTTGCCTTCTTTGGGGTCGCCGTGTCATCATTCCACCACCACTGCAGAAACTTTTAATCCAGCAGCTACATACAAGTCATGTTGGTATTGTCCGCATGAAGGAGATTGCAAGAAGTTATTTTTGATGGCCAGGAATAGATGAACATATTGAGGAGAGGGCCAAGGCATGTTCTTCTTGTCAGAAGATTAGGAATGCCCCACAGCTGGCACTGCTTCACCCATGGGACTGGCCTGAAAGGGCTTGGCAGCGCATCCATGTGGATTTTGCAGGTCCCTTTGAGGAAAAGATGTTCCTGGTGGTTGTAGATGTCTATAGTAAGTGACCAGAGGTTATGCGCTCAACAACTGCTGTAAAAACAATGGAAAAGTTGGAGGAATTATTCTGTCATTATGGCTTCCCAGAGCAACTTGTGAGTGATAACGGTCCTCAGTTTGTGTCTCAGGAATTTGCCACTTTCCTGCAAGTCAACGGAATTCTGCATCCTGATGCTGCAACATTGATGGACTGAAAGCTAGAAGTCTACGTGACCATCATCATCAGGTCCTTCCATGAAAACCCTAAATACAAAGAGGACTGTTTCACTCATGTTAGGTAGATTGCCCAGAGGGGACTGGGCGGTCTCATGGTCTGGAATCCCTACAGATTTTATTTTTTTTCTCCAGCCGTCTGGACCTTACTTATTCTATGTTAATTAATGTTGACTTATTTTTATTTTTTACTGTGTCTTCTATTTTTCTATTCTCCATTTTGTAAAGCATTTTGAGCTAAATTTTTTTTTGTATGAAAATGTGCTATATAAATAAATGTTGTTGGCGTTGTTGTTGTTGCACATTCGCTTTGAACCACACCATCCTTCCACAAATGGTTTAGCAGAAAGGTTTGTTCAGACAATGAAGCATTCATTGAAGGCATCACAAGATGAAGGCTCTCTTCATACATGTTTGAACCAGTTCTTACTGTCTTATCGGAATTCTGAGCACAGCACAACTAAAGTTTCACTTGCTATCCTAATGATGAAAAGACAACTTCATACAATTTTTGATTTGCTAAAGCCACCAGAAACAAAACAAGTGGTACATCATCATCAACAAAAGCAAATTGAACATCGAGACAAGAAAGCAAAAGACAGAGTCTTTCGTCCGGATGACACTGTATTGGCTCGAGGTTTTAATAACAAATCCAAATGGGTTCCTGCCACCGTAATCAGTCAGAGTGGACCTGTTTCTTACACTGTCCGCACTGCTGATGGTACTGTCTGGCGAAGACATGTGGATCAATTGTTGCAGGCATCACCAGCACCCACTGAGCCACCAGATGTGGACTGTCCTGAATTTAGTTATGATGTTAGTGAAAATCAGACTGAACATCGTTATCCTGCTCGACATAGACAACCTCCTAACCGTCTAAATTTATAAGACTCACTTTTAAGAATGGGACAGTAAATTACCCTCTTTTTTTTAAAAAAAAAAAAAAGGAGTCAACTCGGATTTATTGGATTTATTGTTCTCGTGCTAAACAAAATGTGCACTTTTCTTTTATGAGCTTGTTTGCTTTCTAGATGGCCTCATGAGAAGCTCTGAGAAGGGCATTATTTAAATTAAGACAGCATGATTGCCAGGCACCACTGTGCTTCACATTTCTGTCCCACAACTACATAAGATTGGTTTTAAATTCCACCTGAAAACTTTAACTGTTATAAGAAATGTTTAGTGATGCAAAGTATATATACAGTAGTCACAACCTAAATATCTCTCTATCTATACTTGCTTATATCCATCTTCTGATATCCTTATATTATATGGCCAGATATGAGGATTGTTTGCATCTCTTGGACTATCCCAGACAACCCATCTACAGATCAACATTTTTTTGAAATACTCACTTCAAAAGACTTGTTGGAAAGTTATCTTATCCACCATACATTGTTCTCCTCTCTTGTTAAATGAATCTTAGCCTGAAGAGGTCTATTATTTTTTTACATTTAAGATGTCTCACTTAAAGGTTTTCCAATGTTGTATCTGTCCTGGTGTCTATATAAACACAGGGAACTCCAGGTTCTGAATTACACCTTGCACACAAACGCGGTCTCAAACACAGAAACTGTCTGAGGGTCAGGGAGGGTGCACCAGTGTAAGTCTACAGTAGCTGTGAGCAAATGAATGCCACAGAGCGGACACTAGAGAGTTGGGTGACTAGCTAACGAACTTGTCCATCTTAACACTAGAATTACCAGAGTCTACGAAAAAAACTTGTAGATCCGGCCCACCTTAAAACCATTCTCACCGCTTTGCCAGCGTCCTTTGTCTTCTAAATGTGCCGATTAAGACGATCAGCAAGTAGCTGGCTATTCCATCCCCCACCGTCAAAGAACGTTCACTAAGTTTTCCCAGCTCATGCCTTGTTTGATTATCTGTTGAGTGACTCAACTGCTGGAGTTTTAGAGTGGAAATAAGAGATCGTTATTTGGAACACACACATTTCACGTTGGTTCCGTTTCTACAGTAATCTGTGTAAACACATTGTTAAAAACAGAAACTTTTTCATATTTTAGTAATAAATGTTACAAAATGTAGGGATAAACTATAGAATGTGTAAAGCATGCAATCCAAACATCAAGGATATTAGAACAGTTTTCGTAGTGTAGTGGTAAGAGTAGCTGACCTCAAACACAGCAGGTTTGCCGCGCCTCAGAGACCCGGGTTCGATTCCCCCTGAGGAAAATGTGTTAATTTTTTTTTTCTTTTTAACCACAAATGGACCTAAAATTTATAAACTGGTATGCACTGTCAGTTAATGAGATCATTATATTTTCATGTGGGATGCTCCTTTTAAAATATTTTTTAACAATTGAGACTGCAATTAACATGAACAAGTGTCCTTATAACTGTCATTTTTAAGATCCACAACACACAGACAGACAGAGCACTGCGTAATAGAGAGACAGACAGGCAGAGAAGTCACTAGATACAGTATATAAATAAACAGGGAAGGCACATGTACTGAAAGAAAAAAAAGATCAACATGTGTTTTGTTCCTGCTGCACTAAATAAGCTCACGCGCTCTAACCTCCCACGATCTGACTCTAAGTATAAGCGCAAGTACAGACGCAAACCAAGTGTAATCAAGAGTCCCCGGTTCGATCCCCACTCACTCCTATATTTGCCGTTTTCAGTAGTAAGCTGCTCTTTGTGTTAATATTATACAGTACACACATACACTTGGTTTGCAGAGGAGAGCAACAAGGTGCATCCTAGGATATGTCCTACTCTGACAGGCTCTGAGAATTAAACCTGTTTAGTCTGAGCAGATGAGATTGCATTGGTGGAGGGCGCTCATCCAGGTCTTCAAAATCCTCAAAGGCTTTGATAAACCAGATCCAACAACATTCTTTCAGCTTAAGTACTCAGGGACATCAGTGGAAATTAAGGAGAATGGCATTTAAGATTGAAGCCAGGAAGCACTTCTTTACACAAAGGGTTGTGAGAGTCTGGAACAAACTACCGAGACATAGAGTTGAAGAAGAAACCTCAACAACCTTTAAGAAAAATCTGGATGATGAGATATTGGGACAGCTCAGCTATTAGCTAAAAAAACTGGCTTGGTGGACTGAAAGGTATCTGTGTGTTTGTCAAATTTCTTATGTTTCTTCTGTATAGTACTGTATTATACAGTGTTTTTTCAGTGGAGTTCAGTTATTTGGCAAGTTGCGTTCGTCTCTTCGACTGTGTTTGTCAAGGGTTTCCAAGTAGTTCAAACTCAGAAAGGCATTCCAGCAGTGGCATGGCTTGTTGTACAAAAAAAAACTGTACAGTTATAAGTTTTTGTTTTAAAGATTTTAGTGAAATTCAAAGCTAACAGTTCATACCAAATAATAAAAAAAGTTCATAATACATGGAAAAAAAGAAAACTTCTAGTCTATGATATTCCACTTGAGGTTTACGTATCTAGGTTACATTTCTTAAGGTTTTTGTATGTTATCTCATTCGCCTCAAATACATACGAGGGGAAGTCCAGGTAAAGTTAGAAAATGGGATTTATCAGAAAATGGAATGAACCTTCACAAAACTGATCATGTCATTTCTCAATGTCGTCTCCACCCTTCTCAATGCACTGGCGCCACCTGCCTGGAAGTGCCGGGATTCCAGCAGAATAAAAGGTTTTGTCTGGGATTCGAAGTGGCATAAAGCCCTAGCCTCAGAGCCAGCACTATGTTAAAGCTACATTATATTCAAGTTTAAATTAGGCAGATAAGGGTAAATTTACCATTACAGTAATCCCTCCTCGATCGCGGGGGTTGCATTCCAGAACCCCCCGCGATAGGTGAAAATCCGCGAAGTAGAAACCATATGTTTGTATGATTATTTTTATATATTTTAAGCCCTTAGAAACTCTCCCACACTGTTTATAAATATTCTCCACACAGGTATACAGTAAACCCTTGTTTATCGCGGTTAATCCGCTCCAGACAGATAAATGAATTTCCACAAAGTAGGATTCTTTATTTATAAATCTAATATTTTCGCAGTTAGAGCATAGAAAACCTGTTTACGACCTTCTAAATACGTTTTTTAACATTATTAGAGCCCTCTAGACATGAAATAACACCCTTTAGTCAAATGTTTAAACTGTGCTCCATGACAAGACAGAGATGACAGTTCTTTCTCACAATTAAAAGAATGCAAACATATCTTCTCTTCAAAGGAGCGCCGTCAGGAGCAAAGAATGTCAGAGAGAGAGCGTAAGAGAAAAGCAAACAATCAAAAAATCAATACGTGGTGTTGGGCTTTTAAGTATGCCAAAGCACCGCGATAAAGCAAGGGCAATGAAGGGATCAATGCGAAGGTAGTCTTTCAGCATTTTTTACAGGAGCGTCCCTATCTTCTAAGCAAACAGCCTCTGTGCAAAAAGCCCCTCTGCTCACATCTCCTCCGTCAAGCACAGAGAACGTCAGAGAGAGAGAAAGAGAGCTTGAGATTAAAGCAAACAATCAAAAATCAATAAGTGTGCTTTTGGACGCACCTCAAAAAAGCGGCATTTCTTAGAGGAGCGTCCGTATCCACTAGGCAAATAGCTTCTGTGCAAACAGCCCCTCTGCTCACACCCCCTCCGTCAGGCGCAGAGAATGTCAGAGAGGGTGAGAGAGAGGCAGAGACAAGCAAACAATCGAGCACCGCGCAGGAGGCATATCTTATAGCATTGAGGAGTTTTAGTTAATATGTAATACGTGCTCTGATTGGGTAGCTTCTAAGCCATCCGCCAATAGCGTCCCTTGTATGAAATCAACTGGGCAAACACAAACTGAGGAAGCGTGTAGCATAAATTAAAAGACCCGTTGTCCGCAGAAATCCGCGAATCAGTGAAAAATCCGCAATATACATTTACATATGCTTACATATAAAATCCGCGATAGAGCAAAACCGCGAAAGTCAAAGCGTGATACAGCAAGGGATCACTGTACCATTCACTGAAATTCACATTGTGACTTGGCACTTGTATCGTATATACTGTACTGTGAACAATAAACGATATCAGACTTACGACTTTTCCTATGGTTGGTTTGGAGTACCGTTAGAAGGTTTTTCTTTTGGCCTTATGTTCTTTCTGTGGCCGCCGCTGCTGCTGCTGTTAACACAATAATAATGTAAAAAAAACAACATACAAATGTACCCTTACAGTTCAAAATCATTAACCTATGAAAATTAATTTGAATATATTTAAATACTAGCTGTCCCTTGTGGCTCCGCCCACATAGTAGTGAAACAGGACTAACTTTAAAAATCGATAAACAATTTAAAATAAACGTAATAATTTGTACTGAGAAGAATTTATATTGATAGCTTTCGTATCCAGTGTCCTCTTCATATACAATACTTTTGGTTTTGCTATCAGGGCGAGAATGTAGCTATGATCTTTCCCAAAAATGTAAAAAGTGGGCAAGGTATCTCTGGCCAAGCAGAAGGCAGGTACGCTCCAACGTGAAACACTGCCACTGTATCTGATCATGTTCAGCTCTGACAGGAAAGCGTCCTCCGCATGGGGAGAAGAGCACATGGCCGTGATATCTCTGCCAATGAGCAGCTACCCTCTAAAACACACATAGCTGTGATCTCTCTCTCAAAAATGTCAAACGTTACTCTTTAACAATCTCTAGATGATAATGTCTGTTGAACAAACAGGTTTCGCTAGCTAAGCAGAAGCAAGGGTGAGAGGTAGAGCGACTCGAATGGAGGCTGGCGTGTGAGTGAGGAGTGCCCTGTCTCCCCCTTCCCCTGGATTCCCACAAATAAATCGGTACCACAAGTGAACTATGATACAGAGTGTGATGAGAGAAGTCGTAAAATCAACCAGAATGTTCAAGCAAATTCTGTTAAGTAGTTCTCTCGTTCTCTAGCTAAGCGAATGTAAGGTGCGCTCCGAGGATGCCACGTGAGTGAGGAGGGCCCTGCCCCCCTCCCCTCGGTTAGCACGATGAGAGAAGTCGCAAAATCAACCAGAATGTTCTTGCGAATTATAGAAAAAAACCCAATCTAAATCCATTAAGTACCGTATATACTCATGTATAAATTGGGTCTTGAAACACGAAAAATCGATCATAAAATCAGACCCTGACTTATACACCCGCTCAAAAATTTTTTTTTTTACATCTTCTTGCCTCGTCTCCTATCGCACCATTTTCTAAAATGCATCGAATTTTGTTGCAGAAGCACAGTTACCGATTTCTTTTGCTATGTCAACAACGTTTAATTGCAAACCAGCTTCATATTTTCTTCTGATTGAACACTCCATCGTAGATAAGGAATGCTCTTACGATAAAGGTATATGAGGGTGTGAGATACAAAACAACACAAATCAGTGCAAACATTGTTTCAGAATAGTTCGGGTATTACCGTGTGGTCACGTAGGCACAATAGAGTGACAGAGAGAGAGGGGTTAGGAGCACACGCTGATACAGCACATTGCCGCACCCATGTAGAAAAAAAAAGATGTGTGCTCCATCGTTACTCTCTCAGGTGGGTGTTAGCATATCAATCTCTTGGACCAATAGCGTGACTTTTCCGCATTCGACTTATACGACCAACATTATAAAGATACCAGAAATTATACGGTAAAATTAAGTCCCGAGTTATCCGCGAGTATTTACGGTAGTTCTCTCATGAAAAGCGGACAAACATATAGACAGAGAGACAGACATTGGATTTTATATATTTAGAGATTTGTCTTTAATTTAAATATCCAAACCGTATTTGTAGGCCTTTGTGTGGAGTGTTCACATTGTCCTGAGTCTGTGTGGGGTTTTACTCCCAAATTCACAACTCGGTGTAGTGTGCGAGTGTATGTGTGGTAAGCTGATGGCACATCAAGGTTAATGCCAGCCTTGTGCCTAATCCACTGGTCACACCTACAATCCTGAATTGGATTAAGTAACTTTGAACAAGGCTGGATGGTTGATTTATTGACCCCACACTAGACAGATGAAGAGACATTAAAGCAATCCCATCCCCTCCTTGTCTTTGTACTTTGTTCTTAAACATCATTAGGATTTTGAGATTTTGTTTTGGCTTTCTTTGACCAGCAGAATTCTTAAAAATGAGGTACATTTATTTAGATAAAATTAATTCAATCATTTTCAAAAAAAAAAAATCAGAACCAAATCCTTGAAATATTTTCGTAATTAACTTTGGCTCCATCAAGCCTCCTAAATCTGCTTAATGATTCCAGGCTGACAGTTTAAATAGGGCTAAGCCGTAATGCTCCCTAGAAAGTTCAGCTAAACACAATGAAGCAAATGTTTTTATAAGCCATCTTGTCAGAGCTGTTGGATTTTCCACTCTGCCCCTAGTGAAGTTTATTTCAAACCATTACACCATTATCTTGATATATCACAGACTCCCACTAACTGATGCCAACTTGCTTGTTGGATGTAAAAAAAGGAACAACAACACAAGCATCCTTTCATCTTTGTGATCTGAGTATCTCTGCAAGCACAACAAACCTTGGGCTGACACCAAGGGACCACCAAATGACGAGTGGGAAGCTCCAATACCTCACACACTCCTGTGAATATGTGAAAGAAACTGTGAAGAAGACCACAGGAAAAGCAAGGGCCCTTTAGTCAGCTTCAGACAAATTGCAGCCTCTCAAATGACATTTTACCAACTGGAGGTACTTATTTTTTAATACACATCCCACTGCCTCGCAGAAGATCTCCCAATGAGGAAAGTCAGTGATTCAATCTGTCAGTCATTGTTCTGAACAGGGTTGCAGTGGTCTGCTGGGGCCTATCACAGCTAGTATAGGGCACAAGACGGGCACAAACCCTGGACGGGGTGCCAGTCCATCATAGGGTATGGTAGTAAAGATGACGTCTTTATTAGGGAGTACAGGAAGTGACGCCATCGGCACCAGAACTGGAAGTGATACCATCATCGGCACCAGAATCTTAAGTGACGTCATCATCAGAAACAGAACTGACATCATCAGAGGTGCCGGAAACGGAAGTGACATCATCAGAGGTGCCAGAAAGCAGGCAGGATTTCCCAAGAAAAGTCTGCAAGGAACTGAGAGAGAGAGAGAGACAGTCAGCACACCCTGCCGCCCGCTAGTCTGGCGTGGAATTATTATTACTCAGGCCTTTTAGCTGCCTCCTGCTCGCACCACCTAACCTGCGTGTTTTTGGACTGTGGGAGGAAACCAAGGTACCCAAAGGAAACCCACATAGACACAGGGAGAACATGCAAACTCGGGACCCAGGACGTGAACCCAGGTCTCCTTACTGCAAGGCAGCAGCACCCCAATGAGGAATGTTCTTTTTTTTTTATTTCTTACTGGATTGAAGTTTAAAAACATGCTCAATTTATTAATTTTCATTAGGCCCCTATGTATATAATGTGATAAATGACTTCTGTCAATTTCTGTCTGTCCATCAATCTGTTCACATGCAACAACTCGGCTCCCAGTAGTCCAAGTGGCAACCAGACTGAGGCCAGTTTTTGACTTTTGTCACCACTTTAGATCAATACTGGTCAGCTTATGCTTAATATTAGTAACTGGCAGATCAACAAATAAATTGGCAATCACTACTCGGTTTAATGATGTGAATAACCTGCATGCTAAGCACAAGGTGTACTGCACTTCCTGGCTTCCCTTTATGCAGAATAAATAGTGTAATGACCAGCCCACCATCCAGGGGTGTGTGTGAGCCAGCTGTGCACATAACAATTGTAAGAGCCAATCTTAGAAAATGCATGTTTAATATTAAATTGATATAGTGCTTTATTATTAGTTTTTAGTTTTCTACAGCTGCCTAGAATATGTTATAGCCTTTACTCCCTGAAAGTTAACATGAGATGGAACTTTCTTAGCTAAATCTGTAGAACAATGTTAATTGACCCAGTGAGGAAATAGTCTTAGTGCTAGCACGGATTGTTAGATGTGATAGCAAATAGAACAGAAGTTTAACGTGTCTAATGTGTTCAACTTGTTTACCGTGCCTCAAGCATGACTGTAAGACCAAAATTAAAGAATGAAACAAGATATATAAGTGTTAAACCAGGGGTTCCCAACTCCAGTCCTGGAGGGCCGCAGTGGCTGTAGGTTTTCATTCTAACCCTTTTCTTAATTAGTGACCTGTTTTTGCTGCAAATTAACCTCTTTTGAGTTAATTAATGAGAGCAGCCGAAAGATGAAGAAAAAGAAGAAGATAATCATTGCATGCAAAGTTATGTTTATGTGAATATTCCTGGGGTGGGAGGTTCATAGCTTTCATCAGATTCTTAAAGGGGTCCATGACTCAAAAAAGGTGAAGAATCACTGGTCTGAAAAATGACAGTCCACTGACCATCTCCATCCACCCTGACAGAGTCTGAGAGGATCAGCAGAGAAGAACGGCAGAAGATCCCCAAATCCAGGTAAGCAAACGTCAAACCCAAGGAGACTCCAGCTTAGATTCACATGCAAAGGGGCTTCAACTGAGTAAAAGCTTGGAACAGCTGGCGTCAATGGGATATTTCATCCATCCACCCATTATCCAACCCACTATGGGATATTTCAGTTTCTTTATTAATTAATACAAAATATTTCTAAAATCTTGTTTTCACTTTTGAGTGTTGATTGTTGCTTGATGTGTGGAAAAATGAATGTAAATGATTTTGGCACAAGGCTGCAACATTAAAAAAGTATGTAAAGGGGTCAGAAAACGTTCTGAATCCTCTGTATTATATCCAGACCAGCTTTGAAATGTTACACTGATTGTATTTTTAATTGGACTGTTCTTAATGCATTGCATGTGGCTTTTATCGCAATGTTTGTCTGATGGCTTGTTTTATACCCCTCTTGTTGTTATAAACATGTTGTTTGAGTATTAAATAAATAAAAGGGTAATATGGTCCCCCTCATGCAGACGCAGGACCTTGCGTTGTGCTTTTTTAGTCAGAGGACATTTTGCGTTCTGCCAGCTGCCTGTCATCTCACCCTATCAGACATTTCCTGCCCGCTATCTTCTTCCTAAGACCCCACCCGCTCTTTCCTGTCCCTTAATCCCCTGTGCTTTGCCCTTTATGTTTACAGGGTGTACTGCCCCTGGAGGCGACTTCTTGTCTTATCGGTTTGCAGCCCACTACCAGTGCAAGTTTTCCCCTGCATGTCCTCTCTGACGACATTTTCTGTATTAAAACTAGTAAGCTGGCCAGACACAGGCATAGGAGTCCACTTAAGGTAAATAGCTGACCCTTTAATTCCTACCACCACTTCACTGTGTGACCACAAGTGAGCCAAATAACCTGTCTGGGTTACAACTACAGGAATACAATTGAACAATTTTTTGGGAATTATATTATATTAACTAGTCTGCCTATTATGTAATGCCTTCCATGTGTTATTCAGTACCCAGCCGGGACGTCCAAGAGGTGAAAAAATGGGAGAAGGCAGCTTCTTTAGGGCACTTCCACCCTCCAAACACGAGATCACAGCTCCCTTAGATTGCAGTAGTGCCTCGGATTCCCACAGGGCACCATGGGACTTAAAGTTCTTTATCTCAGCCCTGCTGGGTACCGTGGGTGCCATCAGGGGCTGCTGTAAAGATAGAGGAGCTGTATGGCATGGGGTTTCCTCCAAATCCGGAAGAGCTTACAGACCATGTGGGTGGAAGAGCAGAAGCATTGCCAGGTGGGATAATATAAATGGACTTGCCGGCCTCAAACAGGGGAGCCAGAGTCGGGTGGAAGGTGAACAAAACTTGCTGGGAGGAGCGGAGGAGAAAGAGACCAAGAGACAGAGAGAGGAGAATAACTGTGTGCTGGGCCCTCTAGTGTCCACATCAGCTATCTCTTGTAAAGGTACTGTAACGGGGTCATGGCCTGTATCTGCACGTGCTAGGACACAGGAGGCCAATCGGGACCTGCCATGGAAGGGATGTCAAGCAGGTGAGTCCCTTGAATTACTCAAGCTTTACAAATGTAATGGAAGGTCAGTGGGGATTGCACAATAAAACATTACACACAGTAAATTCCACTGACAGCAAGGTTCTCTGGTCCTTTTCTTAAAAATGGGCCAACAGTGTGGCAGGGATACCTGGGACCACCAGAAGGAGCTTTGGGCAGATGACCCCAGCATGTTTATATGGCTATGTCAGTCTCAGATGTTCTTCAGAGGACCTCAGAAATCATTCAAGGAATCAAGGAAAAAAGGCCAGGGGCCATTGGTCCAGAGAACTTAGTGCTGGGTGGAGAGTGGATGAGAGTTCACCTGGCAAGAGGAAAAAGAAAAAGAAGAAGGTATGGATGGGGAGGTGTGAAAGGACTTTTTATTTTTCGTGCTTATCCAACCGCTATCATCTCTGTTTCAGAAACTATTAATGTTTTTTCTAATTGCATTCCTGACAGTCAATATATGGAACTTCACATGACAAGATCCTGAATATGTGGTCACATTTGCTATATCTAGCATATTCTAAAAGTGCATATTGTGTTTACATCTTGCTGCAGCATCATTTTGTTTTCTCAATGTAATCTGCTACTTTAGAGGCTTTGTAATTGACGTTTCCCTGGCAATGTTTTTTATAATGCAACATGGTGTTCTCTTTCGTGACTTCATCAGAGTGACAGTTCAAATGTCGTCCTCAAAACAGCATGATAGAATAAAGGTCAGCAAGTGTGCTCTCAAATAATCCAAGTTTAGCACAAAAACAATAGCATCTAATGTGTACATTTTGTGATTTAATAATAAGAGAAAGAAGTTGAAGAGCAGCAACATCTGCTGAAAGACCAACAAATCGGTGGAGTGGTGGCTATGAGGCTAAGGATCTGCACTAGTATCCCGAAGGTTGCTGGTTTGAACCCCCGTCACTGCCAAAAAGAGATTCTACTCTGCTGGGCCCTTGAGCAAGGCCCTTAACCTGCAGTTGCTCCAGGGGTGTTATACAATGGCTGAACCTGGGGTATGCGAAAAACCAAGTAATTTCGTTCTGGATTAATAAAGTATAAAATAAATCGCAGAGGTCGATGACATGATTCAAAACATATAATAGAAAAAAAGAAGAAAAGCAACATCTGCTGAGTGTCAAGCACAGGATACAAAATGCAAGAATGACAATAAGATAAAATTAATCCAGAAAAGAAAATCGTCACTCTGTTTTTGAATTCATTGTATTTACTGATCATCGAATACCAAACTTTATTAAATGTGCACAAAGAGACGTGTGCTCGTGTTTTTATGGCAAACTTATTGCAAAACAAATGATAACCATCGTAATGGCAGGAAGAAGAAGAGCAGTGACTTTTGCTGAGCATCAAGTGCAAGATGCAAAATGTGAAAACCACAAAGATGGAGAAGTACATGCTGACAATCGAGAAGATCATCCTATTACCTTCTAAAACAAAGTGCTTTTAAAAACACAATATAATTTTAGAATGAATTGATTTAATGATCATCATCCTTTATTAAACATGCATGAAGGATAGCAAAGTGACCTGTGGTTATGTTTTTATGGAAAAGGTATTGCAAAATAAAGTGCTAACTATCATAATGGTAGGAAGAAGAAGAAGAATTAGAAGGAGGAGGAAGAGGAGAAGAAGAATATGAAGAAGGAGGAGGAGGGGAAGGGCAAGAAGAAAAAAGAGGAGGAGGAGGAGGGGGAGGAGAAGAAGATGAAAAAGAAGAAAAGCAGCAACACTCCTGAGTGTCAAGCCAGTTGCAGATGGCACATAGAAGACAATGAATGAGAAATAATATGAAGATAGGCCACTGAAGCACATAGCAACTGAGTAGCAGAAAGACATGAGGGTTCAATCCAGAAGATCTTGAAACACTCAAAACGTATGACCACACATCCTCAGACCAATCCATGTCTGAACAGCACGACTCAGGAACGTGCAATTAGTGATGTGGTCGCTGTTGGAGCATGGGAGAGGTATTTTTTAATGGTGAAAATAAAAAATGTGTTACCAAAATGGAAAAGTTTGGCTCATTCTGTTTGAGCTACCTTTATTTTAGGTCTGCAGATGAGTGTGTTTCACTAGTTCATTAATAAATATGGTCTCCAAAATAATAGTAACAGTAAAAGGAAAATCATAAGGACGATACTTTTTAATAAAGTGTCATTGGTGCACTGGGCAATGATAAGGGCAAACGATTAAAAAATATCAATTTCTAAGCAGTTCCTCAGTGTAGGCCATGGCTACGAACATTGCGAAAGTCCATTTGTGCTCCACAAGCTGTGAATTTCAGATTTCAAATGTGGGGACAGGGGGCCGTATCAGAGGCCAACTGCTAGGCCGCTTTCATTGCTCTCCTTTTTCCTGGACCTCACGCTGTGACCCGACACTTGAGAGGCCATTAAATTCAATGAGTCAGTGACTGAGGGAATTCAAAAGAAAACACAGAAAGAGAAAACATTTCAATTTGTTACAATCAGGTATCTCTGTCTACGGATATGTTTCACCCTGGGGGACGGTTCACTTATAGGGTATGTCAGCCTGCCCCTGTTTCATGAGTTCTTCCATTTAACACGTTACATGTGAAATTCTTATTTAAATGCTCAGGACTTTTGCTATAGAGAATAGTCAAATCATTTAACATACAAGAGCACCCTTTACAGTAGACTAATGTACAAGTTGTCAAATTAACTAAAATGCACACATGACATAAATATGAAATGCAATAATAAAAGACAAAATGTGTTTTAGCATAAAATATAATAAAGAAAATAGTTTGAAGCTCTTAAAGTTAATATTACTTATAAAGTAGGAGGTCTTACAGTGCCACCTAGAGGCCACCTCTTGGATCATAAAAAATAATGCCAAAATCAAATGACAATTAGATAGATAGATAGATAGATAGATAGATAGATAGATAGATAGATAGATAGATAGATAGAATTAGGTCCATATATATTTGGACAGAGACAACTTTTTTCTAATTTTGGTTCTGTACGTCACCACAATGAATTTTAAATGAAACAACTTAGATGCAGTTGAAGTGCGGACTTTCAGCTTTAATTCAGTGGGTTGAACAAAAAGATTACATAAAAATGTGAGGCAACTAAAGCATTTTTTTAACACAATCCCTTCATTCCAGGGGCTCAAAAGTAATTGAACAATTGACTCAAAGGCTATTTCATGGGCAGGTGTGTTCAAGTCCGACGTTATGTCTTATCAATTAAGCAGATAAAAGGCCTGGAGTTGATTTGAGGTGTGGTTGCTTACATGTGGGAGATACGGCTGTGAACAGACAGCATGCGGTCAAAGGAGCTCTCCATGCAGGTGAAAGAAGCCATCATTAAGCTGCGAAAACAGAATAAACCCATCTGAGAAATTGCTACAATATTACGAGTGGCAAAATCTACAGTTTGGTACATCCTGAGAAAGAAAGCAAGCACTGGTGAACTCAGCAACGCAAACAGACCTGGACGTCCACGGAAGACAACAGTGGTGGATGATCGCAGAATCATTTCCATGGTGAAGAGAAACCCCTTCAGAACAGCCAACCAAGTGAACAACACTCTCCAGGGGGCAGGCGTATCGATATCCAAGTCTACCATTAAGAGAAGACTGCATGACAGTAAATACAGAGGGTGCACTGCAAGGTGCCAGCCACTCATAAGCCTCAAGAATAGAAAGGCTAGATTGGACTTTGCTAAAGAACATCTAAAAAACCAGCAGAGTTCTGGAAAAACATTCTTTAGACAGATGAAACTGAGATCAACCTCTACCAGAATGATGGCAAGAAAAAAGTATGGAGAAGGTGTGGAACAGCTCATTATCCAAAGCATAGCACATCATCTGTAAAACATGGTGGAGGGAGGCAGTGTGATGGCTTGGGCGTGCATGGCTGCCAGTGGCACTGGGACACTAGTGTTTACTGATGATGTGACACAGGACAGAAGCAGCTGAATGAATTCTGAGGTGTTCAGAGACATAATGTCTGCTCAAATCCAGCTAAATGCAGTCAAATTGATTGGGCGGCGTTTCATGATACAGATGGACAATGACCCAAAACATGACAGCCAAAGCAACCCTGGAGTTTATTAAAGCAAAGAAGTGGAAAATTCTTGAATGGCCAAGTCAGTCTCCTGATCTTAACCCAACTGAGCGTGCATTTCACTTGTTGAAGACTAAACTTCAGAAAGCCGCTGCAGTAAAGGCTTGGCAGAGCATTAAAAAGGAGGAAACCCAGCATCTGGTGATGTCCATGAGTCCAAGACTTCAGGCTGTCATTACCAAAGGGTTTTTAACCAAGTATTAGAAATTAACATTTTTTTTCCAGTTATTTAATTTGTCTAATTACTTTTGAGCCCCTGAAATGAAGGGATTGTGTTAAAAAAATGCTTTAGTTGCCTCACATTTTTATGCAATCTTTTTGTTCACCCCACTGAAGGCACTGTATAATAGATAGATAGATAGATAGATAGATAGATAGATAGATAGATAGATAGATAGATAGATAGATAGATAGATAGATGTGAAAGGCACTATATAATAAAAAGATAGATAGTATCATAGACGCCCAGGGACGTTGCCCCACCGGGACACCAGAAGAAGCAGGGGACTGGAAATGGGACAATATTTTGCCTGGAGCGCAGGTGGGTGGCCTCCCTTGAATGCATGTGAGTCATGGAGCGGTGTAGCCCAACCCTATGCGAAGACAGAATCACCGCCAGGGGGCGCCCGGACGTGGTTGGAGGGCAGCACTTCCGCCACACCAGAAAGTGATGCCAGAAGAAATTCCAGGGACACCCGTAGTGCTTCCGGGTGCTCAATTGACACTTCCGCCACACCAGTAAGTGAAGTCAAATGGAGCACCTGGAGCCCATCCAGGACAGTATGAAAGGGGTCACCTCCCTCCAGAAGGGGAGCCAGAGTTGGGAGGAAGGAGACGAAGCTTGTGAGGAGGGGAGTGGAAGTCATTGTGAAGAGAGGCTGTTGGCATTTTGGTATTGTTTGCTTAATAAAAGTGTGCATTTTGGACATTCTGGTGTCTGTCTGTCTGTGTTCGGGGGCATGCTTTTCACAATAGATAGATAGATAGATAGATAGATAGATAGATAGATAGATAGATAGATAGATAGATAGATAGATAGATAGATAGATAGATAGATAGATAGATGTGAAAGGCGCTATATGATAGATCCCAGTTTTGTTTCTTAACACACTTCTGCTGAGTAATTCATTGTCTGTAAGTCCACCGTGTTGTTGTGAGGATGTCCACCGTGTTGTTGAGAGGATGTGCAGTGTTGTTCATAATGACACTCAGATTTTTTTTTCATTCCCTCCTTTGCTGCAACCTCCAGGGCGTCCACAGTGCATCCCATAACTGAGCCTGCTTTTTTAGAAGGCTTGTTGATTCGGTCGACCTCTCTTAAAGTGATGTTATCAGCCCAGCACACCAAATCGCTCTCACCATCACAGAGTTGTAGAACATGCAAAGGACGTCTCTTCTCATATCAGAGGGACGCAGTCTCCTAAAGATAAAGAACCATGCGCTACACGTTCCTATGTGGTTTGTCTTTGTTACAAAAGCAGTCCACCCTCTAAGTGATGTGGACCCCTAAGCACTTGTCGTAATGCACCACCTATATATCCCTTCCCTGAATAGTCATTGGGGTGATAAAAATGATAAAATGACTAAGTAAAAAGGAGATTTGCTAACAAATAAAATTCATTAGATGATTGCGGCCCAGCCAATTAATTGCAACCTCTTCTGCTGCCAAGACTCAAAAGTCTCACATGGCCATCAGACATGTCAGCTCTGAGCTCCACTCTTAATAATCTCTGGCAGGAAGTGGCCTTTCTGCTTTGGCTATAAAGAGTTTTCACCCCCTTGGAAACTTTTACAATTTTTTAATACAACAATACCAACACTGTGTTTTTTTAACAGCCCAAATTCACACAATGGATATCTCAATCGGTTTTAACAGGCCCCTTTTTTGACAACCCCTCAGCTTTGACACTCAAGAAAAAACTCCAAAAAAACATTTGTAATGAAAGCAAACGGAACACATTTCGGGAAGAGCAATGCAGAGAAAGACCCCCTTTCTGGTGGGTGGGACGTACAATGGGTGTCAACATGGGGTAAACACAGCACAAGAGCAGAATACAAGTAATCTTCTTCACAGAGTTAGATGGCCAGTCTCTCATGGACACCTCAGAAGTACAACACAGCAGTGCAAATGACTTTGTTCCTGCACAGCGAGCATCACCAAGTGCAGGTGCAAAATGCAAGAATAGATGATACCACTCACTAAATACAGAACTATCACATATAAGGATACAGATTTGTTAAAATACATCAAAAATAAAGTAGACACTAATTAACATAAATGAAAAACAAAACACCATCTGTCCATCAGCTAGTAATTAAAAAAACAGTCAGACAAGTCAGACCCAGTCAGAGTCCTGGAGACCTCAGCCAACTAGTGGAGACCTCCATTGTATTTACGTTTAGATTTATTTGCTTAAGATGATGTCACATTCCGCAACTTCTAGTCGTGGAGTATGTCAGATCTGCCAAGCGTAGTTGCTGATTGTGCCGCCAGAACAAATTAGTTTAAACAAATGAAAATCAATTGACATGTATAACTTATTGACTGAGTGCCGACCTTCCAGCACTGTCTTGTTTGCCCCTTTTTGTGCCCGCCCATGTATGCTGCCTGACAGAGCTGGCACTGTACGAACGGTTAACAGTTCCAGTAAATTCAGCCAATGACTCTGCCGTTTCATCCTTTTTCATCTTCTGCACGTGCACATAAAACACAAGACATCAGGATAGACGATCTATGGAAGTCCCTCTAGTGGCCAGGGCATATTACTGCAGCCCCAATCTATATTTTGTTTAGAAAAATTTGTCTGGATCAGAAAGGAACACAAAGAAATGTTTATGTTGTGCACTTCGGCAGCATCTGCACTGTTTCCACCATGTACAGCACAATATGATGCCCAGAAACAACCCTGGGTGACACATTTTTTTATTTTTTTAATAATACAGACCTACAACTCACCTGGGGCCTCGTGTATAAACGGTGCGTATGCACAGAAATGTTGCGTAAGAACTTTTCCACGTTCAAATCGCAATGTATAAAACCTACACTTGGCGTAAAGCCACGCACTTTTCCACGGTACCTCATGCCTTGTCGTACGCAAGTTCTCTGCTCGGTTTTGCAGACTGGCGGCACCCAGCGTCAAAGCAGTGCTACTGTTCCTGTGTGATTACTCATTATTTTTCTGACACGGCTTTATAAATACACAGAAACTAACCGCATATTGTTTATTAGTGTAATGCATCTGATTGTAATTAACTTATGACAATTAACAATATAATGGTCCAGGGAATAGACATAGTATTCCAAATACCATAACTGCTTTAGCGTTGTTACTCTCACTGCACCTTCTTCTTCTTTCAGCTGCTCCCGTTAGGAGTTGCCACAGCGGATCATCTTTTTCCATATTACTCTCACTGCACCACTCGGAGTATTTATATCACTGTATCTAAGTATAAATCACAGCAGCAGCTGATCGAAAAGAGAATTATCAGTATACAGCTTCAAGGACACGCTGCCTCAGCCACAGCAAAATGTTTCAAAGCCTTTCCTGTACGGACCTCGCGGTTCAGAAACAGTTTCATCCCAAGAACTTTAAACGCACTTAATCAATTGCTCCTTGTAGAATTGTCTGTACTTATAAGTACAATCACCCCAATGTAAACTTGCACTATAGTTATAATATCGCGCAACCTGAGCCACTTTATAAAGCACGTATTTACATATGATGACGATATCATTTTTAAGATGAAATGCAGCAAAATATGTTTATTAAATTATACACATAAAACTTTAACTTCATTTAAATAATCTATATTCTTCACTGGGACTGTCGTTAAGGATAGAATAATTAAACATGTACTACGAAGATATTTCAGTGTTCCTTAAATGTTTTGAAGAATCGGCGCTAAGCTTACAGATGGCTTAACTTCTATTACAGAGCTGATTGTGTGGCGATCGGTTACTTGGAGAAAGAAAAGCAAGGATTGCAGGGGCAGCCACGCCAATATATACTGAATATAAAACAGAAAGAGAAAATAACGACACAGCTAAAAACGCAGCGACACATTTCGACAAAAGTTAAATGCTTGTGTCATGAGCACAAGGCGGCTTTGCAGTATCCGCAAACGGACATTGGCGGGCGAAGGAGCCACCGATTCTTCCTCTGCCCAGTGCCACCACAAGCCTAGAGCTGCCCCTGAGTACTGGTGCAATAAATTATTTCATCGTAGGTCGCACACAATCACTGCGCTGTGAAACACATGTTTAATAATGTGCTTTAACTCCTATCATCATGAAAATGATATCACGTATACATCTCAGTATTTTAGTTATTCAGAGAGCTGTAATATCATGAATATAATGGACTCTGTGTCCAGTTGGAGGAAGAGAGCCGGTTTAAGAAGCAAGTAGTGATTCACACACATAGAGCACATATGAGTAGAAGATCAAATACAAAACAAAGCATTTAACGTGCTACTTTAATTACGATGTGATTTGAGAAACTGGTTAATTAAACGATTTTAAGATGAAGTTTATGATGTTCTACTTTAATGACAAAATAAACTACGTGATTAAAGTGGAAATGTCGAGATTGAAGTTGACATTTCGTGCTTTTTCCCCCCTGTGGTACCCTAATAATCTTTCATATGACACTCAGACAGTGGTCTACAACTCGGCTTTTCACGGCGACTTTGATATGTAACTTCTTTTTTATTTCCGGCACTGTGTGATTTTGTGAACGTGAGCTTTCAAGTTTCTCCAACACGCTATGCCACTCGATCAACTTCCTATTGTTGATTATACCACAGTTTATTTGAACAAATAGTATGTTTTTCCTTTGCCTCCACTTGGTATTCGCTGAAATTCTTATATTTTCCCCCGTGCTTTTCCCATTGTCTTTTCACAGAAGGCTGAGCTTAAGGGCGATTTATATTGATTTGCATATTCAAAGAGGCGTAATTCTGGGAGGAGTTGGGGCATTACATAAAGCGCGTGCACGAGCGTTAGTTTTCATGCTGATCGGGATTTATGTAGCAGAAGAACGTCGAAGTTGGAGTACGCACAGATTCCTGCATCTGGATTTTTCTGTGCGTAAGTACAATTCGGCTTTTGTGCTTACGCCATGTTATAGTGCGAGTTCTACGCACGGCGTTATACATGAGGCCCCTGGTCATCACTGGGGTAGCCAATTGGTTTTAGAAGTTTCATCAGTGGTCCAATGGAGATCACCTGTGACCTGTGTGCCATATAACAATAAAATGTGAAAACTTTTTAGAGGGGGTGAAGATCGACCACTAATAGTGAAATTGGTTGGGAGGAGAAGCAGCAGCCACAAGGAGGCATACAGGAAGGAGCAAGAGACTCCGTGGTCTACATTAAACTTTATAAAAATGACAAATAATGAAACAAGGGAAACGAAGGAGTGTAAGGGCCTGGAAGGCTTGAAGGACAGGACATTGCTATGAGCAGAGCATTCCCCTGTACACTAGATGGCAGCATCTCGTCTGGTGAACCCCAGTGTTAGGATTTGTGGTCCCATATGGCTGCTCTGCCAGGGTTTGTGGGGGGCTGCCCCTTGGCTGTCGGATATTGACTGCACAAGAACCGGTGTGGTCCTGCCCGGCCCAGAGGTGTGTCCCAGAGGCAACTGACTGAGCACCAGAGGTACTCCAAAGTCAGGTGTTAACTGAATGACCTACACTTAGCCCAGGGAGTCGGGAGAGAAGTCAGGCAAAGCTCACCTGGGAGAAGTGGAGGAGTAAAGGGAAAGAAAAGAAAGGAAAAAGTAAAGAATAATTTTTTACTTCTGAAAGGAGAACTGGCCATTAAATGAGCATTGTAATGAGGTATTTGTTTAATAAAGGACTTTATTTCAACCTCTTTGTAGTATTCATGCCAAAGCCTTTGGCTCCAGTGCTCCTCCTAGTGGCTCACAAGAGAAACTTCTATTCAATCTTTAAAATCGAACTGAACAGACGACCAGAAGTTTGAAAGATACGTGTACTGGGGAGCGGCCAAAAAAACAAAAAGAGTTGGAAGACTAAACAGGAAACCACAGGGTCAGCACAAGTACTTCCCAGCACGCAGGATGCTAGGAGGAAATAAAACCTGTCATCTCACTGCCCACCAAAATTATTTTGTCTGGTTCAATTTTTGTTTTTTTACATCACCATTAAGCACAATGCCTGCCTTATCCAAAGAGCCTTTTCCGCATACAGGTCATAGGGTGACTCATAGAGGTCTCAGTGGGAAGCCATTCGACTCCTAGCAGCCATTCATTTACTGGCCTAATCAGCTCCTTCCTAGAATATAAAAGACTAACGGGGCTGTCATTTCTTAAAACCTTGACGACATTAAAAGTACAATTAGGGCACTTTAATATTACACAGAAAGCTACACACAGCACAGTTGTCTGCTTCTGTCACCGGAAAGTTTTGCAAAGTGGTTTTAGTGGGGCTCTTCCAAAAAAAGAGAAATCATTAGGGGATGTTTAGGAAGCCATTTGAAAGGACGGTAGTCAGTACTGGTCTGGAGAGGCAATTGGAATTCAATAGTGTGACCTGTAGGGGGCGTTGCAGCAAACAGACACAACTCTCAGTTTAAATAAAAAGTTGATTATTAAAAGTACCTTTCAATGCAGACTTCTTGTTAAACACACAACATGATAAAGTCGTCTTCTCTCTCCTCTTCTCCACTCCTCCTTGACAAGCTTGTCCGTCCTCCACTCCTGACTCCAACTTGTCTGCATGAAGCAAAGTGTCTCCTTTTATCTGAGACCCGAGAGTACTTCTGGTGCCAGGGAATTGCACATTGGAAGTACTTATGGGTCAGATGGAAGTGGACATTGTACATCTCTGCAGAGTCTCCTGGTGGCACCCAAAAAACCCAACATGGCTGCATTCTAGGGCTCCAATTCCCAGTGTGCTCTGTGGATAACCTGCAGTGTATCAAAGTCCAGGAATTCCGCCTCCTAGTGGATGAAAATACTCTGTGGCGGACGGCCAAGACCCATTTGACACTACGTCCCCCAGAACACTTGTTGGCAGCCTCCCTGGGTTGCATCAGGGCGACAATTGAGTTATACTGGAGCTCATTCCTGTTGGGCTCCATGGCCACCGCCAGGGGGAGCTGCACGTCATCCTCAGCCTGTCTGGGCAGCAGTGCAGCCATACCTGGAAGTGCAGCCACACTTTTGTGTGCTTTATGGGACTGTGCTGTGCCTGTGGGACATTGGAAAGATGTGCCCCACAGGTGAAGAAAAATTTGTCTTCGTTGTAAGTCTGTATCGGGTCAGGTGCCTATATAGCGTCTTTCACAACTTCGATGTTGTTGTTTCCCCCAGTCCTTCCACTATATTCACCTCCGGCCACGTAAGAGTCCCTGTTTCATCCTGGCTGGAACGCCAGCCCATGTGTGCCAACCATTACAACTGTAAACCTCTACCTTTCCTGTGCACTGTGATCATTCCCACGTATTAGTTGTGTCATGGATTCAAAGGGTCTAAATTGTTCTGTATTCCTGTATTAGTAGTCCACTGTCAAGATGCTTCAAACTTTTAAACTATCTCCACTGACCTTCCCTCTACCACCGACTTCCTGGAAACCTGAAGCACATTCACACATACAGGAAATTCACAAATTATTCAGACTTATTCACTTCCTGCACACTTTAACTGTGTTAAAATTGATACATTTGGCATTTTAATGACAAAGTGAAAATATGTTTTTTTTAAAAATATTAGCAAATTCATTAAAAAATCACAAATTGAAATCTCTCCTTCATGTAAGTATTCAGACCCTTTGCAGTGGCTCTCCAAATTGCGATCAGGTGCATCGTGTTTGCCTTGAGAGGTTTCTAGAACTCGCTTGGAGTCCACTAACTGAACTGATAGGATCTCATTCAGAAAGGCTCACACACCTGTGTATATGAGGTCCCACAATTCACACTGCATATTAGGACAAAAACAAAGCCATGAAGTCCAAGGACCTCTCTGTAGACCTCCATGATCAGGCAGGGTGTCTGAATTGTTTGATTTGTAATTTTAAACTGCAGAGATGAGGGGTAAATCAAGGAAAAATATGTCCTTGTCCCAGGCATTATGGAGGGCACTATACATATACAATAAGTCCACGTGTACCTTTCTAAATGATGTCCAATCAATTGAATTTGCCACTGATGGTCTCCTTTCAAGTTCTAGACACATCTCAAGGAGAATTAAAGCAAACAGGATACACCTCACCACAATTTGCAGTGTCTCTGGCTGTACTTATATGGCGCATCCAAAGCCCAGACTTAAACTTCAAAGAACATCTGTGGTGAGAACCAAAGATGACAGCTTACAAACACTTCATATCCAGTCTAATGGAGCTTGGGAGGATCTGGCCTATTTGAAATCTGTAGAGGTAGACATGTCTGCCATGCTATTGAACCTGAGAGGCAAATGACATTTAATCATGATCAGAAACATAGATAGATAGATAGATAGATAGATAGATAGATAGATAGATAGATAGATAGATAGATAGATAGATAGATAGATAGATAGATAGATCTTTTTGCATTCCAAGCGGGACATTTGCCTTTTACAGAAGCACATTAAATAAATAAATACTTAAATAGATAAATACATATTGTGAACGCTGGCCCCGGCACAGACAGACGGACAACATTTTTGCACCCAACACACTGTTTATTCACACTATTTACATAAATATAAAAGTCACATGCACTCACACAACCCCAGTGCCCCTGGCACTGAATCCCCCAAAGTCCAGGGCCCACAGTCTGTGTCTTGCTTCCTAGCCGCCTCCTGTCCTCTCTCCAGCTCCGTCAACACTGCCTCCCGACTTCCACCGCTGACTGGAGGGAGGCGGCCCCTTTTATGGGGAGCCGGATGGGCTCCAGCTGCTTCCCAGCACTTAACGGTGGCCACACCCCTGTGTGGCGGAAGTGCCGGCTGCGCACCCGGAAGCCGTCCGTGTCTCCCCGGTCGTCTTCCCCCCGGTACTTCCTGGTGTGGCGGAAGTGCCGGGCTCCCGGGACAATTAGGCACTGGGGCGCCGCCTGGCGGTGGCCACGGGTCCCTACAGGGCTGGGCTTCAAAGCCCCCTACCCGAGGCCCCCTGCATAACCAGGATGGACGCCCCCACTCAGTCTGGAGGAGGCACACGCCCTCCTCTGGTCCTCTAAGGCGTCCCGGCCGGGCTCCAGCCCCGGCCGAGGACCACACGGGATAAACCGGCATCGGGGCGCCGCCTGGCGGTGACCACGGGCCCCTACAGGGTAGGGCTTCCGTGCCCTCAACCCGTGGCTCCCAACAGAACCAGGACGGATGGCCCCTCGCGGTCTGGAGGAGGCACAAGCCCTCCTCACGTCCTCCTGGGCGTCCCGGCCGGGCTCCAGCCCCGGACGGGGACCACAATATACATACAGTACATACATGCATACATACATACACACCCATGTTCCTTGACACAATTCTGCTAAATAGTTTGTTGGCTGAAAGTCCTCAGTGTAAGTGTTTCAGAGAGAGGATGTGCAGCGTTGTTCATTATGGCACTCAGTTTTGTTTTAATCCTCTCCTTTGCTATGACCTCTAGTAGGTTTCTTAACTGATCCTGCCCTTTTAATTAGCTTTCTTAATTTGGTGGGCTTCTCTTGAAGTGATGTTACCAGCCTAGCACATCATAGTGTAGATAATCAGAGAGTTATAGAACATCTGAAGGATGTCACTGCCCACATTAAAAGAACATGGTCTCATAAAGAAGAAGAGCCTGTTCTTCCCCTTCTTCTTCAGGTCCTCTGTGTTCCAAGACCAGTCCCACCTCTCATTAGCGTGGACCTCCAAGTACTTGTATGAAGGGACCAGCTCTACATCCACTCCTAGTATAGTGATAGTGGTCAATATACAGTTCCTTTGTGTTACTGATGTTAAGTTGCAGAAAATTCTTCCTACATGAACAAACACTGTTCTCCCCCGACTCATCTCCTCTGTCTTACCCTTCTTGTCAATACACCCCAGAATCACCTGTGAATTTCTGCAAGTGACATGACCTGGTGCTATATTTGTAGTTGTAGGTGTACTGAGTGAAGAGAAAAGGAGACAGGGCTGTCCTTGTGGTTCTCCAGTGTTGCTCACACAGTTCTTGCATCTCACAAATTGCAGTCCAGCCGACAGATAGTCCATTATCCAGGACACCATAGGCTTATCCGCCTGCATATCTCTATGCAGGGATGGCTGGATGGTACTAAAGGCACATATTTATTTATTTACTTACTTATTTACCTAATTATATATTTATTTATTTAAAGAGCTTCTGTAAAAAAAGTCAAATTCCCCCTGGGGACAAATAAAGTTTTATCCATCTAAAACATATGCTAGGTGAGGGTGGCTGCCCACTCCGACGCTGGCACCTAATGCCTTTCCCCGATCTGACAGCGCAGAAGACAGTCATTTCAAAGCCATGAAGAGAGCCCCATAGGACTCCTCAAATGGAGTTGGCAGTGTTTAAAGGCTGCTCTACCAGCCAATGAAGGTCTACAGCATTATGACTGCAAATGTACAATTATTAATCATTAGAGCAGTCCATATTTAAACTGTATATTCTTTGACTTTTCCAGTGCTATAAACACCATTCTGCCTCATTGACTGGGGAAAAAGCACAAGGCTTTGAATCTTGATGTCCCCACAGACTCTTGGATCATAGATTACCTGAGCAGCAGTCAGCAGTTTGGGAGGCTGATGGACTGTGTGTCAGAAATGGTGATGTACCTATATAACACTGGTGCACCTCATGGAACTGTCCGGACCCCTTCCTGTGTACCCTCTACACAACAGACTTCTATTACAATACCCGCGCTTGCCATCTACTGTACAGACATTTTCAGATGACATGTCTATCATAGGCTGATTTAACAATGGAGATGAGTCACAGTACAGGAAGGCTGTGAAAAATTAGTTTTCATTAAAGGTGGCATCCTATGACAGTGCCACATTTAAAGTCACTGAGCTCTTCAATGTGACTCATTTTACTGCCAATGGAGGTTGCTTGGCTATGTGTTTGATTTTGTAAGCAATGGAAATGGCTGACATATCTGAACTCAATAATTCGATGGGGTGTCCACATACTTTTGATTCTGGATTCACTATGTAAAGACAAAATATAAACTGTAGTCAGATAGTCATGTCATTGGACTGTAATGCACAAAATGACTTGCTCACTATGTGTGCCTGAGTGAGTTACTAAAGCTGTGAGGATTGGAGCTGCGGACATATGAAGACTACTGTACTGTGTGCAAGGAGAGCCCCCTAGTGTCTATATTGCTGAACTGTATACTGCTTTATTGCACATTTAATCCATGGCCTCAGAGCTGCTCACTTCACTTGCCTGATCACTAAATACAGAAATATGGAAACACCTTGGCATGGTTTTGAGTAGATATCGCAGTCAATTGGTTTTGTCACTGAATTTTAAAGCACAATGTTGTTTGTTAAGTCTGCATCTCTTACTCACTTTGTCCCCCCAAGTAGGTCATTTAAACTATTCGGACTCTGACTTTGAAAATATAGAAATAATAGTGCAATGTGAAATCAGTGTGCCTCCAGCAGCAATGGTAATGCATTCTGATCATCATTATTGTCTAATGTTTAATTCTCTGACTCAATGTGTATCCTTTATCAAATCAGAAGAGAGACAGACTTGTGGGGCCAGATGTGATTCTTGGAACAGGAATACACATGTGGGGACAACTCGCTAAAATCCATGGCTGATAAGGCTATGCTTGTTGGGAAATGGAGATAAAAATGTAGCAAAAATGGGCCTGAGGCCTCCAAAATGATCTTCCAGGCCAGCCTAGAAGAGGTTTACTTCAGGCCAGTTTGTCCCAGAAATCTGCCGGCTGGCTTCCAGCATAGTAGGCCTCAAATATGGGCAGCTGAGTTAGAAAGTTCAAAAATACTACAAAAGTCCCAGAAAATACAGAAATGCATGACAACACAGAAAAACCATAAAAACAATCTTTATAAAGGAAAATATTGATAGCAAAAAACAGAAAAAAATTTGAACCAAAATGCTCAAAAGAGCAAAAAGGATTTTCCTACACAGGCAATCCAAGGTAAACAATACGAATACAAAATCAGTCAGTCAGTCGTTAACCAACCCGCTATATCTTAATACAGGGTCATGGGGGTCTGCTGGAGCCAATCCCAGCCAGAAAAGGGTGCAAGGCAGGTACAAACCCCAGGCAGGGCACACACACACACACACCAAGCACACGCTAGGGACAATTTTAGGACATGCATGTCTCTGGACTGTGGGAGGAAGCCAGAGCACCCGGAGGAAACGGGGAGAACAAACTGGTGGACCCGGGAAGCGAACCCAGGTCTCCTTACTGCGAGGCAGCAGTGCTACCCAATATGCCACTGTGTCGCCCTGAATACAAAATCCAGTAACAAATGCAAAAATCCACAACCAGAAAATAAAAGAAAACAAGGCCTACAAATTCTCCAAACAACAACTCCCAATGATCCACTGGCTGGATCTGTTGCTGTGGTCACATGTTCTCGGCCAGACGGTAAATCAGAGGTGTCGAGTCAGAAATACCGCATGAACGCTCGATGAGCTCGGAACCACATCTCAGCCAATTCAAACAGTAAAGTACCTCAGTTGTGTGAGTTGTGATGTAACCCTGAGCAGACACCTTGGTCAGTTGCTTAAAATAAAAAACATAACCTAGTGTAACAAAGTGCTAATATGCGCCCGGCCTGACACAGATTCACACTGGAGGCACACGCATAAAATAAATAAACTTTTTATTTTCTTCACCTGTGGGGCACGTCTTCCCTGTAATCCCCACAGGCACAACACAGTCCTAAAAGCACCAAGTACACCACACACTTCTTCTCCTGTACCACCACTCCTCCCAGGCAACCTAATCCTCCTCCACCTGACTCTGGTCACTGTGTGGTGGTTGCTGGCCCCTTTTATAGCCCACCCGGAAGTGCTCCAGGTGCTTGATCACCTGTTTCCGGTTGCACTCCCAGGTGGGGCTGAAGATTCATCCAGCTGGGCACAGGGACCCATGCAGCACCCCCTGGCAGCCACCCCAGATCCCAACAGGGCTGTGGAGAACTCCATCTCCCATGGAGCCCTGCAGGAAGCTGAGGCACTACCGTCAGTTAGGGAGGCTGCCACTAAGCGTCCATGGGGAGGTATTGAGCAGCCCATGGTTGCTACCCCGGAACATATGTCAAAGGGGCGTCCTGGCCGGGCATGGGACCCAGCCATCTAAAACACCTTTTTTTTTTTTCTTTGCTCAAAATGCATTTTGTGCGAAGTGATACATATTCAATACATTTATTTTGCTCTTTATTTCCGTGAAAAATGTCATTTATCCTTAATTGCTTTTCTTGTTTTTAGATCACATAACAAATCAACAGGGACCCTGCATTTTTCCAAATAGTCCGACCAGAAACCCATACTGAAGTGGGAAGGTGAGACATCAGAACCTGGAGCCCCAAACAGTCAGTCTGACAGCATGCAAACTCATTTCTGCGTTTCAAGGTGGTCTCCAGGTAAAGGTGGAGGGAGGAGCCAACAACAGTCATGTCAGGGTTAAAAAAATACATCAAAGTATGAAAAATACAAATTCAAAAATTACAATAAAACATAAAATACACAGAAATACAGATCCATACATATTAATGCCTGCAGGGGTTCTTTCAAGAAACTAGGCTCTAATTCTTCCAGTGTGTGCACTGCAAACATTTGGGGTGCAACCGAAAACACAAGTGAATCAGTATCTTGATGGCTAGCAAAATTAACATTTGTCAAGGCATCATAATAGTAATACTATAGTGACATTTCAAGATGGATGCCTTTAGACAAATGTTTGATTAAATATTGTGGTGCATATGCAGTATATTCTGGTGAGGCATAAATGGCATTTACTATTAAACAGTAAATCTGGAGGAATACTCTGCCCAAGCTTTTTTATGTGTTGCTTATCCCATGTTAGTAGTGATCGCTGAAAAATACTTTTAATCTTGCGTTTTCATAACAAACGCATCTATGGAGACTAACGATGGACAAAATGAACGAGAAAGGGACATACTCAAATGCGACCACACATTTAAACATTTAGACATCCAACTCGATAACAACTTAATCACTGGCTAACATTGCACTTCATGTGATATCCATATTGTGAAGTACACTAAGATTAAAAGTTAAAGAAAAGCGAGTGAAAGGAAAAGAATAGGCCTCGTACTTTTGCATATCCGAGTTGCTTCAACAAACACAAGGTCAATTCAGGTGCACAGTTGCACAGACTACCACTAAATAATCCCAACGTACTATAAATATAAATGTAATGACATTAGACAGGTTTGCAATTCAAATGCTTAATCATATCTAAATGTGATGATCTGGGGCAGCTCTACACTGCCTGGTCACTTCCGGGTGCCTCTTGAGCCTGGAAAAACTGATAACGTACCGTGAGGATGAGCCAGGTAAATGAGGACACACACAGTAAAGCAAGGGGTTGGTGCAAAATGAATTAGTGCTTTTATTTAAAATAACGTACAAAGTGTCCAAATGGTGCTGTGTATCAATAAATAATCCATAAAATCCAGGGTAACTTGGAGGATAATAACAGTTACTCAATTTCAGGCAAAAACATATTGTTCCTCCTCTTCCAGCTTGGCTCATCCTTTACCACAATTCTCCCCAACTCACCACAGCGGGTCTTCCAACTGCCCTGAACAACGACAGCTATGACCACATCTCCCAACTTCTATCCTGACTGCCTTGACTGGCATCCTCCAGGACATGCACAGACAGACCACTGTCAACCCACACTGTATGCCACCGTGACGCTACCTGGGGACACCTGGAAGGTTCATTCACCACTTATGCTCCTACACTGATCAACGGGGACACCCCATGGAGTGCCATTCACTTCGCTTCACTTGTGGGGTCCAGTCATTCTGTCTCTCCTCTCTCACGTGCTGAAGTTGCTGTGGCTGTCTGGTTTACTCCTAACAGTTCACCTCTCCAGCTATCCTGTTCTTTTTTATTCTTCTCATCCAATTGTCTTGGCTCTGAGGCTAGCAATTGGAAGGTTGCCGGTTCAAATCCTGTAAACACCAGAAATGACTCTATTCTGATGGGCCCTTGAGCATGCCCTTAACCTGCAATTGCTTTGTCCTGTGTATGATGTCAACCTGTACCCAGCACTGCAAGCAGGTCCTCCAACTTGCAGGACAAACCCGGGTGGTTGGTGGCAGGATTGCTGAGGTGTCATTTTTTGCGCAGTTGCACTCGGGTCTCAATCCGGGTGGTCTGTCGTGTGGTGGATGTGGCAACGTGCTGTAATCAGCACATACTCCCAACCTCCTCTGCTGTGCAGGCTTCCCTTTCTAACCCCGACTGGCTGCAGGTGCAGTCCTCCACCTTTTCTGAGGTGTGAATGAATCACTTGACTGACCCACTCACATTTACATGTGAATGTGCGATCAGCCAGTCACCCTAACCCACCTCAGAGCAGCACATCCATGTACACACGTGCACCTCTATACTCCAGGATTCACAATTATATATTTAAAATCACAAATTACCACATACATCTTATCACACTGAGTGTGTTCGATTTTTGTTCACAAGAACATTTGCCTAAAGTGGTTTGTTTAATAATATTTTTAATAAAAATCCATGTTTGGAAGCCTACAACTAGATGACTAGTCATGTGGATTAAGCAGGGCTAGTAACATGAGATTTGTTCATGGTGTCACACACGCGCGAATAGGGGACAGTCAAAGGGTTCGGTTGAGAGTGAAACCACAAGAAACAGGGATCTGGAACGTGGTATGAATGCCCTTCTCTCCTTTACGCCCACAGGAAAACACCGGAATAGAAAGACGTTACCTCAAAAACCACTCCAATTTCCAAAGAATTTAAACGTCTGTCCCACCCCATGGTCTCCACTCGATAACTTCAGTTCCATCCCTCTGTTCCTGATGTCATCTCCGGCCTCCTGGATTCCCATCACTTCCACTATTTCATTTCCTCCCTGTCATTAACTTCTCTATAAAAGCTCTGAGCAACTATGATTGAACTCTCGGTTGTCTATTGTTATTATTTGCCTGTTATTGACTTTGTTGCCATGAACTGCACTCTATGGATCCCCAACTCTATACATGTCTCCTACGTCATGAAAACACACAAAAAAAAAGTGAGAAAAAATCAATGTTTTAGAAAATCTAGGTGAATCTTAACTTATTTTTCTTTTAGGAGAATGGGATGGATGCGCTTCTCGGGCTGAATGGCAAGTTCTTAACAATAATAATAAAAATACATTTTATTTATTTATAGACGCCTATCTAAGCACTCAAAGGCACTGAACAATAGATAAAACACACATTATAAGTAAAACTAAAAATACAAAATTTAAAATCAGACAGAACAATTGTAATCAAAGAGAAAAATCAGTCTTAAACAGATGAGTTTTAAGTTTAGATTTGAAAAGTGACAATGAATCAATATTTCTAAGCTCGGATGGTATTGGAGTTCCAGAGATGGGGAGCTTTGCTCCGCATGGTGGTAAGACGGACAAAGGGGACAGTTGAGGGAATGTGCAAAAGAGACTTAAAACATGGAGGAGGATTGTACATAGCCTCGAATGATAACAGGAGAATTTTGAAGTCAATGCAGAACTTGACTGCAAGCCAGTGAAGCTGCTGCAAGACGGGAGTGATATGGTGAATAGAGGGGGTTCTAGTAATGATGTGGGCAGCTGAATTCTGGACCAGTTGAAGCTTATAAAGATATTTGTGAGAAAGACCAAAAAAAAGGGA